>NC_092589.1:72025416-72355833 GCF_047663525.1 Anas platyrhynchos
GAAGCTGACAAATATCTTTAGCTTTATGGTGGGAGAAGTGACTTACACACCGTCCCTCAGCAGGGAGCTTGGAAATCACAGATACAGCAGCGTATGGTGCTTTCATTTCCACAGAACATCTTGGGCATGAAACTGACCCAGCGTCACATCACTGATGAGCTGAACCAGCTAGACAGCAGCCATTTAGTAATTTCATTGAGATCTTCAGTAAAATCCTAAATCTTCGGAAATGAGGGAAAAGTATTTATTTAATCTTTGGCTGAACAAATTATTTGCTAGCTACATCCTCCTGTTGGTTTTTACTATCAACTGACACTTCAGTGACTTCTGTCACTGAAACACACAGTGTGTTTTAATGCTGACTGGAGCTGGTTGGATAGAACTCTGATGTGTACCCTGGTTTGAGTGGGGATGTTTGATAACCCTCAGAGGTTCACTCTAATGTAAATTATTCTGTGAAAAAGCACAGAAGTTCTGACATAACATCTTATCTCAATTTTTTTTATTTTCAGAAAGGAATTTATGATGAAGCATTAAGCAGTTTCTTCAGGAATGTAGATACAAGGTAAGACTTCTTATCAAGAAACTCGTGAGTTTAACACAACAGATCAACAATCCTAGTCCCTCCTCGTAACCTTTAAATTAAAGTTTGCTTTTTTTTTCAGGTCACATTTATTATGTGCTAGAAAAAGATTTTCTGTCTTCTTTTTTTTGTCTTCTCCTCAAAACACTATCTTACCTTTCCATTCTAAATATATTTACTTCAATAACTAAATTTGTTGAAAGTGTCTGGCTTTGCTTTTCTTTCCTCATATACAAAAAATGGACAGTCAAGATCTGATAGCTTTTGCCCTTGCCAATCATGATAAGATTGCGAGTTCTCTGAATAATAACTTAGCAGCATGTATTGAAGAGTTGTAGGAGGAATTACATAGAAGATAGAAAAGGTCCTGTCAGTTTTTAAATCCCCTTTACCTGATTTTTATCTGTAGTTTGCTACACAGAGTGGTGGTTGTAATTTATTTTTTTTAAGTTATCCAATTCATACCTTAAAAATCATATCTGTCTGTCCAGCTACAGAAATCTTTGTAGTGGGCACCTGGATATTGTTGTTACATTGTAATTCGTTAAGAAGCATTTGACCAGCCTCTGTTTACTTCCATCATACAGCAAAAATACCGTACTCAATTGTAGCTGGAATGGCATTGGAATGATATTTTGTCTCAATTCTTTATCTTAGAAATTCTTAGAATATATTTTTTTTTGTCAAGAAAATCTGATTGTAAACAATGTCTGTGTTTTTATATGTGCCAGGTGAAAGCACCAAATTTCAAAAGCAAAATAAGTTGGCTGCAATGTAAACATCTCCTTTTTTCTCTGTACATGGAAAGGACTTACCTTGGTGAATACTGTAGAAGGTGCAACAAGCATCTGCTCATGTGCTGCAAGAACGTACACCTTCTGTAGTAAAGGCTGCTGCTAGTATCATCTTTCTGGAAATCAGAGATTACAGCATTCAACAAAGAGAACATCTGAAAGCCTCCTATAATGATGGCAGCAACGGCCAGAAGGCCAGCTTGCTCCTATAGACTGAGAAGCAAAATACTTTCTCCTACCTTCATCAAGCTGGTTGTATAACAATAACTACTAAAAGCAACTTAGATCAGCCAAAATAATTACCCAGTTTTAAAGTGAACATATGTGTGTGTGACCATGAAGGGTGCTAATGAGCTAATTGCATAACACAGTTTCCATATTTGAGTCTTCTTGTGGTAAATTTACATACCCAAAACATCTATTAAATATGGCTGGTGATGTCTTACCCCAAAGATCATGCATGTTGCATTCAGACTGGATGGACTTAATAAAAAATGCATGGTTTTATATGCAGAAAAGCATGTCTTAAATAAGCCAAGGGGATTCATCAAAGTGAATGGAAGTACAAGCTGTCGTGAAAGACGGCAAAGACTAGCTAAAGAAAGATACAGGGTTTGTTTGTTCACTCGTTTATTTTCTCTTTGGATTTTGTTAGTCCCTGAAGAGAAATAGAACTTCTCTGGCTGGATTTTCTGGTGCTACAGCAGGCTCATACAGGGAGCTGCATAGGCTAGAGTAATCAACATGAGTACTGTAGGCTGCTGTGAGCTGCTCAGCAAATGAGAAGTGTTTAGAGAGCTGCTTTGAGCGAGACTGTAGAAGCTCCTTTAGCAGTCCAGTGCAGCCCCATCCTCTTTCTTCCACTTGATACTTGATGGGAATGAGCATGGTCAGAACATTTTGTGCTTTCAGCTGATGTTTTGGATTATTATTGTGGCTGAATGTAGAATAGTCTAAGAGATATTTCATATTGTGTCATCTTAGGGTTGACTGGCCCCCAGACTAGGTAAGTTGAGGGAAAAATTAGTCATCTTCCAGTATCCCTATCTTTTTTTTTTTTTTTTTTTTGTGTGTTGAGTACATTTGGGCCAGACCAGAATACCTCATCCTTTGAGTGCAGAAGCACCAGCATTTAATTATGGAAAAAGGCACTTGTACACAATGCACAGACCTCTGGACTGGCTCAGTACAACCAATCCTGGGGAAAAAAAAAAGGATACTAAAGCTGTGTCAGCACAGCATGATTTCTGACCTAGTAAATCTTAATGGCAGAATAAGCCAGGCACTAGTGCTGTTATGCTGCTTTCACACCTCAAGCAGTAAAACAGTGCTGTACTACCCCCACTGAAAATCTAGCAGTGTTATTTGGTGAACTATCTACCATTATACGATGCAGATGCATGACATGCTAGAAAAAAAGAGGCTACTTTCAGTTTTGGCAATGCTTGTAGAACTCAATTAGAGGCTGTAGTGGAGAGGAATGTTTCAATGCTTATCCTTTTCAGCCTCATGAAGTACTGCTTAGAATATTCCTCGTTGAGATTGTATCCCGTAATTGTATGCTTTTAGGAAATTACGAGGCATTTCTTAGGGTGCATTTCAGGGTGTTTCTGTTTGTATTGTAATAGCCCTCTGAACATTGAAAATTAAGGAGGGAATTGTATTCCAATACACATTGCCTTATTTTCTATTATGGTTCTGAGCTTGAATTTTTTTTCTTTTTTTCCAGAAGCGCTGGTGACGGTCCTGATATTTACAAAGGAAAAATCTGCTCTTTAAAAGCACGAGTAAGGCAATCTGTAATAGCTGTTCTTTTCACATTACATACTTATGTTCAACTGTGTAAAGATTTTCCTAATATTCTTATAAATGTGTATGTTTTGATTTACTATTTATTATTTACTAAATTTTGAATATCAAAATTTCCAACAGTAACTTATGGTTCAGTGGAGTAATGCAGTTTTCAGCCAGGCTTGTTCCTTAATTTAAAGTATAATTTTTAATAAAAGAATTGCAGATATTATCAAGCAAGGTTTTATTTGTAAATTTTAAGGGGGGCAGGGGAGGTGAGCCACTTGTTTCTAAGTGATTGATAAGCAACAAAACGTGAAACATAACTGCTTCAATTCCTTTACTTCTGAGTATTTGGGAAAAAGTATTATTAACATTTTAACACAATTGCAGTATCTGAAATGCCCTTCTATTGAATGACTTCTGGCAAAGCAGGCAAGGTGAATTTTACAAGTTAGCCTCTTAGTTAACAAGTGGGGAAAAAAGTCTCTTTGGAGCACAGTAGAAACAACATACCTTTGATACTGTAAATAATTTTCTATTTCTTTTGTTATTGTTTCAAAGAGTGGCTTTCTTACTGCCTGAATTGTAACACATGCCTTTCTCACAGGCGCTGTTGATTGACATGGAGGAGGGTGTGGTAAATGAAATTCTGCAGGGACCATTGAGAGATGTGTTTGATAGCAAGCAGCTTATCACAGATGTTTCTGGTTCAGGAAACAACTGGTGAGATCCTCTTCAGAAAGTACTTCTTAGTAACTAATTAGATGGCATTTGAAAAGGGAAATGATAACAGTAGCTTTCTAGTTCATTCTGCTGCACCTGGGGAGCTGCAGCATATTACCAGTGAACTTCGGAGTCACTGTTGCCTGGAGGAAGGCTTTGAAAAGCATTTTGCAGGAGGATAATTCTGCTGATAAATCATTTCTTCTGTTTTTTTTTCTTTTAATTTTTTTTTTCAAAATAACATGCTTTACGTTTTGCTTTTTGTTGTTGTTCTTTTTTGGCATTCAGCTGTTACCATTGCTCAGTCAAACCCCTAATCAATCTAGTTTAAGACTGTGCAGCTAGTAGAAATGAGATATATGAACAAATGCATTTCAGATTTCTGTGCATCATGGAGTCTGGCTTTGTGCATATAAACTACATTACCAAAAAGAGAAATTCAGAAAAAGTTTGATTAACGTAATGAATTCCAAATTTTCACTGCATCCATCTCTGATCTCTTGAACTGTTAGTCAATATCTTACAAAATGTCAAATAGAAGGAGCTAAAAAACTGAAAGACTAGTTGATGGAGGTTGTTTTTCATTTGTTTGTTTGTTTTTCTTATATTTAGGGCAGTAGGTCACAAGGTATATGGCTGTCAGTACCGGGAAAACATTGTGGAAAAGCTGAGGAAAACTGCAGAACATTGTGATTGTCTACAGTGTTTTTTTATAATTCATTCTATGGGAGGTGGTAAGTATGCTTTTCATAGTAAGTATGATCGCACATGCTGCAGGTGAAAAGAAAAACAAAACCGTAGATCTTGAAAAGAAGGTTGCTGTAATAATCTACATCATGCTGAATGCAGAAAAAAAGCACAGTCCACTTAGGCAGACTCGTAATTATTTATTATTTGTTTTGTTAGAGTACTGAGGAGTCCTAATCGTGAACTTACTGAAGTAAGTTAGAACAGAAATATGTTTTCAATCTAAAAGAGAAGACAGCAGATACATTTAGACAATTTACATCAAATACAAGGAAACACTGAGATAATACTGATCAGAAGAAGGGCCAGTTGCCTCAGAATGTTGAAATAATTGCTGTAATCAAGTTGTTTTTAATTGTACGGAAAATGTTTTCAGGAAGGCTTTGAAGGAGACTCGGTTGCTTAACTCCATTGTTTTTCAATTTTCCTTCCACACAATTCTGTTGAATTCTGTTAATAAATCAGATGGGACAATCCATTGTGGTGACAATTTTGTCATCTCTGTATTGCTGCTAAGTATTCCTCCCCCAGAAACAGCGGGGAAGAGGGGTCAGGAGCATGTATTATAAACGGTTATGATACCAAAACAGACACTGAAAATAGCTCTAAATATGACACAGGAGTTTTGTCAAGGGCCTTTTTTGTGGTCATTTGCTTAATTTGAGACCCTAGTTATTTCCATTACGGCAGAAAAATGCTGTGTTGTTTGTAGATAAAAAATTGTCTGCTGCTGAGAATGTGAGCTGTCCAAGACGGAAAAAAAATAGTTTAATTCTCTTACTTGAACTTAGTGCTATGTGCTTAGTGCTAATAAGGGAAAAAGCGTGTGTGCTGGGATAAAGGAGTTACTCTTTTTTAACTGGAGATTGAGGGAGTTTCATAAATTTCCCAGGAGAAAAGTAAACTTAAATAATTGCTTGGATTAGTTGTGTTTTTTAAACAAATGTTTTGTTTCAAAATTCAAATTAAAGGCTTTATAGAAACAGAAGTCCTAGGTCAAAAAACAAAAAAAAAGAAACGGTTACGTATTATGACTTCTTGGTTTGCAGAAATTTTTGAGATTGTTTACTTGATCCTGTCTGGTACTGTTTGGGAAAAACTTCTATCATGTAATTATTTCTTGTCTTGGAAAAACTTTCCGTCCTTAATTTACATCTGAGTAGCTTCCACTGTCTTCCAAATGCTTCAGAAAATGCTCACTAATATAAATAATTGAAAAGTTGTATGTTTCCAACATATGAGACTAAGTGCTTATAAGAACATGGGGGACTTCCTCTCATTCTGGCTTCCTCCCTAATTATTTTTAGGGACCGGATCTGGTCTTGGAACTTTCGTACTAAATTTGCTTGAGGATGAATTCCCAGAAGTATATAGATTTGTTACTGCAGTTTATCCCTCTGGTGAAGATGATGTTATTACTTCTCCATATAACAGTGTTCTGGCTATGAAGGAGCTTAATGAACATGCGGACTGTGTGCTACCAATAGAGAATGAAGTAAGGAATAACACTCTGTTTCTATCAATTTCTTTTTTATTAGATTGAATATAGGAAATACTTCTTCCTCCTGAGTGTTGATAAGAGTGATAAGTGAACTCCTGAGTAACTTGCAGGCTTTTGAAATGAATCACTTAAAAGATGCTCTGTACTTTGCTTCCACCTGCAAAGATGTCTAGAGTGATATATGTATTTTTTTTCATGATTATTTCAAGGTAGGTAGTGAGAAACTCCTGTTTACTAAAGCTGAAATTCCTACATCTTTTAGCATCAATTTGTATGTAGTATTAGTATACTGCTAATGTACTAATATTCTATTTTTAAGGGAAATGACTAACCCCACCAAATTCCAACAGGCGTGACTTTAGTCACGAGTGATTTGGGCATCATGCAGACATGCCTGACTGCACAAACAGAAGCAAGAGAAAGTAAAATATATTTAAGGAGTGTATTTTTGCTTTCGCAGGAATTATGAGGATTTTGAATAGTTAAATAAAATTCAAATTTCTGAGTCAAGCTATGTACGTTTGTGACATGTAAGGAACAGATGTTTAGAAACACTTCGGTCAATTGGAACTGGTCAAAAGTTGGGCATATGTGTATCAAAGGTATAATCTCTGAACGAGCACTAAAGTCTTATTTTTTTCTTTAACTGAAATGGAAAAATCGGGGTACAGCATTTGAAAGCTCTGTATACAACACTTCTTGCATGCTTTTTGTTGTGCTTTTTTTTTTTTCTCTCTCTCAAAGTCTCTGTTTGATATAGTTAACAAAATTCATCAGATGATGAATTCTGGGAAGCTAGGGTCAACTGTGAAGCCAAACAGCTTGGTAACATCAAGTGCAGGCATCACAAAAGCCATACAGGAGAAGCCATTTGATGCAATGAATAATATCGTAGCCAACTTGCTGCTGAACCTAACAAGGTAAGGTTATAGACTCTGTACAAGTAATATTGCTGGAGGCACAGCGTGTGCTGCAAATATGCAGGTCTGCATCAGCTCAAAGAAAATTGTTTTCAATTTGATACTAGTCTCCTCTTTTTAAGAATTGCTTATTAAATGTTGAAGTGCTTGGATGTATTTATATTGCAGAGGTTTTGCTGTAGCTGTAATAGTCTTAGATCTGAAATACGAACAGGTTCATGGACAAAAGGATGTTGTCCTCTATCAATGCTTAATGGCACCCAGGGAGGTTAGCAGTTCTGGGCCAACTATATTATTTTATAAGTATCATCTGATCATTGTTGCTGGTAAACTGTCTACTGCTGCAGGAAATTTTTGATGAAACAGAATTTCAAAGTATTAGTCTGTTTTTCTTTTAAACAGTTTGTTATGACTGCTAGGTCACACATGTTTCATTACAGCCCATTTATTAACACTGGCGTCAAGCAGCTATGTCCACACACTGAAAAACAGTGCTAAAGACCACAGTTGGGAAGGTTAAGGTCTCATTCTTGATGATTAATTGTTCTATAATGAGAAATATAAGGAAATAAGAAATTGCAGTGTTACTGCCAAATGTGAAATTTTAGTAGTTATATATAAAGTGTTTCTTGAACACTGCATTGTTTTTTTTTTGTATGTAACTGTTGAAATACATACATATATATATATATATATATGTATGTTTACATTATAGAAGTTATTTACTTTGCTTATTACTATTTTGTAACAAGTCTGTTAATTTCTCAGCTCTGCTAGGTTTGAAGGTTCCCTTAACATGGATCTTAATGAAATCAGCATGAATTTAGTTCCATTTCCTCGCCTTCATTACTTGGTTTCAAGCTTGACTCCTCTGTATACACTGGCTGATGTTAATGTACCTTCTAGAAGGTAAGAAGAAAGCATTATTGTGGAGGTTTTACATTTGAAGCTTAATTTCTAATTCTTCCACTTTCCATTTAAAAATAAATGAATCCATTTTATAGCAAATCTAAGGGTAGATGTTTTAAAGAGTTTAAAAGCCTGCCATGTTTTCAAATTCATCCTGCTGATCTTGGGAACTTCCTTTTCTCTTTAATTGTTAAGCCAGCAGACTTAAATGTGTTTTTGATATTTCTATCAGAGAACTGTACTACTAAATGTTAAGTAGAATCCACACCACAAGTTCTTTTGAATAACACTTTGCAGTTGACTCACAAAATACTGTAAAGACAAACAATAAATTAAACTAGACTTCTTGGGAAGTAATGGTGTCTTGCTTCAGCCTGGAGATGTAATGAACCTATTTAACAGGTTATTTTAACTGTAAGTAGTCGCTTGTGAAACTTTGTGAGAGGTTTAACCCATTGACACGTTGAAAAAATAACCACTAATAATAGATTTCGCTGGTTTTGAGTTAAATTGAGTCAGCAAAAGGTCCAAATAGTGATAGAGACAGCTATAAGTCATGGAAGTACACAGAGTTGAGCAGAGGGCAGGACCATACAGGACCCCTCTTTCTGTACTAGCAAGTTCTGACAGTTCAGTCTGTTGAAACCATACCCTGAGGAAGCAATACAGCACTGGAGGGAAGGTAGCCAATTATAGGGCAATACTTAATCAGTCATGTTTCAGAATAAGGTGGAAAGGGTAGTATTTTTTTCCTCATTTTTGTCTCATTTTTATTTTAATAGGCAGATTGTTGCAGAGGTGATTTTAAAAATAATTGGAGACGGTAAGTGTAGAGAGTTTGGAACAAAAAGAAAGAATGACTTAGATGTTATAGGTCCTTAGAGACTCTTAAAAACATGACCATTGGTATCGCATGTTGCAGTAGAACTTGCTTAAGGAGATGAAGAGAAGAAGAATATGATCTGCTATATCAGCTTTTAAAGTAGACATACATAATAAAATCAGAGTAAGTGGACAAATGTGTATATGCTCTTCTTACGTCATTCATTAATTGAAATTAATACAAATGCAAAAATTAATTAAAATTAATACAATTATATGATTAATAATGATATGATATAATTAATACAATGATCTGATTGATGGATCCCTTTAAATAGTGAAGTGTAGCAGGCACATAACCAGTCATGGTTGGCAGCACTTTGTAATTTCCTGTCAGATCCATCACAAGCAGTGAGATTGTTCATTCAAATTGCCATATAACCAGAACCTCAAATAGTTAAATAGTCTTAAATATCTAACAGTTTATAACTGGTGACCTACATGTAAAAATTCTCAATAAATGTCTCTTAGTCCCTTCACTTCTCTTACTTCAGGCTCAACAGTTGGTTGTAACAGAGAGAAGAGAGGGAAAATACGTTTCATCTGTTTTCCAAAACTTTTACTGCCAACATAGATTTATATAAAGGTTTGAATCTTTTTGCTGTCATTCACAGTACTAGGTTAAATGTACCTTTATTTCATAGAATCATTCAGGTTGGAAAAGACCTCTAAGATCATCTAGTCCAACCTTTAGGTTTCTGAGACTTCACAAAATTTGAAATACTGAAGGTGGGTATTCTGAAGAATTTTTGTAGCCTTCTTTATTAAGAGAGAGAACTGTTTTCTCTTTACCTAGGTTGGATCAGATGTTTTCAGATGCTTTTAGTAGAGATCATCAACTAATTCAAGCAGATCCAAAGCATAGCCTCTATCTTGCTTGTGCACTTCTTGTTCGAGGAAATGTGCAAGTTTCAGACCTTCGCAGAAATATCGAAAGGTTTGTACTACCACAAAAAGTAGTCATGGTATTTGTTAAAAAAGTGTTTTGTTGTCCAGAGCACTCTCAGTTCATCTAACAAATTTCAGTACCAAATCAGTTTACTCATTTATTTTTTTTTACTTAATTGAAGAAGGAAATGTAAATAGCTTGCTTAACAAGTTAGAATAAGTCACGGCATTCTTGGACTTCCAAATAATGGGAGCTTACTAGATGTGCTTGTTTTGCTCTTCCCACTCTTAAATATGTAAAAGAAATCAAAGCCTGACCTTACAGAGGTCTTCTGCCAATATGGGATCATGAAGGGGTACCAAACCAGGCTGGCAACAAAGTCTTGTGGCTTTTTTTTTTTTAATTGGTTGGAAACAGAAATGCTGAGGTACTAAAAGGCCAGATCCTGTTCTTACCCCTGCCATCAGAGTGGTTCCAAAGAGTATTTATCAATATGGTGATACGTGCTTTACATATATATATACATATATAAATAAAATGAACCAACTAGAAGTAGGGTTTCTTTGTTGTTTTTGTTTGTTTGTTTGTTTGTTTTTCTGAATGAAAGTCATCTATTTCATGGTTACACTCATATAGCTAGGGAACCATGCTTACTTTAACAACTCTGTATTGTTAGCAATCATTTTCTACTTTTTACAGGTAGACTTATTGTCCCCATACAGTATTAATCTGCCCCTCTCATAAATCTAGGAGTAATTGCAGTCCCTTTTATAGAAATGAGTGCTTGTAACTTTACTTTTCACTGATGCATTAAATTAACAAAATAAATTTATATTTGCATTGTGAATTTAAATACATACTGTTAAAGTTCGGAGTCTAAATTGCCTTATTAAAAATGCTAATTCTAACTGGTTTGCTTAGTCACTAAGTCTTTAATATTGACCTTTTCAGTCTGTTTTCAGTCTGTTTGTTAGCAAAGGAAACTCTGGCTTTGTGTTGTCTACGTTCTATAGATAACTAAAGTTTTGTTTCACAGGTTGAAGCCTTCCCTGCACTTTGTCTCATGGAATCAAGAGGGCTGGAAAACTGGTTTGTGTTCAGTACCTCCTGTGGGTCATTCCCATTCCCTTCTGGCTCTAGCAAACAACACCTGTGTGAAACCCACTTTTATGGAACTCAGAGACAGATTCATGAGGCTCTACAAGAAAAAGGTTTGTCTCTGTAGCCACTAATCATTAGCATCTTGCAGTATTGGGAAACAAATCTTGGTATCACAGAGAAACTGCTTAAAAGTAACAGCCCAGGATTTATTTATTTATTTTGTGGTACCTATCAGAATCATTTTAACAGCTACTACTTAAAAAGTGTAAATCCCTTATTAACTTGTACCTACCAGACAATACATTTACTTTCTTCAACAATGAGGCAGTATCTGACAGATCTGCCTACCAGTTTGTTGAAGTGTACCAAAGAAGACAGAATGCGGAAAGATGAATGTATAAGAAATCAGTAATGCCAACTGTGGTTACATGGGGGTTTATTCCTAAAGTTGCTAAGTATGTAAGCAAGGGTTGTCATGAAGTAAATCTTTAAATCTACTTTCTACAGTGCTTGCACTTCCCTCTTCAGTGCAGGCTAAATGATGCTTATTGAGCCAAATGAATTATGTTAGATGCCAACAAAAAAGATAACATCAACTTTATTATTGTCATAGGCTCATCTTCACCATTATCTGCAAGTAGATGGGATGGAGCAAAGCTGTTTTTCTGAAGCTGTATTGTCTTTGTCTGACCTAATAGAAGAGTATAATGAACTGGATGCCACAAAAGGTGGACCTAGAGCAGATCCATCAAGACTGAAGATAGCTGTGTGAAGAAGAACTGTTACTTAAGAAAAAAAAAAAAAAGCATCCAATCACTTCAGTTAACCAGAATGGATTGCAGAGTGCCTATCTATTTATTGTCATTCCAAAGTGAGACTGGGACAACTGCTTCCTCAGCTCCCTGAGAAGTGTCATGCTAAGTGACAGGTCCAGCCTGTAAGAAAGATTTGCAGGCACCTAATTATGGTGGATATCAGTAAGAACATTCTTTCTAACTGTAGAATAAATTCACATACCATATGTTGCAAAGAGAAGAAAGAAGTTGTAGCAGCCAAAGAGGTAATTCTTCTCTCAGGCTTTCACCTTACAGTAAACTAAAGGCAGGCCTTAGTTCAGAGAAGGATCACTGTTGCTAGGCTTTTTATTTTTTAAACTGCAGTGATGAAGAGAAGAAAAGCCTGCGTGTTCTTTTTGTAGACTTTGCAGACCAGTAATCATTTCAGAATGCTCTAAGCTATGTTCATAGCTTCAACGTTTTCACTTCCTTCTCATAGCTCCATTAGAGCATTCTGGATTGATAACAAAATTGTGAATTACAGAAAATGCATTTTCTTTCAAGTTTTATACTTGGAATATTAATATGTTATTTTAATGATTCATATTTATGAATGCTGATTTGCACTTGATAATCAGATAATAACAGTATACCTCTGAGTAAGTGAAACATGCATGTATAATAAAGGTTGTTTGGAGAAAAAAAGTTTATATGCTTTAAAGAATGCAAGTAAAATGCTTTAATATTTATAATTACTGGGGTAAGTAGATTTGTGTATTACAATGGGAACTTTTACAAAATAAAATGTACAGCTATTTCCAATTGCTTGTCAACCTTGACTGTCTTAGAACATCAAGACGAATGAATTGTTACTGATCAGAGCGGGCCAATACATTGTTTTCCTAAAGCTTGAAGTCCTTCTAGCAGAGTTTGAGTGGGTGTGTAAGTTAGCACAATTTTCAGTGTTTAAGTCCAGAAGTATTCAACAAATCATTGTGATAACATTTGTTTAGAGAGTATTTTTAAGAAAGTGCTCTATACAGTCATCTGCTTCAAGTTTTGGAGCTCTATTAGCTGTAACGTCCACTTATTTTTTCCTTTACAAGTGCATTGTTTGCATTTACAGTACTAGAGAAAGATTATCTGCTGCAAAGAGCAATCTGAGCTCAAAATTGATTTATGCTGTTTGAAGCAGCATTGTTGTGTTTTATCTTGGCAGATATAGTAGAAAATGTTAATTTGAGAATCCAAAACAATAGGTGAAGTATTACAGGGTAATTCATTTAGCTTTTTTTTGTAATCAGGCAGATTATCTGTGAATTTACATGCATTTCTCATTTTGGGCAGCTTCTTAAAGTAGGGTAAAGCTGTCTTGCTCTGCTTTCTTAAAATACCTTCTTTTCACAAAACTAGTTCTTTTGACAAAACTAGTGTTACATATGTAATTCTCGACAATGTCATTCCATATATAAAAACAATTAAGTTTAAAAGGATGCACTCTTGCGTTTTCCAGGTGTTGTTTTTTTTTGTTGTTTTATTAATGTTCACATATGTAGTTTCAGTATAAAGATTGCTGGGGTGACAGGTAGCGCTAACTCTTCAGGAAGGGACTGTGCTGTCTGTCACCCTTGAAGTATATTACAGTTGACAGTGTAACTCAAAAAATTTTGAGTTCAGAAAATATATCTCCTGGATCACTGCAAATCTGCTGACATACACAAGACGTTATCCACATCATCTTCCATTTAAAGAAGCCTTCATTGGGACACTCAAACTGTACAGTGATCATTTTGGACTTATTAGGTATGCAGCATCTCTTGTCCAAACACACACCACAGAAAGTTAGTTTGTAGGTTTGTGAAGATGAGCACCCAGAAAAAATGAGTTTCTCTGCTGTAGGAAGCTGGAATGTTGGTTGACAAGTTTTTCCTTTTGGAATCTGTAATAGTAAAACAAAGAAAAGCCTGTCTTTTGACACACAGAAAATGAAACACATAAGATTCTGCAATGTTTACATATAAATATCTTGAAAATTACTCCCTCAAAAATACATTTTTTTAAGTTAACAAATAATTATGAGTAACTGAGCAATAGGACAGCCTTTTGAAATTATACATCTGTAGTTTACTATTGAAAGCTGACGATTGAAGGTAGAAAAGGGAGAAGAGGCTTTTTTTATGACTTAAAGTATTTGCTATTAAATCCATTTTTCCATTACTTTTGGTATTTTTGTTTTCTATTAACAATTAATTTTATATACAAGGTACCTTTACTGTCTTCAGGATATTGGTCAGGCAAGGCTGGATGAAGCATAATCTCTTTTCTTTTTTCATTTCACATTTATTGTTTTCATTGGTCACTCTGCTGGACATGCCTATGCCACAGGTCCTGGAACAGGGTGTCCAAGGAGTTGCCTGTACTAGGCACTTTTTCTTCATAACTAGTGGTAAGTTTCTGTAAACTGAGACAGCAATATGTTATCTATGCAGCATAGATAATTGAAAACAAAAGGTTAAGAATTTTGTTTCTGTTCATGGAGGTAAATGTGAAGATAAGGCATAAAAAAAAAGTTATTCCTAAGTCTTAACTCAGAGCTGCTGTCCTGGTTTCAGATGGGATAAAGTTAATTTGCCTTCTAGTAGCTGGTATGGTGCTGCATTTTGGATTTAGGATGAGGATAATGTTATAACAAACCAATGTTGTTAGTTCCTCTCTGATCAAATTAGTGACGTTCTCTAGAAATGTGCTTTGAAGTTGGTTGCCTTACTGAGTGTGGCTTTACACACTGCCTTAAATAAGTTTCTCTAAAATGTCTTTGCACTAGGTATTGTCATAACTTTGAAACAAAGGCAAGCTTCCTTCCTCATTTTTGCTAACTCACATAACCATTGATAACTTTTTGGAGTTGTCCAAACTGAACTTCAGATTTTATCTTCAGACTTGTTATCTTCAGATTGGCTCATGTGCTTCTATTTATTACTCTGTGGTCTTTTGGGAAGGTTTTCTGATCAGTTTTGGGTTCCCTTTTTATTGTATTGATCCATGATGACGATTCAAACCATGATTTCTCCATAATTTAGGTTGCCACCAAATAAATGGCTTAAATGGCTTTGTGGTACCTGCATTAGTTGTAATGAAGGTGCATTTCATCTTGTAAACGTGCACAGGGATGAAGACACAGGGAAGGGCCAGGATAGCTTTAACTGGCAGTGAAGCTTCCTTAAAGTGAGTGAGAGGACTACCGTGTTAGCAGCAGAGCAAGAATGAGGTTAAAAGGAGTATCAGCTGGCCCTGGCAGAACTGCATGGATAAATTGTTGTAGGATTTTGATAAGACTATGTGGAGAAGAAACTGGGGGGAGTGCTGTCCTTGCAGTGACCTGACATTCTGTGAATTGAGGAAAGGTCGAAGGCAGCTTTGACCAATTCCCTGCTAACAGAAGCCAAAAGACTTTTTGCTTTTCATACTCCTCGGGTTTAGAGAATAGAATCTGTCACCTAAGAGTAAGAGGGTTAATTGGGACAGACCGGTCCCCTGGCAAAGGCCTTGAGCGGGAGCTGAGAAATTGCCAGGGTGCTGGCAGCCTGGCTGCTGGAACCAGGGACGCTGAATGAAGCAAGACTCACGCACAGAAGCATTTACCAGGGTAGCTGGGCACACCTGACATCAGTCTGTAGTTGGTTGATTGAAGCTGCTTCTGCTTTCCCGGGCCACAGACGGACTGTCCAGGCTTCTTCCTGCCCGCATGCCTGGTGCAGGGACTTTTTGCTAATTTGGGTGTGAATACAGGTGTACATCCAATGGCCCCACTGACACACAGGCACTTATAGAGCGGGTTAGGCTGGAAGGTCTGCCCGTTAAGATAGTAAACTCCATTGAGCTCGCATCCTACAGCTACCAGATCTGCAACGGTAAACAACAGTTAGTGGTCTTGCCTATGGAGTGCTTCATGTGATCATCCTTTCCTGCATTCACAGCTTCAAGTTCTCCCCGGCCCAAGCACATCTTTGTTATTTCTGCCCAGCGACAGCTACAGCTGAAATCAGCCCTGAGCACACCTGCGAATAACAGGCATGTGCACTGTGAGCTGGTCTCACCGATGCCGAGGCAGTAAGCACAAAGACAGTCCCTGCCCTGGTCTCAGGGGCTCTGAGCAGCGGGAAGCCTAAATTTACATCAATTGCACCAGCATGCAGAGTTTCCCTTCCCAACCCTTCACCTGCCTGCTCCCACCCTCCTGGATGTGCAGAAGAGAACGTGAAAGCACAACTTACATGCACACACGCCTGTTTCATACCTAGGCTCGTCTGCCGAGTAGTCACAGTAGAGGCCCTTGTGGGGGTCGCAGATATCTGCCTCGTTGCAGCTCTCTCCCGCCTGCTTGGCACAGACCTTGCAGCAGCCACAACCGTCCTTCACCAGGCTCACGCCGGGGCTGCAGGTGGGCACGGGCGGGCAGCGGCACGGCCAGTGGCACAGCTCCTGGCGCGGCTGGGGCTCACTGCTTTCCGGAGGTTTTCCCCCAGGCTTCAGATGCGGGCCGTGGGCTTGCGCCCTGCAGAAAAACTTACAGACAGTGGGATGCTTTGAGAGGTGGGTATTCTATGTAGAGCTGGTATAGCATAAGATGAAGGTGGGAGGGAAAATACTGGGGAGTTTCATGAAGACACCTTTTCATAAGCTCACAGGATCAAAAAAAAAAAAAGTGAGACACTTCAAATCTCAAGTAGGAACCAGATGACCAGTTTCACCAGTGAGTGTAACCTACTGCTTGTTGGAAACCCAACTCATCGGTCCCTCCTTTTCCTTCAGTAGAACAAAGCCTATAGCACAGCTCAAGTAAGAAAAAATGTGTATTAATTAATTATTCCTTTTCACAAACCTTCTATCAAATTAATTAGCTTCTGACTCATCCCACTATTTGGTAGCCAACTTTTTGTGCCACTTCTGATGGCAAAAACCTTTCAAAATAGTAAACATTTTGAATGTTACTTTGGCTCAAAAATCCACGTAGCTGTTTTGGAAGGAGTATTATATTATTTACAAATCCTCTTGTGCTAGCTGCACCAACTGGATCCTGTGATTAATAAGGGGAACTAGTAATTGCATGTATATACACATGAAACCCCAGCTATCCGTTTCTCTCTGTTCCTCCAAGCCACAGGGCAGGACTGTAGCAGAAAGCAGGCTCCTGCTCAGACAGCAAGCAGCAGCTGGGGAGGGGTCGCTGCTGGTTTGCCTTTCAGTCAGGTCTCCGACTGGAAGCATCTGCAGAATTCAGCGTTTCATCTGTCATATCGCGTGAAAGCTCTTGCAGCACAATTGAGCTGGCCTAATTGCATGCAGTGTTAAATGACCTTTTAAAAGGCTCTTTTTCTGCCATTAATTTCCATTTTTTATGGTTATTTGGAACTGTACTTACAATATCTTAATCCTCAGCTACTAATGAAGCTCCAAAGTAGTAGCTTTCAAGTTTCTTTGGCTGACTGATTTTTAAGATACCTATTCATTCACAAAAGCAATTCATGCAGTCCTATGCTATGAATATTAAACCTGTGTGATGAATATTAAGCCTTGTCATCTGGTATTCCATATAGCAGGCAAAAGATAGTTTCATAAATTATTTTGCTAATCGTTAATCATTGGCTGATAAAGGATTTCTTCTAATGCTTTTTATTTAAATGCAGCAATGATACAGAAACAATTAACTTCAGTACCCTTTTTTCAAACTCCGAAGCCTTTCTCCAAACCGTGATGTTAATTTGATGAACATGTGCTTTGGAGTGTTAGAGACTTATTAAAGGCTTGTTCTAAAGCAGGTTACATGGCAAACAGGTGTTACTATATATTTCAGAGTATTTGAGAGTGTCTGGTAGCTTTAGAAAATTCACTTGCTGCTCAGTGTATTTTTTTTCTTCTTTTTAAGCAAAGTATTATTTTCACAAATTTGGGCCTGTGCCAACTCCATGAGCTTATGTTTAAGTCAGGTATCTCACTTCAGAATGGATACATGCAGCAGGAAGCAATGTGTGCCTCAACCAGTAAGTTTAAATTGTATCACAAATTAAAATGTGCTTTAAACCTACAAAATGCTACCTAAACGAGCATTTGCTCTTTCCCTTTTTAGGGACAGATGTCAGCGGAGAGGCGTGAGACTTCAAAGTTTCTCTGGAAGAAAAACACCACCAGGCAAGCAGCCGATAATTTTCACTGTGGAATTAGTGAATACCTCGGTCTACCTGAAAAAATCTTCAAAAATGTTATGTTACAATGAAAATTTAGAGTTCTTGTAAAGTTTACAGGCCGAAGATTTTCTAATTCTTGTTTCCCCAAGTTTCTATACCAAAGCTATCCGCACCGCACAAAGCTATCCACATCACTCGAGACCACTGCATACTTTTCCTGATCCTGTGAGCAGATCAGAAAATGAGACCATTGTATGGCAGCCCTTCATGTGCTGTTATTTGTTTTCATGTGTTTTAAAGACTGAAGGTTTGTATGGCATAAATAAACAAACAGCAGAAGTAGGCAATGTATTATTAGTAATCTTCGGGCTTTAAATATTCAGAAAGTTAGCAGAGGTAGACAATCACTTGAAAAATTTCTATTTGCTATTTGTCTTGATTGCAGATGAAAAATACACTGGGTATTTTAACATATGTTTTTATACACACAAGATGTACTTTCAAAATTAAGAAAATAAATAGTGAACTTGGCTCTTGACACAAATCCCTTCAGCAAAAGCTGTCGGTGAAACTTTTCTCATAAGAGACACACCAGAACCCAGCCCAGGTGCTTTCCTAATTTGCAAAACTAGCCTGACTTCAGATCACTGTGTGTATATATATATATATACACATATATATATTCCATATATATATATGGAATATAAGCATGGACAAGATGTTTATTTCCTTACACTACATCAGATAACCATTTGTGCTTACATTAAAAAAAAAAAAAAGGGGGGGGGGGAGTGAGATCACTGACAATTTGAACTTCTCTAACTTTTTTTTTTTCCACCGAATCCTGTTAATATACAAAATAGAGGAAAAAGTACGAAGATCAGGCCTGCTGCCATAAATAAGCTGCACATGAAATTTACTCAGGAGTAGGGAATGGCTCCTTATTCTTTACGAGGAATTTGCTTCTCTGAAATTTATTTTGTCATTAAGCAAATAAAAACTGTAAACCCAGACAGGGCGACGAAGGGAGAAATCTTTTTGTCCCATTTAATGAACTTACCTGTTGCGTACAAGGGATGATGAAGATGGTGGGAAAAAGGAGCCACCGCATGTTCCCGCACATTCAGAAGTGGAACTGAGAGATAGGGAGCAGGCTGAGCTGTGTCAGAGCAAGCACAGCACACAAAGCTCTCCTCTGTCTCCCTTGCCAACCCGACTTTCCTCAGCACATGCATGAACACATACACACATTCACACTTGGAATTCTCCACTTCACGCAGATCCAGCTTCACACTGAAATTTCCAGCCAATCTTCTTTTCTCTGCCCTGCACTGGGATCCAGATTTTCACACCCTGCTTGGTCCCATCCAGCTGCTTCAGCAGATTCTTCCCAACCTAATTGAGGTCGGGTGGGGTGACAGCTGATTCTTAAAATCTTCCTGCTGGAGATGCAGTGTTATTTTTAACTTGTATTCAAGTCTATATTACAGGAATTTCTGAAATCTGAAGGGCAGGGTGCAAATACCTGTATTTTTTGAGGCAGGGAAAGCAGCGTTTCTCAGAATTTCTATCATGTTGTGCCTAGCAGAATCATAATGTAAAAATTAACACCCTCGGTGCAAGCTCTCTAAGCAGGGAGAGAGATGCCATGGTGTGCCGTTGTGCTAGTACATACTTTGCACTGCTGCTTGCTGTGGGATCCTAATGGGTTTTTGCTTGGAACATGCAACCTGTCTCACTGCTATGCCACCCTGCTAAAACAGCAGGCTGTTAAAATCTCCAGCTTTCCTCCCCAGTGCTATTGAGGTGGTGTGCCTGATTTTTAGGCTAACGAGGATAAAATAAAAGCTCCACCCCTGCAGCAGCGGTGGTGGTAGTGCCCTGGTGAATGCTCTTCCTTCCCAGTTGCCCTCCCTGTCATCTCCCGTGGAGCTTCAGAGCTAGGCGAGGATGCTGCCAACCACCATGCTCACATAGTAGCTCTCTATGGACAGAGGCTCTGGTGGCAGCATCGAATCAACCCCAGCCTGAGCAGTTCTGGTTTGCTCCCAGGCCTGGAGCACCACATCCCCTCTGCAGCTGCAAATGAATCCTGAATTGGGCATCTGAGCTCTTGATCAGTGAGAACGGCTTTCCTTTAGCACATCCACTTTGCACATACATCAACACAGAGTCAAAACAATACCTGGGTACCAAGTGGAATCTGCAAACTAGTTTTTTCAGTGGTGTTACTATGAGTGTGCATCAGTTGTCTTTTCCATGAAATGCCTATGAACATAGCACCTAGGTTTCTTTTCCACTCGAAAATCTCTTCTGTGTAGTTTCACGTCATCATCTGGGTTGGAAAAGACCTTCAAGATCAAGTCAACCTGACCTACCAAGTTCCGTCACTAAACCATGTCCCTTAGTGCCACTGCATGCATTTCAAAGCACAGCTCATGTTATAGGATCAGAGGTTAACCGAGGTTGGAGGGGACCCAGAAAGTCTCTAGTCCAGCCCCTGCTCAAGCAGGGACAGCTCCGAGGTCAGACTGGATTACTCAGGGCTCTCTATTTTGGGCTGGAAAACCTCCAAGAATGGTGACTGCACAGGCTCTCCAGGCGACCTGCTGGAGTGATAAAAGCAAGAAAGGCAGGTTGTCTGAGAAGATCCCAAATACAGCTCTTTCTCCTGCAGACCCAAAGAACACCCTTCTCAGTCTCCAACCTGGAAGAAATGAGGAAGGAGACTGGGTCATCCATCCTCCTTCTGCTAGGACCACAGGGAAGCACACAGCATTCATTTGAAATGTGTTCCTCATCTTTGTATCCTGCAAATAAAGCACATGGCCAGTGCAGGGCTGGGAATGCTCTACATGAGCTGGCAATAACCCTGTAGGGTTATTCATTTGTTTTGTATGCTTTATTTTGTTGGAATTCACCTGGAGAGCACAGTATCTTCGGGATCAGAGAGCAAGACTTAGTCTGGAGTTTAAGATAAATTTTTGCTTTATAAATATAATTAAACTGACAGAAACTTTGGGGTTTGGGAGGGGTGGGAGGAAGGTTTCACCCTGCAGAAGACATTCGGGTAGTATGACACATTAAAACGTGGTTTAAAGTGGCCGGATGGCTGCCCCATGCGTGCAAAGCAACCTGCACGCTTCTTCAGTCCAGGCAGGGCTGGCTCCTAGGAGCAGTGCTCCTGCCAGGAGGACCTGGATCTCCAAAGCAGCAATGTGCCTTCCTTGCATCTCACCAGCATATGCATTAATTGAGCCTGGCTGCCTGAGCTTGCAGGACCTGCAGGATTAAGCCCTGGGTGTATCTGATAAGGAGCCACAAGGTCCACAAGTACAGACAAACACTGACTCCCTTGCATCAATAACGTACCAATGCTTTGACAGCATCAGAGCCTGTGTCTCTGTTAGTACCAGCTTTGATTTAAATAAATGGAGGCTGTGTGCCCTTTTGGTATCCTGCAAATCTTCAGTGATCCCCCACAACTTAAGATTTAATGTTCTCAGTGCTATGTCCAGACTCAGCAATAGTTTGTCTGTATGCATCCTTCTTGCCAAATCTCCCTTGCAGATTTGATTACATAAAGCATCATTCATTTCCTGAACTAAACCTGCTCTGTCGTCTGGTGCCATTCTAATACTATCCTGAAGGAAAATGTAATTTGGTTGTATATTCAGTGATCTCCACATACAGCACACATTTCTTTGGCGCTGAAAATCATCCTCCTTTCAGTGAAATATGCCATGTAAATCCATTGTTTCAAGAGACAGAGATGAAAATGTATGGGCTATAAAGCCATAAATGAATATAACCATTTATTCTAGCAAAATACCCTGTCTTAGATAAAATGCCAGAAGTGTTTACTATTGATATTTGTTGTAAGCCAGGATTTTCAATACTCCTGCAGGGCTGGTGGAGTCACTGTGACAATATCCAGCAAAGCCAGGGCTGGGTTCAGCCCCTCCTAATAACTGAGTGTCTGTCCCTAGGGCACAGCAGGGCCAGGGGCTCACCTCACCTTTGGCAGCAAGGTTTTAACATTTTGTCGCTATTTGTGCGTTGACATTACAAAGAGACTCCTCTGTTTCTGTCAGTAAAACCTACTGTCTGTGTCCCTGCTCAAAAAAAATAAACAGATGAGTAAAAAGAAACAGGCACGTTATATGACAACGTATTGCCCTTGGCTCGCATTTAGTGTTTTCTTACAGGCCGTTTGCCCACTTGGGCTTTGCAGAGAAGCTGTCTTCTTCAAAACAGCCACCTCTGTACCTTGCCGAGAAGCGTGCTGGCTGTTGGCAGCAGCCTGGCCGCACAGGGACACGCGTCCCAAAATGTCCGTGTAGATGTGGTGCTTAGGGACATGGCTTAGCATAGACTTGGCAGTGCTGGGTTAAGGGTTGGGCTTGATGACCTGAGAGGTCTTTTCCAACCTAAATGACTCTAAATGATTTCTGGAAGTGGAAGAGCTTGCTCTTGGGCAGCACAGTGTGCCCCTGCCCCAGGCTTCACCAGGCCCGAATGCAGGGTGAAGCCAGCCTGGGCAGGCCGGGAACATGGCGGCCCTTGTGGAGGAACCCCCATCACTGAGGCACTGAGGTGCCGCCCTTCTCAGCTGGCCAGCTGCTCGGCCCTTGTAGATTTGGGCTCATTTTGCTTCTCTTCAAATTGTGTTGCAGAAATGAGTTGTGCTTGAAAATGTAACTCTTCTCCTGGAGCTCCTCTGCTAACAGCACTTTCCATGGTGCAGGGGGATAGGAACACTTTTTACAAGAGGTAGCCATAAAATGTTCCTCGCCATGTGTTCCAGCTGATGTCTACTTCCAAACTAATTTATAAAGCTTCTCAGATATGCAACCCAATTCATCAAGATATTTAGACATTGATTTAAGATGTCTAAATCCCATTTTTTAAAACTTATGCGGGTAGGTGTCAATTTCCTATTCTCTTCTAATGAGCCTTAGACTCAGAAAAGATGCGATACAGTGCCTGTATTTCTAAGGATACATCTCTGAAATGCCTCATCTTTACACAACTGTCAACTCTATGAAAAAAGAAATCCTCAGAAGTGCTTAAGCTGAATATTTGTCAGCAAACGCAGGCTTAAGTCTCCTGTTAGCTGATCTTTTAAAAATCCCATAGATGCTGAACAAAATTGTTCTGCACTCTGCCCAGCTCTAAGACAGACTCTTCAACCCATCCAGAGAGACACAGACTATAAAATATAGCTCAGGAAGAGTGAAGGCAGAGACAGGAATAAAAATGAAGATGAATTGGGGACCCACTAAGCAAGGCAAAGAAGGATAACCATGCCACACTAACCCATTACATGCTGAAACTGTGAAATTGGCCGGTTCTGCCTACAGAGCAGTGGCTCTGCTTTCTCTTTTTGATTTGATACTGAATTTTCCAATGACAGAATAAAGTCAGATCAGCAGAACTACTATTTTCCAAGCAGCTTTTCCTGTCCTGACAGCTCCAGCCTCGGCCATAGGCACTTTGCAGAGCATGCACCAGGCTGTGTCCCAGGGAAAAGCATCATCACGATGAGTATCTGAGCATAGCAGCTGGTCCTGCCGTGCAAGCTGCCCAAGTCAGGGGATCAGATGACTCTCAAAGGGTTTCCATTGTTCATTTCACCAGGAAATAGTAAAGCGGCTTCCCAAACTCCTGTGCTGTTTGCTCATGTAGTTTGTGTGCCAGCTAAAAAACATTCCCGATGGAAATGAAAATAAGGTCCCCGCCAATGTCCTACCCAAGCCTTCCATGAGGGGAGGGCATGGGAGACACAACAGAAAAAGTGTCTTGTGTTTTTTTCCCAAAGCACTGGTTGAGCATTTTTTTCTGTTTAATTCCCAGTAGATACTTTACTAATGTTTTGAGAAACATCCCACCGAAATATTGGTGTATTCCCACTGCTATCTCCAGATTTATTTTGTCACCCAATCACCTGAAAAAGAAACTGAGCTTTTTGTTCTACAGGGTAAATATCTGATGGTCTCTACAGAGACACCCATAAATTTTAGAGCTCTGTCTGGACCTGGTGCCCATTTTTCATGGCAAGTGTCTGAACCAAAAGGTGAGACCCCCCTGGCAAGGGAAGGGAGGCTGTGCCTATCCCTCTCCTCTCAGATGGGGTGGTCACCTCCACCTCTCTCCTCTCCTGTGCAAGAAAGCTATTCCGTGTCTCAGAACCGATAGGATTTGCTTCTTCATTGTATGGTTCCTTTTAAAATGGTGGAAACAGGAGAATTGGTGGTTGAGAGCCCAAAGAGTACTGGGTGGGCACTTCCAATCCAAGCAAGGTCCAGGTTTCCCAGAAATGGTGACAGTCTGTCTTCAAGCTCTCACAGAGAGGGTTTCCAATAGGGCATAAAAGAGCTCTTGCCCCAGCCCTCAGGCTGTGTAGTTTAGGCACTAGAAAGCATAAACAGCAGGAAAAAAAAATAAAATAAAATATAGATTCTTGCTTCTTTATTGCAAAGGTATGCAAAATAGTGAAAGTTCTGTATTTTACTATTTAAGAGTCTCACCTCAGCATGTGTGTATGAAAGAGTGCAAAAAAACATGGGAAACTCAGTTTAACCAGACACACTTGGTTTCTTTTCAGTTTCCTATATATAAAAAGCATCAAACTAAATATGTCCAAGAAGAAACCCACATCAGCTTAAACTCTCCAGAGGGCTTGCAAGCTTGTCTGGCTTGCGAGAAAACGTTGCCGAGCGGTGTTGTGTTGACCACCCCAGCAATTCAGCTGCATAGTTGCCCTTTCTTTTTCATGCCTACAGCAGAATTCCTTGTAAATCATCGGGGGAAATGAAAATAACCACCTCTGTTGCACAGCTGTGTCCATTTACTTCACCCCAGCGCTTCGTTCCAATAACGCATCCGTCACCACCGGGCTGAAGTAAGGAAGAGAGGTGGCAGACAGGGGCTGGCTGGTGGGCTGCCCAAATCCTGTTTGCCACAGGAGATGAGGGGGTGAGGGAAAAAGAAGCAGGAGGGGGTGAAGGCAGAGGTCTCCTGGTGAATGCCTGCACCTCGGTGATCACAGATCCGGAAAAGCCCATGGGAGAGCTCAAACAAACAAGTGATTAATGTGCCCAAGGCTCTCGCTTCTGTTTTGCAGAAAGGACTATTTAATTTGTATTCTCCCCAAATGAGTCACAGCCTACCGATGGCTACAAAAGTCTCCATATTTTTTCTGTGTACACTGGGCCTCGGTGATGTTGCCTTGCTTTTTTATTCAGCATTAAATTCCTGGATCCCTGTGCTCTGGGAAGCTCTTGTGTCAGCGGCTGGGGGAACATTGCAGCTGCAGAAAGCAAGAATAGAGGATAGATACCCTGCACGTACCTGTGTAGATACACGGGAGGCCTCTGAATAAACCAGGCACAGCCCTATATTGCAAAGCTAAGAAGAAATTAGGAACATTCATTTCATTTTCCAATGGAATTATAGGAAAGATTTAAAAAAAAAAAAAAAAAAGTTTTTGTTTTTTTTTAACATATATTTAGCAATGCATGGATCCCTGAATCCCTGTCCTTCAAAATCTCTTACAGACTACCTTAAATTCACGGGAGAAGTGCTCTATCTTGTATTAGGTACAGTCCTGCCATCTGTCGGATATTTTTAAAATTAAACCCTCATTTAATATAAGAAAGGAAAAAAAAAAAAAAAAAAAAAAGCCACTGACAGCAGTTGTTTGTTTGCTTTTTTTATTATTATTATTTCAGTCAAGTGCCTGTTTGCTTTTCTAAAGGACTTCAGCAACCAGCAGCAACCCTGACATTTCCTTGGGGTCCAGCTAACCAGGGGCTCCACCCAGCCAGCCTCCAGACACAAATATTAACCGGAGGATGCAGTATAACACAACATATGGAGGGAAGCAGTAAGTCTCCGCCTTTTGGGATGGGATTCTGCTAGATGCCCTCCAACACAGACATCTACACGTGAACCAGGGACCCTCCCATCTCTGGGGAGCAGCAGGCATTTCCACCGTGCAGTTCATCTGTTCAGATGGACACTTCAATCTCAGGAGGAGATGAATCACATCCTCAGCATACCTCTATACCTTTTTTTCTCTGGTGACTATAAAGACAGCTCGGCATCTGGTCAGAGAATTGCACCTTTCATTGCCTGGGCATCTTTCTGGCAGAAGAACCTGAGCCAAAGACAAATACCGGTGCCCACAGCTCAGGTGGCCAGGAGCAGTGTACAGCCTGACACTCGGATGCCCTCAGGTGATTTTGCAGCCCCTTCTGGCCTTGCTCTCTGTGCTTCTGGGGCTGGCGTCACAGCAGACCCATCGGCATGGCACTGCCTGCTTGGCATAGGTGGTCAGGGCCATCTCATCATCTGGGTGATGGTGAAAATTGCTTTGGATCCCTGGTCTATGTGAGAGGCAATCAGAGGGGATGCCCCTCAGCAGTGCTCAGGGTCCAGTCACAGGGGAAATCAGCAGCAACAGCCCTGAAAACACTCACACTGCAGCTACATCTAGCTCACCAGCCACCAAATCCTTCCTTTTCACAAGAGCCGGGCTTCAGAAAAAAGAATCAAAGCAAAACAAAACAAAGCACTTTCCAGTGAGGCTCTGAGCAGGGTGGATATTTTCAGGCCTCAGAAACGTGCGAATTACCATCACTCTGACTCAAGCCTCTGATGGTTATGGATGTGCTTACATTACTCATTGGCTCTGAACAGAAGAAACAAGCTCTCTGGTCTCTGCTTTCACATACTTAAGCTATGTTCAACAGATAAGAAGCCCCAAGTGTTTTTTCATTGTGGGAACCAGGCAAGGTTAGCTAAACTGACAACTGGATCTCTTTTCTGATGAAAATATGGAAGGCACGTTTCAGAAACTGCTTGCTGAAGAGGCTATTGCAGCTGCATGCAATGGCAGAAAACATTTTAGAAAAGTTGGCACATTCACAGGGGGGAGCTTGCACGGTTCTTGCAATAGTCTTGTCCAGTTTCACACTGCTGCTCTTACTGCTGTGTCAAAACACGAGCAAATTTCCTCTCTGAAAGCCAGCAGGCAGCTAAGGAAGCCACTGCAGATAACCATGTGTTCTCTATGCTGTACCAAAAACATCAGGAAAAGCTCATATCTGGTCTGGGCTTGGGAGGTTTTCCTACCCCCAGTCCTTCTCCACAAAGAACTGATGCAAAATGTCCCAGGGAACTTGCTCTTGCCCCGACTGCAGCTGGAGCCTGACAAAAATAATGCAGAAACCAGGCAAAAATGCTTCCCTGAGTCATGTCTGTGATTTGAGGCAAGGTCACAGCGTGCTGGGAGACAGCCCGGGGCGAACACGCTTGGATGAGCGACGTTGGCTGATGCCCAGCTATGACAGCAGCGAGAAGGTGACATTAAGTGAGCCGCACAACATGCACTCCTGCCCTTTGCCACGGGCAAGCACACATCTCGGACATATCCCAGGGGTTGCGTCTACACTGGTGTGGAGGAGTAAAGCTCAGCTGCCGATTAAAACCTCAGCAAAGCCTCGCTTATTGTCCGTGCTGTTCATACTCGTGAACGTGCAGCATGAACTTGGCCCAGGCATGGAGGATGCAGCAGTGGAGGAGGAAAAAACACAGCAGTCAGGGTGCCCACACTGTTTAATCTTAGCTGGACATGTGTGGTTTGTAACACCTCAGCTCTACGTGAGAGCTCTCACTTTCAAAGCACTCGACCAGCCTGGACCTTTCCCCAGTGATGCTGGACCTCCAGTTGCTCATGCCCCAGCAGAGAGCACCAGGCACAGCCCAGGGGTTAGCGTGGCTCTGACACTCCCCACAGGAGTTGTGGTTGAGACACAGATGTGGTTTCGGGGGTAAGTGGATGTGGTGGTACAGATAGGAGCTGGTTTGTGTGGGCTGGCCTTAGGGCCAGGTCTATTTTATAGAGAGACAGCCTCTGGGTCTAAAACATACCTGATAATTTTCTTCGTGTACCTTCTCCTAACAGGATCTGGAGTAGAATCTCCTACTATGCATTAAACGGGGAAATTACTATCATTAAAAATCACTTTATTCAATCAGTTTTGTAGTCATCGGGTGGTTAACAACTTTTGCCTGCAAGTGCACATTGAAAGTGTGCCTACGTGACTGTCAGTCCTCTGCAGGTCTGATGGAAATACCAGGCACACCTTTAAAATGTCTGGCTGGGGTCCTGCAAACAGAGTTGCCATGGCAGTGCAGAGCTAAGCCCAGCAGGAGATGTTGACTTGCCTTCCAAAGGTGACAAACCCTTTGCAGCATCTAATGGATACTTGCTAAAAACACTCTAGAAGCACAGAAGTGCAGAACCACAGAGTGGTTGGGGTTGGAAGGGACCTTAAAGATTTCAATTCCAACCCCCTGCCGTGGGCAGGGACACCTCCCACTAGACCAGGTTGCCCAAACCCCATGCAGCTGGGCTTTAAAAGCTTAAACTGGCTTGCCCCACTCCCTTTGAGCATCAACCTGAAACCTAAAGACACTGGCCACCTCAGGCAAGGGGTAAGCCTGTGGTGAGAAAGGCCCACTGGGGCCAGAAATGCACGTAAGTTTGTTGTGGCATCAAAGCAAGCCACCAGCAACGGGGACATGACCACATCGCTGCTGGTGGCCAGAGCAGCTCCCAGCAGCAGCGGTGCTGCCCTTCTCCCCTTCTGCAGACAGCTGTCGAGACAGCCACTACTGCCATCAAACCTACCTGGTTTTGTTCTCTTTCATTTCTTTCATTCTGGCAGGAGAAATTACTGCACTTGGAAAGTAAACAGCTTTCACTGCTGTTCTGAATGTCAATACTGCTCTAAAACGTCTAGGAAAAAAAAAAAAAAAAAAAAAAACCCACAATGCAGGAAAACAAACAATGCTGAATACAGATTGTTAGTATTTTCGTCATGCCATGGAAGTGCCTAATGTTTGAATGAAATTAAAGGGCAAGCTGGGAGCATCTGCCCTCCAGGACCTCTGGCCTCACTTATTTAAGGACTTCAGGACATGCTCTCATCCACGCAGAGCAGCAGTGCAGAGGGGCTGTTTGATGTGTGTGAAGGTCTTGCCTCAGTATTTTCAGGGCTGGAGCCTGACCTGGCAAGCACAGAAAATTGAAGAAAACTAGTAAAAGTAGCAGAGGAATTAAATTTTGATTAGACAAAATTGAAGCTGAGGCACTCAGTGGCACAAAATCCATGTATGACTGGTAACTTCTGTCCCTGTGAGAGAGGGACACAGGAGCTGTTCCTAAATGCTCAGACTAATGAATCTGGTCAAGACCTGATGGTTTAGAGGGGTGCAAACATCCCCAGCTCCATCATGCTGCTCCCACCATATGTGTCCAGCTGTGCAATGATGAACATGAGGAAGGAACAAAGGAATCTGGTCTGATCTATGCCATGAAGCATGACCCACAATTTAAAGCCTCTGAGACACCTACACAGTAACATCCAGCCTCACCCAGACCTTTATTTTGAGCCAGATAACTCCAGAGCTGAGCACAAATCCTCCTGCTGGCCTACAGCATTCCCATCTGCACACTACCCAGTCTGCAGCCGAGGAATCCCCTTTCCCTGGATAAACAAGTCCAACGCATCCAAATCTGGATGTTCAACCATTCGACCACATTTGTGCCTGTTCCGTATGGATATATTAACCCCTCTCTGAGTGTGCCCCAGACATTTACTTACAGGCCATAAGCAACTCTCCCATTCACCTCTCTCACAGCCCACAAGATCTCTTGCACCTTCTTTTATATTTCCTTTCTCATTTTCCTGTGGTGAGCATTTCTTCATCGAGCCATCTCAGCTCCTTTTTGTGCTTCTGCCCCTTGGCAGAGCAGGCTCCCCTGCACTGCAAGCCCAAGGGAAGAGCCCTGCACTGGGCAAGGGGCTCCCTCTGGCTCGGCCTGCCACAGCCACTGTCTCCTGCAAGGGACATCTTGTTCCAAGCAGGGACCGTGCTCGTCAGCTGCCCAATAAAACACCAGACCACCTATGCTGCTATTTCTTTATTCTTGGTTTTTATTCTCCCTCCTTCTACATGGGAGAGAGCAGAGAGACACTGCCCCACGTCCCACGGCAGGTGCAGCATGGCCAGCTTTTCTCACTGCTTGGGCAGTTCATTCCAGTTTGGGAACACCAAACAGAGCACTGCAGATGAGGCAGACTCTGATAATCAGGAAGAAACAACGCAGCAAGCAGGAAGGTGGCTTTGCTGAGGTGTTCTTGGATGGCTGCGGCTCTGAGAGGCAGCCGCTGAAGGTTTCTTTTTATAGCAACAACCGCTCCTAATGGCAACTGAGAATCTGGGTCATATTAAGGGGGGGCTCATGCAAGAGAGACATCTAGAAATGGCTCTGCTCTGCGTGGTGCTGCAAAATGAGCACTGGCAGGTAGGAGAGCAAAATCAGAACTGGTGCATGGGCGTCTTCCTTGCCCTCCCCACCCCAAAGCACCACAGCTCAGCAGTCAGGGCACACAGCGGGACATTTCTCCATTGTGCTGTGTTTCCTGGTCATTTGTCACAGGGGCAGCATCAGCACGGCTTGGGCTGGGAGGGTTGCAGCACGATTTATAGGCAGACAGCTTCTTGCCTTGCCTAATGAAGCAGGGCAGGGTGGCTGGGATGAACCGTGCTCCCAGCACCCAGGAGATGCTGCTGATCTCCAACCTTGTGGCAGAGAAACCCTTTTCTGAGCTTTCTGACCTAGAGGTAAGCTGCTTAGCTACTGCCTAAGCACCTGTGAGTAAAGAAGGCAGCGTAAGTTCTAAATTTGTTGGGAGAAATATTAATAATGAATGGATGGAAATAGGTTAGCAAAACGGGCTGTTCATTGGATCAGTGGCAGTCTGGGAAAAGTTACAGGCAATGATGTGCTGACTTTGCTAAGAATAGAAATACATTTAATTTAGCTTCAGCTGTACCATGCCACGGAGGCTACGCAGGTGTCTCTACTGTGACCATTGCTATGGTTTCAAAAGGAAAAAGAAAAAAAAATCTGCTGCAAGAGGTTTCAGTCTTAGGATGCAATTTGTGGTGTGTGTATAACACCTGTTCATGTTCTCCACCTTTCCTCCCTCAGCCCTTGCCCTCATATCAGATCTTACAAACACTGGAGAGGTTCAAAGGCACAACCTCCTTAATTGGGTGTATGTTCACACTGGGTGGTGCAGGTAAAGCCATGCTTTGGGTTCTTCATTTTTAAACAGCAGATGGTGTCACCTACTCATGCAGCAGGCAGAGAAGAGGAGGCTGTACCCTATGTGTGCTCCCCCTGGCACAGCCCAGCGCAGCCCCAGCAAAACCCAGAGCCCCAGTTTCTCTCAAACTAGAGGCATCTCTCGCATTTGATCCTTCTCTTACCAATAGAATGTTCCTGAGAGCCCTTGAATGCCACAAGGCAACAAGTTTCAGTAAAAAAGCCAAATTGTAAAGTTTAGTCTTTCATTGGAACATACAAAATTTGCTCTAAAACAGTTTTGGGCCAAGGTGGGGGGCTGTCTTCAAAACGAAGGCAGCAGCCAGGTCAGATGCCCCAACCCACATTTTCATCCAGGCTAGCAGGACACCAGCTCTTCTCCACCAAAGGACAACGGAGCATTGCAAATTCCCTGGAAAAGTTGCAGATTTGGGCTCCTCGGAGCAGCACCAGAGCCCCCATCACTTGTCCCTGACAAAGGAGTGGTCCCATGCCAGTGTGCAGGGGAGGAAGAACATCGTCCTCCTGAACGTGAGTCGATGCTGCCAAATTATCACACTCAGCAATCATGCCACAAACCTCAAAGCTCATATAAAGTTGTTTTGAAAAGCACATGATTAAAAAAATGAACTTTTAAGAATTATTTTTCTGTTTACTCAGTCTCTAGACTTCCATTCCCTGAAGTCAGTTCTGCAGCCAAAAGGCCACAGGCTTTTTCCAAAAATGAAAGCCAAGATTGTCAAGGAATTGTTTAGTCACAGAAAATGAGACTTTAAGAAAAAAGAAAAAAAAAAAAAAAAAAGCACTGAAGATCACAAGACTTTTGATAATTTTCTGGACTTGTCATCAGATAGGATTTGTCATGCAAGCCTGTAGAGAAGGATGGTTTCAAAATTCTCCAAAACAGGCCCTGGTTTTATGAAAACTCTTGAAGAACTGAATATTGTTTTTTGTTTTTTGTTTTTTTTCTTTTTTCCTCTTTGTTTATTTTTAATTTGTTGTTTTGTTTCATTTTGTTTTGTTTTGGGTTAGCTTGGTACCTAGCACTTAGACTATTTATATACTGAGCATTTCAGACTTTCACTACATTGAGGAACGTTTAGAAAGAGGCAGTTTCCCATATATCCAGCTGGATTTAGCTGGGAACCTCTGTCCCCTGCCTGCAGTGTATTTTCTAATACAGATTCTCAAATAACATTAAAGTAGTGTAAATAAACTGACTTCTCCCATTTTAAAGACATACCCACTAAACACTTGTGAAACCAGACAAATGCATAGTACAGAAAAAAAATGAATCCATAAAATAGGTAAAAATAGTTTTGTCAGATTTTCTCGTTTAGAATCCTACATACAGTCCTGTTAACCTGCTGAAATAAATAATAAAATTATGTAGCTTACTACCGCGGCCTTACTAAGAAATGGGAGGCAGCAAAATGTTGCACTGGCACGCATTTTGTCTGCTTGCACTGTCAGTCAGATCGTGGAGAGGAGCAGCTGGAAATCAGAATTCAGCACGTCCTTCTCCGGAGTATGAACATGCATGGATATTTTGTGCCAGGCACTTCAGGAGACCCAGCACGTGCGTTTTTGAAGCTGTGGAGTTTCTGTGTGTGCTGTCACAAGGCTTTTCATGCCAGAGAGTGCTGGGCACCCCCATCCCAGTGTCCTTACATCCCCTGAGGCCTCAGTCTGCAAACTGGTGCCATTTCCCTGTAACTTCAACAGCGTCAGGATCACAGCAGGACTCTCCCTCCTGTTTCCCTCTGGTTTAATAAACAAACATCTTACAGCACTTGCTAAGCTACAGGAAAATTTGCTTTTCAGAAACGTGACTGTGACAGCCACATTTCCTCTTCCACTCACCAGCATGTGCACAAGGACCCTCCATTAAAGTGTCCAGCCTTAGCAATGAAATGAAATCCTGATGTTGTCATAATAGTCCAGCTTGTCACCTTCTTTCACTCAAAGAAAGGAAAAGTTGCACAAGACCTGTCTTCCCAACAACACACACTACTCCTTGAGGTTAAATATCTCACACTGCATGGCTGCCTTTGCTTCTTGCATGTAATTATATTTTCTGTGTAAACCTGTGTGTTCCTCATCTCAGCAATTCGTAGGGACATACTCTTGTGGCATACTCGTGTGCCAGCCTTTGGAAATTGTCTGTTTTCTGTGAGATTAAGTTCTTCCCTCCTAATTAAAAGAATTGCTCAAATTTGGCAAAATTAATTGGAAATAATATTAGCTAATTTATTTTTAGTTAGACCTCAGGGAAAATCCGGTTTGAGATGATGAAGTCCGACAGCATGTCTCCATCTCTCCCTTCCCCTCAAGAAACCATTTCTGATGATCCAAAGCCTCCCAGCCTGTCCCACCTCCAGCACACCACTACTGCACCAGCCTGAGTGGACAGCCACGTATGGTTGTCCATGCTCGGCGACAAACCAAGCCACCCAGGGGACCTGAAGCCCAGCTGGTGGTGACTCCATGTGGCTGCTGCTCCCTCCACCGCCTTGAATGTGTAGAAATCATTAGGCATCTTCTTCAGGCAGTAAGGAAGCCTGGGTTGTAAGGATGTGGAGACAAGAGATGCACTTCAGCTTGAGAGGTTTTTTTCTCTCGTGTGGATTTATTTGGATTATCAGCAATGCAGCTGTCTGTGCTGTTCATCCTCTGGTAGAACTCAGTGCGTGCAGGGGGGAGGAAGGAGTTTTCAGTGTCACAGCTAAAAACTAGCTGTTAGCAGTAAATGATGCACTTCAAAAGAAAGCTTACTGTGCCAGAAATAGAAGATTGCCATGTGAATACATACACACACCACTACTGCGGATGTGCCGCGTAGTACACCTAGCCCATTAGCAGCTATTATTCAGGTGAACAAAGAGGAGAAAAATGTTTGCAGGCAAAAAAAAAAAAAAAATATATATATATATATATATATATATATATAGTTTATACATATATATAATTTATAAATATATATATATATATATATATATATATAAAAGAAAATGGGAAGCTATCTGCTATCACGAATATACACAACAATTACACTGGCCTATTGCTGTGCCCCCTCTCCAGCCTCAAGGCTGTCCAAAGGCAGGACATGCCAATGGCTCTCTGCAGGGTTGTCCCTCTGCTATGTGAAGTCTTCCTGTCCAGACTAAAAATCTTGTATTCAGCAGCCTGTTTGAAATCTGGATGTTATTGCTCCTGCCCACCCCTGCTCAGCACACAGCCGTAGGGCAAACAGGCCTTCCAGCATCCTCAGCAGGAAAGCAAGTGGCCTTGGGGCTACTCAACCTCCCTGGGGCTGGTGGAAAGCAGAAATCAGGGTCTGAGGAGGTCAAGAAACACCTATATCCATCCGTCATCCAGATCTGCTCCCAGAAATGTGCATGCTCCCCTCCTGCTATCACCCTCACGTAGGCCAGGTTGGGACAGCCATCTGAAATCTTATGGGTTTTGAGTATGAAAAACCTACGTTGCCTGATGGCTTTTTCCTAAACGCGTGGATATCTGGGCTGTGGTCCCAGTGGAGTGCTAGAAGTTAAACCACAGCATTAACACCTCACCCAAAGACTTGGACAAAGCCTAAAACAGGATAATATATTTCCTTGTTTTATATTTCCTTGGTTTTACTGCTGCTGTTTCTCATCCTGTTGTAGTATCTTAGTCTAGCAGTGACCATCAAGATCTTAGGTTCCAGTGGGACAAACTGTGTTAATTACTAAATTGGTCAACTGGCCACTTGCCACGTCATGAAACCTGCCAGTAACCCCTTTTTACAGAGAACTGCAGATTTTCCTAGAAGACTGACGTCATATTCTGGGAGGGTTACACACAAGGCCTGGCTTGTTTCATAGTGTCAGAAAGAAGCAGAAGAAAGTTAAATAGCTGCGTTAGGGACCAGCAAATCATGTCTAACAGCTTCTTGTTGATCTCCTGTAGGTGAAGATGTCCAACAAGCCATCCACCGAGTGAATGTAACACCTCTGGTGCTACAGCTCCCCCCACCTTTTGTTTTGAGACAACCACCAACTTAACTCTTACTGATGGATGGCTGATTAGCATACAGATTTCTTCCTACCTATATAAAAATGGATTTAATTTCAGTCAACTCTATAGATTTCTTAAGCTATGTTCTCCAAAAAAAGACTAGAGAATGGAAAGCAGACACTGCACAGATATTGCTACTTATTCAATTTAAATTTTTTGAAATAGAAGGTAGGAAAATGCATATGTTTAGATTGCTTACCCACAGGTTGGTAGCAGAAGCAGGGAAATACAAAGCTAAATGTCATCAAGAGTTGGTGTAAAGAACCTTATGGCCTGGAGTCCTTCCTCTTTACCTGGTTGTAGGACAGGCCCTCTCCACACCAAGGAGGCCGAGCAAGTGAAATATTTCAAGAGACAGAGAAAATACAGCTTGCAAAGGGTGAAGCAGAGAGCCAGTAGGTATGGTGGTATCATCGCACTGTGTTTAGTTTCTGGCTACCGTGAGTTTCACTTTTAGCTCCTGTCAAACTCCCCTCTCACGTTCATAATGCTTAACAGTAAGTAGGCTTTCTCTTTTATTAATTTTTTCAGAGTAAAAAACTCCAGCTAAAGAATAAGCACAGGGACTGTAGAAACAAATATGTCTGTTTTCATGATAAATTTAGTGGATATAGTAAATAGATACATCACCTTCTATAAATTATGGAAGCTAAGGAGGTGACTGATGACAGCCAACATGGCTTCACGAAGGGCAGCTCATGCCTGACAAATCTGGTGGCCTTCCACGATGGGGTCACAGCATTGGTGGATAGGGGGAGAGCAACTGACACCATCTACCTGGACTTGTGCAAAGCATTTGACACTGTCCCCCACGTTATCCTTGTCTCTAAAGTGGTGAGACATGGATTTGATGGATAGGTAGGTAAGGAATTGGCTGGATGGTCACAATCGATGAGTTGCAGTCAATGGCTCGGTGTCAAGGCAGAGATCAGTAATGAGTGGTGTTCCTCAGGGGTCAGTACTGGGACCTGCGCTGTCTGACAGCTTTGCTAATGACATGCACAGTGGGATTGAGCACACCCTCAGCAAGTTCGCCAGTGACCCCAAGCTGTGTGGTTCTGTCGACATGCTGGAGGGAAGGGATGCCATCCAGAGGGACCTGGACAGGGTTGAGAAGTGGGCCTGAGTGAACCTCACGAGGTTCAACAAGGCCAAGTGCAAGGTCCTGCATCTGGGCTGGGGCAATCCCAGGCATAAATACAGGCTGGGCAGAGACTGGACTGAGAGCAGCCCTGAGAAGAAGGATCTGGGGAAGATGGTTGACAAGAAGCTTGACACGAGCAGGCAACATGCGCTTGCAGGCCACAAAGCCAACCTCTTCCTCCCCTGGCAGTTTTTCATCCAGTACGATGTGTTCCTGGGGGAGATCTTGTCTCCTGTCTACTGCAGAGGGATGCATCTCTCTTCATGTGTGCTCTCACTACCCCTGGCTGCCCAGAAGATCACACATGGCGTGGAGAACAGCCAGGCATCTGTGCTGTGCTCAGGGTAGCGAGTGTCATCTGTTTTCTCCCCTAAGAACGATGAGGCTTTCTCTGGATAAGCTCAGAAATAGCAAACCTCTTGCTCTGCTCTCAAATGTTCTCCCTTATGGAAAATGCAAGCCCCAGGAAACAGTCATGGCTCTAAATCATTTCAGACAGGGCCTGGCCACAGCCAGATTTTCAAAGCCCTGTTAAAAATAGGTTTTCACTCCCCAGTTTCATTTTCTATCCAATTTTCTTTCTGTACTGCACCACACCCACACTATTTCTCCTTCAGCTGAAATGCTTCCCACCACTGCTTCCTTTCAACACCCCTCACAAGGTCTGTCATTTACTGTACATCTGCATTTTGCAAGCCACTGCCAGCAACCAAAAGGACTGAGCCCTTCATGTTTTGCTTAGCACCAGAGGGGAAAAAGCAACACATTAAAAGAACACCCCAGCAGCTGACAAGCCACTGCAGAAGAGGTGCCAGGCTGAAGGAGGCTGTGGCAGTGCTCACACAGCACACATCTGCTCGCTGGAGTGGCTCTATAAGACTTATGCATAGAAGACACTTGGGCAGCCTGACAGATGGAGGGTATTTAGGGATAAGAGCTTTTTGAAGTAAGGATTCCTCTGTAGTTGCCTACAGAGGGGACAATTTTAATAGTTAAGTCAGTATTGCAATGAGTGAAGGTGATGAAACGGGATAGATCTCATCAAAGCCTCAAGTTCTCCTCTATTTGATCCCTTCTTATGATAGGAAAGTACCACATGAAAATGTATACAGGAGGGTTTGTGGATGGCAGAAAATTGAGGAGCCATTTGGAGGAGAGACTTAAAATACAGCAGAGGCTAGATAAATTGTAGAAATAGAGTACAACCAAACTGAGATTTTTTAAAAAAAAAAAAAAAAAAAAAAAAAAAAAAAAAAGTGAAACGCTTGCTATCTAAGGAAAAAGTCAGATATATAGAGTAGAAATGGTGCTTGCCCAGCACGGTCCAACCTAGAAGGATTATGGATCCCGGAATGGATAATGGATTCCAGGTTGCACAGGAGGCATCGTCACATGGGCAAGTGGATCCCAAGCTGGATTATTTCTCAAGCATAAAGCATAAAGCAGGTGGGGGCTTTTCCCCAGCTAGGCTGCTACAGGTAGGTCTTAGTTGGAACACAGCTTTTATCTGGGGGCATCCTCCTTTCAGAACTGACAAGAAAACTTCTGAGGAAGTTCAAAGAGACATGAGAGGAAAAAAAAAAAAAAAAAGAAAAAGGATAAGAGAAAAAAATTCTGCCAGTGGAACAAAGTTAAAAAAACTGAGCATGTTCATGCAAGGGTAAGAGGATATCCAAGGGAGGTCAGTGAGCTGTGTATTTCCACAATTGCACAGACTAGTGTCTTTTCATCTTGGGCAGAATAAAAAGCAGGAGAGAAGGAGGGAAAACGGGGATAAAATTATATGTGAAAATGGTGTGAATTCCCTCTGAGTGGAGACTCAAAGCATCATATCAGCCAGCACAGAGAGGTGCCGAGGGACCTTCCTGAGCCGTGACAGCTTCCGCAGGCTCACTCCGCCCCATTTCTGAGCTGAGCATTGTCGCCAGTAGAAAAAAGTAGACTGCTCTTTAGAAATGCTCAGGATAATTTTTAAATCCTTTTCCTAATTTCAGGGCTTTTTTTCCCACCCTAATATTGCAATCTGTACTTTCTGAAAGTTCTTTTTTTTTGTTTGCTATTGTTTTTTAATTATTTACTTGGAAGCATACATCACCCAGTAGCCTCCTTCCAGGGGTCACTCCTGCCAAGGCTCAGGATCAGTGAGCTCCTTGGGGTCCCAAGCTCCCCAGACCCATGGGGCTGGCCAAATCTCATCTCTCCTTCTGTGTAGAGGGGGTCATGCTGCTCTTGTCTTTCACCAGGCCCTTTGCTGTTTAGTTTTTGTATTTAGACAGCACCTTCCATCTGAGAAACCATGTGTGTATGTGTGTGTGTAGGTTATCTCACTTGGAGGCAGAGGGTACTGCAGCAAGGCATGACAGATATGCCCATACATGTACATGTTAAATGTCTGGCTCTACGATGCACAAAAGACCCTTCATCTATGCAAAGATAATGAGAGACTGCATGTACAGTCTGACAGCAGGAGGTGTCCCAGAATCCTAATAGATTCACTCCAACATCTGCACAATAATAGACTTTTTCTTTTCCTTTTTCAAAATTTTGTTCAGTTTGAAAAGAAGAAAACAAGCAAAACCACAGGGCACAGTAAACTGCACAGGAGGACAATGATCTGAAGTTGTAGAAATCATCACAGTGCTGTGTTAGGATGCTGGGAATTCAAAATGTTCAGCAATAAAAAGAGAGCTGGCATTCAAAGGTGACATTCAAAAGCAATTCAAATGGCATAATAAAGCATATGTAATTAGGTACACAGTTTGTATCAAAGGTCCTCTTATTAAAGGGCTGCTGAGTGTGCTATGCAAAAGGGCTTCAAATAGACATTTCTGGTTAAACAACGTCTCGTTTCTAGCGTATCTTCCTTTTCTACTTGTTCCTGCAGCCAGGGAGGTCATGTCATACGGCTAAATTTATGACGACATAACTGTTTCCATGGCAGCAAACTATTGTCATAAACACTGAGCTTTATGATTTCACAGCTGGATTAAGAGAGAAAGAGAGAGGGAGAGAGAGAATCAGGCTGGAGAGGGAGGAAGTTTTTTATTCCAATGAGAGTTAGGGGAATACACAAGATTGCAGGCAAAGAAAATTGCTTTTTGCGTAAATGTTCTTTTTTAAGTTTACCCCAGTGTGAAAGTCCCTTTTAAGGGATATAATCTGGGTAACGATCCCTCTCCTATTTAAATGTTCATAAGGCTAATGAGCCAGCTTGTCTATTTTTGGAGCACTTCAGCAGTAAGGCTGGATGTTTTGCAGCAGGAAGCCAACCAGATTGAAATGTGTTTTCTCCACTTTCCTACCAGCTCTTGACCCCTTTCTCCGTGAATTTCTATAACTTCACCAACTAGAAATCAATGTAGGTGAGGCTAGGTTATTGATGACAATGCATAGACCCTACTAGCTACCACTTATTTCCTCATTACATCATTATGTTTCATTTTTGTCAATTTTGTCAAGATGGACAGATTGAAAGATAATCACATGTTTTTTAGGAAGAGTGGTTTCCCTCACAAGGTCATTTAAGTCCTTACAGATAAATTAATACTGGTAACTAACAATAGTCCTTGAACATGGGACTGCAATCAGAAAACCCGGTCATGGAAGGTTGGAGATGCCCCCTGCCAGTGCATCACCAGGAAATCCAATAAAAAATATCAGATGATGAGACTCATGGTGGAGGCAAAGCCCAGGACAGCTTTGTGGTCATGAAAACCCAATAGCTGAATGCCCCATAGCCCTGGTCCCTGCCTATGGACCCCTCTGTGGCTAAGAGAGAGGCCCAGAGACGTCCCTAGTGTACATCTCTTGCCACTGGGGAGCTCCTATCCCAGCACCATCCAGTTCTGCTTGCAGACAAGATGGGGATGGAGTGGTTGTAAGTCATCTGGGTGATCTATAGGGGGACAAAGCTCCAGTTTTTTGTGAGCCCACCATGGTCCATGGAAAGGGACATGAGCATCTCAGGGCCACCTCTCTGACTTCCCCAGTCCTGCCTTCCTACCCCCCTGCAATGACCAGAAAACTCGCCTGCGTGAGAGGCGTCCCTTCAGGCAGCTACCAGTGGGTAGGACAACCTCCATCCTTGCTGACAGGGAACGGGATGTCAAGAAAAAAACACCACATGACAAAGTGCTCAGTATTCCCTCGGGGATACAAGTGCTGAAATGTCCAGCGTTGGCCTCCATCAAAGACGGAGCTCAGAGCTAAGGAAAGATTATTACTGCATCTCCTGGTGATTCCCCTGGAATTTCTACAGCAGAAACAAATTAAACGTAACTCATCTTTCAAGTAATTAGCATTTTTCATTTCAAGAAATCCCAGCTGACTTTACCTACCAGACAATATATTACTATGTCCTGCACTAAAATGTGCCTGAGATTCAGCTTTCCAACAAAGCTTTATTCGTGTGCAGGTAATCTAGATTGTCAAAACATAAAATGACGGCACAGGCAGCACTACAGGCTGCAAAATTTCTCACAGAGCCACACCAAAATGAGGATGCTTTAGAGCACGAGGGCTGGGCAAAGGCAGATGTAACATTGTGCTGTTGGTCTTCTATCAATTATCAAGTCCCAAGGGAGTGCTTTAATTTTCTTTGAGCAGAATCCAAAATAAACAGAAAGGTCACTTTGTGGGGCTGCTTCCTTCCCATGAGGTAGAAAATGGCCTTGCTCTGCAAGGGGAAGAGCCAGGCCTGGATACTGAGAGCTGTACACTAGAGGTCACTGCTATAATAAAAGAAAGAGCAAGCCAGCAGGTAAGGCAGGTTTCGTTCTCCACCTTATTACAAGGTCACTCACAGCAAAAAGCAACAGCTAACTGAATGATGCTGTACTTCATTATATGCAAAGAATCACTGAATAAGAACTATTCGGTTACAGAGAGGTCTTCAGATGTGTGGAGAAAGGGATAATGACAGAGGAATGGGGCCATTTATTTTGAAAAAGAAAAAAAAATGTTCATTTTCATAAGTTTCACTTGATAAACAGTGCTGGTAATAAATGTTCATAGGGCACTTTAATATGAATCGCAGATGCAAACCAGTGGGTAATTAGCTGAGGATTACAGGTGGGATGCTAATGAAGTAGATGCCTGTAGAGAGAGAGTCACTGCCAACCATGTGCCAGTCAACTTATCCCAAGGCCTCCCAAGTCTCCAGGCAAGCTTACATTCTTACATCTTTTTGTTTCTATGTACTCTTAATTAGTGTCTGGGACTGTTTATTTAATGAGGCATCCCACATTCCGGCAGGGGTAATTTCTCTCTGTCACATGTTGCCAAGCAGACATGATCAGCCTGAATTTTCGGTCTGCCTTCTGTAGGCTTCTGTCATAATGTTAGGATGCTATTTAAACTCCTTCTTCCCAACCCCTGGCAGATTATTAATTTCACTGCAGATTGAGCCATGTAACCTGTCCAGGGCCTGCTTGCTGATGATTCATGACATGTTTCCTGTTTTCTTTCCTCTATAGGAACCATGGTTCCTGATGATTTTGCACATCTTTGCGTGGCACATCCTGTCCAGGGAATTCCTTATCACAGTGGCCAACAATGTATTTCGTCAGCTGTTTCTCTTTATTCAGTCAGCTCCAGTGTTTCGTGTCCATGTGGCATTCCTTTATCCTACTCACTTCATTTTCACAAATTTGTTCTTTCCTTTTGTCAAATGACACAGGAAGCAGGAACATGGCAGGGAAAGGTATTTTTGTGGTGGGCAGCCCTGATAACAGAAAATCAGCTCATCTCACAGTCCTGGCCCACCTCCATGATAGCTTCTTGTGTGTTTTGTCATGTTTCATCTTGATCAGATATCATACAGCAAGAGATGAACCCATCACCACTACAGAAACTCATCTAAGATCTAGCCAAGGGTCATCCCAGCCCTATACAGCCTTCTGCCAAAACACTCTCCATGACACCCAGTTTTAAATATTTCTATTGTAACTATCAGCTTTCCTTTCCCTATGTAGTCTTCCTGGCTTTGTCTGTTTTCCCAGCCTAGGGATAGCCAAAGAATATTTCTTCATCTCCTGTAGCAACACTTCTCAAATATTTGCTAATTATTTCTCTTTCTTCTGAAATTTCATATATATTTAGGCCTTTTAGGCTTTATATCTACACATGAAACTTACATTCAGCTTTCTAAAGCCACTTCATATTATAGTTGCAGGTTCAGTTCATCCTTTGCCTGTGTGTGTTACTTCTCTTGTGCCTTTTTCAGCACAATAATTTCCCATGTTTTCTACCTGTCTTCGAGTATCCATCTCCAGTTTGTATACATCAGGCACTGTAAGACTGGATTGTTTCCAACATTAATCTCATTGTTACAGGTCTCTCCCTGTCCAAGAAAGAATTAATTTGAAGACAAAAAAAATAAAATAAAATAAAAATGCATTTTATTTCAGTCTAATAATTTTCATTTAAAGTAACATTTTCCTTGTAAAGCATACAATGTGCTAGAGAAAATGTCAGGGAGGAACAATCTGGAACTATGAATCTGGGGAGTGTTTTCTGCATAGTGTAACATTACGTTCTGCCAAAATGTCTCTGGTCATGTTCATCACCTTTCTGACACCCATTTGTGATGGGGAAAAGAAAAAAAGAAAAAAAAAAAAAAACTTGTGATACCATTGAAATGCAGAGAGGCTAAAAAGAAAAGCAGACCAATTCCCTTCCAGACTTTGCACATAGTTAACGGTAGTATATTGATCACTTGAAGGAATTCATGTCACAGCACAGCTCCCATAACTGCAAAGATTTTCTATCAAAGACACAAATGCTTCCTGCTCTGCCGTACTTCTACAGGCAGAAGTCCCCACCAACAACCCCACCAGCAGCCCAGCATCACCCCCTCTCTGAAGCTCCCTCAAACATCCCTGTGCTGCACCGCCTGCCCCAAGCCTTGTGGCAGGGATCCAGCTGGCCTACTGAGGCATCTTCCCCTCCTCATCTTTGGCTGCTGGGACCTGGTCCTGAAGCATCTCTGCAGAGATGGACTTGCAACACAAGTAAAAAACAAGCAAGGGGCCTGCCTCAGAGCTGCTGGCCAGACAGCGTTTCTAGGTCAACGGTTCCCTCTCTTGGAGTGGTGAGCTTGGGAGCACTGATGTCACTGCCACTTGAGGCCACAAAAGAACAAGGTCATGAGAAGAAAAGTTTGAAAATCAGTGCATTAGATGATTGTAAGCTTTTTTTTTTTTTTCTTTTTTTTTTAAGGGACTTTCCTTCAAATGCTTTTATAAAACATTACTCACACTGACCTTTCTAAAATGTCATATGAAATAGTGGAGACAGCGTTAAGATAAGGTGTATTTTGATGCTGTTGCATGCAATAAATCCAGACGCTGGCTCCTTTTCTAAGCTGGGCTGCTGTACATGCTCTGAATCAATACATGGTCTTCATTCTCCCCCATGGGGTCCAAATTTGAGTGCACACACATTTTTTTGGATTATATCTCTGCTCCTTTATTTGCAAGTACCTGGGATCCTGAGATCTGATCCAGATTTTGCATGAGCATCACCATACTTTTCTCTGGAAATCTTTTTATAATGTATACATGACAGCTGGGGAGGGCAGGTCACTCTTCAGAAGACCACAATGGGTATATTTCTCAATTTTAATCATCAAACAAAAGCAGACTGGATAGTGTGGTAACTTCATTCAATTTCCTATTCCTACAAATTCAGCCTGTGAAGGAATGGTTTGGGAGATTCTAATAAGGCTAAAAGTCAGATAACATATTTCAGCTCCACATTTTATATAATGCTGTGCTGGGCATCCCATTTCCATTAAAACAAATTTTACATTTGCATGAAAAGGGAAAAATAAGCTAATTATAACATGTGTTGTTTCATCAAGAATTTACCCAGGTTGCATGAACAGTCTTGGGTGCAAATGTGAGCAATAATTCTGATGTCAGATTTAAGTTTCTGAAATGAGTGGGGGAAGGACAGGCCCCTTGTTAGCTTTAGGATGGAGCTGGAAAGAGATTCATGACATGGCTTCCTGCAAGCACAGGACCTTTACAACACCCGAGGTCCTTTCTGAGCTGGGTTTTCCACATCTGCTCTATCCCGGCTTCCCAGCAGATCAGTCTGATCGCGCTGCACTGCTCCCCAAGCGAGGTCATGCTCTCGCACAGTACTTGTATGGATGAAGGTTTTCATTGTTTTCGGGTGATGTCAAGGAGTAGGATAGCAACTGTACACTCAAAATTTCATTGTGTCACTTGGCTGAATGCTCCTTGGGACTGGGATGGAGGCGTATGATGAATTTTTGGATGCTAAATGAATCACTATTAATGCTTAGCATGATGTACTGCTAAGTTGTGGAGATATCTATGCAGGACTTTGATTGATTTTGGCTTCTCCTTTTTTCCCAGGTGGACTTCCGAGAATGTTAAAGGCCTGAAATCAGCTTTCTTATAACCCTTTTCTTTGTTTTTTGTAAACATGCTTTTGAAAAGTTCACAGAGACTAACACCAGGCTGCACAGGGAGACCTAGGAGCCACAGAGTTAATCTCAGTCATTTAGTCCTGCTTTTGTGACTGGAGGCTTTAACCCACTTTTGCATCTCCTGTAATCTGGAGCCATTTAGGACACTAGTCTTTCTCCATGGTATAAAAATAGCGAGGAAGTTTGTGTAGTCCTCAAGTGCTGTCCCTTAGAGCTGTGGCCACCATCCTAACTGGGCATATCTTAATGAGGCATCTTCACTGGAAACTGCAGGTATGCCTCTGCGGAGACCTTGGAAAGATCTTCAGTGACCAGAGAGGCCCTTTGGGCAGCAATTTTCCTTATTGTACAACCTGTTTTAAAATCTCTTTGTGTTCACTGACTGGTGTTTGTCACAGGTTTAGGCCATGGAGATTCCTGAGCCTCTGTGAGTGTAACAGAAGATTCCCAAACCATTTCCTAAGGATCTGCAGTGTTCAGGCCTGGTGTCCCCCAGCTAAGCCATGCAGGTTCCCCCATGATACAAAGGAAACAGCGTGCATCCTCATGGAGATCTCTCTTTGGCTCTCACCTGCTTTTTCCTCCTTTCCCATTCCATCCCTCCCCGCCTAACAGAAGAGTGTACTGACTGCAAGCATATTGCTGTCTTTTGCATGTGGAAAAACATGTCAAAACAACAGCAAGCTATCTGCTAAGGGTAGCATTAACAAAGCCTCTCTGCCTCAGAGGATGGCGAAGTTCATTAATTTATTTGCAAGATATTCTGACTGGAGTAATGAGCCTGTAATTACCTTCTACTTCTGCATCACCAATGTCTTTATTTACTCTTGGTGGGAAACAAAGGAAAATGTAAGGGAAGCGGTACTCAGATTAAAATAAAACAGGCAAGGGAGTGTTCTGCTGACATGATGTGATGCAGAGCTGGCTCTTTTTCTAAGGCTTTCAGTGCCCAGATGAATGACCACTTCCCCCTGCAGATATGGGAGTTTCATGAATGTTGGTGACCCTGTGGCCCCAGGGATGAAGGATTTATGGAGATGGGCACAAGGCTGCATTGTGTAATAAAACATGCGTGAAACAGGGCCACCAACTCTTTCTTGATGGTTGCCTGATCCTCAGCTGCCACCACACCATGCCAGCAGGACCTCATCTCACCTCCAGGGCTGTGGCCAGACACATCCTCCCCCCACCAACGCTGCCTGTCACTGCAATGAGACACTGCCAGCACCAGCAACTAGAGTTAATCTTTAAAAAGGGTGGGGAGGGGAATCAATGGTAAGCAAATCTTTGTTCCCGTGTAACACACTTACATGCAAATGCATTTTGAATACATCCAGCTAGCACTAAGGCCTGTTGTCACATATCAGATATGAAAAGTCCCCTTTTGTAAGGAAAGCAGGGCTGTAATAGTTGGTTATTGCTGCTTGTCAGGGTGTCGCCAAGAAGCCTTGGTTTGCAGAGGCAAGAGCAGAGGAAGCACAGCCTCACCTCAACATTGGGAATAAACACGAGACAAGCAAGGGAAAGGGCATTGCATGGCCAGCCCAGTGTCATTGGCAGCGAGAGGGAGCCCAACAATGCAACCCACAAATATACATTACAAATTGACAAGAAAAAGGGAGGCAACGAGGATGCCCTAATTAGTGCAAGGGGAAAAGGAAAGCAAAAGGTACCAAGGCAGACATGTTTCCCAATAGGAAGGCAGCAGCTAACCCAATATCTCCAGAGTCTGTGTCTAATCTAACTATATTGATATTCTTTCTCTCCGTTTGACTCATGGACAACCAGATGACTAATCCATCACATCATTTAACAGACACACAGCATAGAAGGTGCCACGTCTTGGACACTAATCTGATACACTTCTATCTTGGCTAAGCTGCGGAGGGCAAAGTGATTCGAAGTTTGTTAATGAAAACTCACTTTAAAAACCTGCCATGTGTGAATCCACAATTTTTCATATCAGAAGAGAGACATTTATTTACTACGTCTTTCACACAGAACAGTGCAGGAAATGTTACCTACATATTTCACAGGGAAGGCACTGTAGAGAAATTAACTGAACAGAAGGAGCTAATGGAGCTGATCTTTACAGCATCTGAAGCAGATAAATAGCCTGCAATCTAAAACCAAACTCATCATTCAAAATGCTTTGGGTAAAAAGGCGAAGAAATCCATGACAGAGCACCATCTCTCATGACAAGTCCAGAGAAACATAGAGCATGAGCTATTTTCATTCTGCTATTCCCAAGAAAAACACCCTTACAAAAGTTTTCCCCAGCAATTGCATTATGCATATTACCATGTCCACTGCTGCAAATCAGGCTGGACAAAGAGTTGCCAGATGACCATTTTCCAGTTCAGTTTTAAAGACATCATCTCAAAAGAACATTCTTTGTCCTAGGAGATGTACAAGAAAAACTCCAGAAGAATGTATGTGCTAAAACAGAGCCTTGAAAGGAGAAAAAATACAAAAGAGGAATAAAACTTGAAGAACTTAATGCAGTTGGTGCTAACATGTCTACTGGTGGCTACAGCATTTGCTCAGAAAATGGCTGTATTTCTCTCTTCTTTCCCCACTGAGTTATAGCACACAAGAAGTAGATTTTGACTAACTCGGAGCATCTGTTCTAAAACTACGAGTCGTTCACTGCCAGTCAGGGAACTTGACCATTGGGAAATGAAGTAGGGCAATATGAGAAACAAATTAATCTTTTTAAAGTTGCAGGGAAGTCAAGTTCTCATGCTGTTGGTATGAGAAACTTTAACTAAAAACGATTAGGCTCCAAAGAGAGGTAATAATGCTGGAAGAAGAGAAACGAGTCTCCCAAAGGAAAAGAGCCCAGAGATTTCCAGCAAAGACTCATAAAGCACAGACAAATGTCCTTCCATGCCAGAACTTCCCTGGTTTCTCGTTCACATCCAAATGGAGGAAACAGCAGTAGCAGTTGTACATAGACAGAACTGCTGTGAATCAAAGATGGTTCACGATGTCCCATAAAGGGTCTATGAGCAACAGGCACGGGATATGCTTCAACCCAGAGAATTGCCTACCTGCTGACATTAGGTCAAGCAAGGGAACAGCAGGGGACTTATCTCAAGACCATATTTGACTCTGTTGAGCGGATGAATAAGATTTTACTGAGCTTACCCTACCCAGTGTCGAAGACATGTAGCTAGTTCCTCACTGCATATGCAACGTTCCCCACTGAACGCTACCTTACAGGTCATACACCTCCCTTCCAAACATAATATTGCCTCATAATAAAACTTAGGAAAATACACTGAAGGGTCAAAATAACAGTAATAAAGCTCTTTTACTTATTCAAGGTCTCTATTTCCAATAATCTGTCATTAATCTTCCACTTTGAATGGCTGCATAAACACTGGCATACTTTATTAGGCTGACATTTTGAGTTTGGGTGGATGGTGTTAAAGTGTTAATCCTTGCACGCACTTAAACACCCAAACCAGGCTGCGTAACTAAAATATTTGAGGCCTCCTGGGCTCTCTCTCTGCTTTCTTATGAGCAGTTTCCCCTAACCTAATCCTGAGCGCCCGGCAGGAGTTCACTTTACATTCCAGCTGTATGTTGTGGGATGGGGGAGAGAACTGGGAAACAGCAAAACTCATGAGTTCAAATAAAGACAGCTTAATAGGACAGAAAAGGAAGGGGAAATAATAATAATAGTAATAATAATAATAGTTGTTATTACCGTTATACAATTATATACACTCAAAACAGTGGAGTTGCTCACCACTCACCAACCAATGCCCAGGCAGTCCCTGAGCAGTGGCAGCCCCCCGCCAACTCCCATCATGTTTTTTTGTTCAGCACGGTGCCACATGGTGTGGGACATCCCTTTGGGAAGCCTGGGCCAGCTGTCCTGGCCGTGTCCCCTCCCAGCTTCTGGGGCACCCCCAGCCTCCTCGCTGGCCAGGCAGCACCAGGAGCAAGAAAGGCCACAGCTCTGTGCGAGCACTGCTCTGCAGCAGCTGGAACATCCATCTGGTATCAACTTGTTTCTCTCCTAAATCCCAAATACTACGTCATACCAGCCACTATGAAGAAAATCAGACAAAACCAGGAGATAGTGACATCCTCATCAGTAGGTATTTAGCCTCAGCACAGGGAAGCAAAGCTGAGGGTGGGCCAGATGATGGTGAGCTGAGTGGAGCAAGCTGCTTCCTCTTGCCCCAACACGAAGGTTTCCTTCTGGTGGAAACCAGATCATGGAGAGCAAAAAGGGAATTACCAGTGCCCAGGCGTTGTCCTGGCTGCATTGGGAAGCTCTCCCATGTCTCACCATCAAACTCAATTTAAAATACTTCTCACAGACCAGCATCTAGGATGGATGCAAGAGGAGCAGGATGTTGATGGGCACGCGTCATCCAGTACACAGGTCCCTGCATGAGCTCACTCCAGCCTCTGCTCCAGCCCAGGCTTCATCACTGGATCCACACAGGTCAGGATTGCCCCAAGGGTCCCTGCTGTGACCCAGCGGTGGGGATGATTGCTCCCCACAAAGGGCTGATAGAACATGCCTTGGGTGACAATGCAGGAAGGAAATATGGAAAAATTTGGGGCGAAGGGGCTGGTTAAGCCCTTAGACTTGGGACTTGCACAAAGGCAAGGTAAAGCTGATGGGTTAATGCAGCCTCACTGAAGCTTGGTACCTTCTGCTGGAAAAGGCTACAAGCACAGCAACAGGCAGGTATAAAATTAATTTACCCTAACTTGATTATGTGTTGTTTGTACCTTCACACTTGAACAATGAGCTATTTATTTCCTATTGTATCATGTGAAATGATAGTTTTAATTGAAACCTAAGAGCTCTGCATCCATGATGGATCCTGAGTCTCCTATGACAATAAAATCAGGTAATGAATTGGATATGAATAAAAAAATGTCAAATATTACAGTTCAACCTCTCATGCAGTTTCTCTCTTATCCAGCTCTCTTACACCAACGAGAGCTAAGTCCTGAAAGGAATGCAGAGCACCTCGCTTCAGTCTCCAAATTCATGTAGCTATTGTAAGCCAAAGGTGGCAGAGGATAGGAAGCACTGCCTGTATGTACACCTAGCTCCAGAACAGCTGGTACACGGGATTGCACCCGGGCTGGAGTTTCCCCGTCGGTCACTTTGGACGGGACTCCCGCATCTGCAGCAGCACCATTCGCGCTTTCCATTACGCACGCTCAGGAAGTGCACCCAGTAAATTCAGCACTCTCCTTTTGAACACGGGCTCAAGCCACAAGGCTGTTACAACAGGAAATTCACCACCTCGGCGACCGGGACGTGACTTATCTACACAAATTAGGCGAGTCACAGTTTCCCTCGCACGTCCGCTACGCCTGCGTGCTCCCGATGGCTGCTGGCACACCAAGGCCGATGCCTTATTTTTGGCAAAGAAGAGTAGCAAGGCAGGGTGTATGGGTGGGAGAGGGTCTGAGGGGATGTCAGGGCCCTGCTATACACAGGAGGAGGGTGGCCGAGGTTTGGGCACCAGAGAGGCACCAGGGGGAGCTCGGGGCGCACGGCGCGCCCAGCCGGGAGCACCCAGTGCCCTGTCCGCTGCGGAGCCCCAAAAAACTATCCCGAAACTATCCCATGTCAATGTTAACATGTTGGGGAGCCTCTCGCCTTTGTCTAGGAATCAAGGGAGGCCGATCGGACGGAGAGGGAGCCTGGGGGGCAGCCCCACAGCTTGCAGCACCAGCCTCTCCGAGGCCAGGCCGGGAGCGGTGCAGCGAGTGTGGTGAGCGGAGGAAGCGGTGCTGGGCTGAGTGAATCATATTTTCCGTGGTCGGCTGCAATCCGTGTGCTTTCTGTATCTCAGGGCAAAACTCACTGAAGCCCAAGCTGCCGCCGGGTTTCAGTGCCCTGTGAGCTTCTGTCTGGTTCCCCTCTGTGATTGCCTCCACGGTTGGGAAGTGGTGCTCACCCCCGTGTGCTCACACAGCCCTCAGGGTGCTCACACCTTGGTGGTCTTCTTGGTGGTCTCGGAAGCCTTCCTTTTCTCCATTTTGTCTGTGTCTGCCTTCCTGCAGAAGGACACTGAGAAGGAAAACTCCTGCTCACCTACCCCTGAACCCCAGGAACAGGGATCTGCCTGTGGGAGAGAGCAGGGAGCATTTGGAAGGCACCCCTCACACCCCTGGCAAGCCTGTGAGGATTTTGGTCCCTCCATCCACATTGGGATGTGTCAGTGGGGGGGTGATGCCATGTCACAGGGTCACGGGATGGCTGAGGTGGGAAGGGGCCTAGGGAGGCCAGCTGGTCCAACCCGCTGCTCATTCAGGGACATCCAGAGCCCAGGAGGCCTTTTACCGTTTTACATGTGCGCTGCTCCTCTTGCTTTGGCTGAGGACACACATCTAAACTAAAAATCAAGCATCAGCCTCTGACTGTGCTGTCAGAAAAGCAGCGGTCTGGCCATGGCTCTCAGCAGGCCGAGGAGAGCGATGCTCTCTGTGTTCTCCACATCTTCACCACCCACATGGACGTGGCTTTTACATTGCACTGCAGCCCTTGCCCAAGCTGCCCGAGTCAGGGCAGATGTCTTAGTCACTTCCCGACCTACCAGACAGTGTCACAACAGCCTCTCCATGTGACAGGGCACTGGTTTTTATACCCTGTCCCCCTCCCCCAGCAAACTGGGCCATGCGGCGCCGCAGCCGCCATCCTGGGGCTTTCCCATCGACCTGCACCTGCACCCCGCAGCTCTCCCAGACAGCACCCAGCTGCTGTCTAAGGCCACAGGCAGCGTGGGTGCAGGCACCTGGGTGGAGGTGAAGCACGTAGCTACATCAGCACAGCCCACGCTGCGTCGCAGGGGCAGCAAACGGACCCCAGCCCGTTTTATGGACAGGGTAAGGGCTAAGGAGCCATGCTGCTCTGTGTTGTGTGGTTATCCCCTTCTGCACTGCTCTGCGTGTACATCTTTGGGTGGGCTTTGCTTCACCAAAGGTGAAGAAGAGCTGCAGTCATTAGTCTGCCTTCCTAGTAAAGAAACAGAAACAGGAACCTCTAATGGGCATCCTAAAATAGATGGGGTGAGTCACCAACAGGAGACGTCTGTTACTATCCACTAATTAAAGATGGAGCCCAGAGGATTAACTCGGACATCCATCTTCACAAGGCTAAACTCGGGTGATGTCAATCGTGCTTTATGTGGCTTTGCCTCTTAGCTACCTCATGGAGCCCGAGGACAAAAGGCAGCAAGGCATGCACACCGTCGGTCACACTGCTGCATTACTGGTGCACAGGTACTAGTGCGAGCTATGCTTTCATGAACTGATGGTTCCTGACTCCTGAATTATTATTATTATTATATATTTTTTTCAGAATTAATGTTCTGAACAGTTGTTTTCCAGAGGAGTATATATGTCATGCACAATCTGGATTCTGGCTTCATGTCATAAATGAATTTCAGACACGTTTTTGACCAACATGCATGTTCCCTGAGTTATATAGCACACGGCTGAAGGAGGATATATACTTCTCTCCAGTTCACTGGATCCCTTTAAATTAGTCCTCCCGACTGCTCAAGCAGAAATGGATCAGTAGCAGTGAGCCTCTCCAGCATATATAAGAATGAACATCAGTGGCAACATAATTTTGTACCCACCGATGGTGGCATTTGTGACAGGCTGGAATAAATTAGATGCTCTGTAGTGGCTCTGCCTGAGTCCTGTTCCTTTCACTGCTTGATGTACTCCACCGTTGCAGCAAGGATGAGGAACAAGCGGTCAGAAGGATGAGTATTTCCTTCCTCACAGTTCATAAAACAGTGCTCTGACAACACCCTTTGAAATACCAATAAAAACCCATTTTCCTCTCGCCTCCATGTGCTCACGAGTGTGTGAGTAAATATAACCTGACATGTGATGTGTGTGTGTGTGTGCAACGCTCTGAGGCACCATTTTCCTTCGTGCTCCAGACTGCCATGCAGCCTGTTTATTCCCCTTGCTCCCATGGAGTTAGTCTTCCCCTCTCAAATTCCTCTGATTTTTCCCCTCGTTGAAGCACGTGAGTTACTATGGAAACTGATCTGTGGGTACAGAGCTCGGTGGCATCCACTCGGAGGGATGCTTCCCGGGCACCCAAATATCAGCTGGGTGGTGATATGTGACCTCCACGTGTGGCTTACACTTGGTAAAAGCTTACAGGAAGCCGCTGAGGGAGAAGAGGTAGCAGCTGCGGTTATGATGGCTGAAACCCCGAATCCAGCCACTGGCATGTCCTGCAGCCCTGTGACTTCCAGGCCTGTGACTCAGAGGGAAGCCAGCAGAGAGGAGCTGTGCCCCCATGCTTTTGGTGAAAGTGCACATCACTTTCTGGCACAGAGGTGCGTATGAAGCCAGAGGGGTGGCTGGAGAGCAAGCAAAGCCCATGTCCAGAAGCCCACCCTGCTCCTGGCCCAGCACCGTGGTGTTACTGAGCCTTGCCCAGTTTGCGCTGCCAATTCAGTTTGCTTTTGGAGAGGGATGAAATCCTCTGATTAGAGGTGCTGTTTGACTTGGTTAGGTCTGTGCTGGCTTTGTGTCTTGTGGGATTTCAGTCCAGCTACACACAGGCCAGCTGGCTGCCTCGGGGTGCAGCAATCCCACTTTTTACCTGGATGCGGGGCGTGGGTTGGGCTGGCTCACCCCGCAGGCCTGAGTGGGGCTGGCTCAGGCTGCCCTGCCCACCCCCGAGCAGAAATAGGCCGGGGAAGAGTTAGGGATTAAGGGTTGAGAATGAAATCGGATCCAATTGCAGGCTCCTCTTGAAAGTTTTTTCCTTTTTCATTTTAAATTCAATCCTTTTTGGAGATTGGTCCTGTTGCACCGGTAGCCGAACCTATTACGAGCAGCAGGGTAAAAGGTAGAGAGTGCACTTTGAAAGACAGTAAGTGGGACTCTCCTCCAAGACAAGCGAGTAATTTAACACCTTGCACTGTGCAGTCACATTTTCATTTAGCAGCGACGTGAAAAGTCATCATGTCCCATTTTTAGATGGCCACTTCCCTGTTTGCACTGGTCTTTATAACAAGCATGCAAATGCCTGTCTATATTTAAAGCGGGCTCTTTGCTGAACCCTGGGAATTTCAGACAGATAGACATCTGGGACTGAACAGGGATGAGCACACAAAAATCCCAACTTTTGCCATTTGCCTAAACCTCAAGGGCTGGCTCCCCATCCCCAGGTTCTCGCCCACCTTCCCTTTCCCTGCTTTCCCTGGGGACGAGCTGTGCCCAGGCTGCCTGAGCGAGGAGGGGCCTCCAGCGCATTCCCTGCTCACTCCTCAGTGTGTCAGCCACTGGGATTTTCCAGAGAGCTTTTTTAGACCCACCTGTTGTTTGTTCGGTGAACATATAAACCACTGAACATATAAACCTGTTTTACTTGAAAAGGGAACGCAGGCCAGCCTCTCCACACAGTCACATTGAGCTGTCTGTCTGCTTCCAGCCGAGGAAAAGATGCCAGCTTGAAGGAACAATTTACCTGAGTGACACCTGAAGAGGAACTGAATGAATCCCCTAAATCAAGCTTTCTCTGCAGCTGCAGAGCAAAATCTCTGTCCCATTCACACGTTTTTTCTCCATTTCCCCTCCAAGTCCACATGGGGAATGATGGCTCCAGTCTTTTCCTACTTGAAATTGGCTTGCCCACCCCTAACCAAAACAAGTGTTTCAGATCTGCCAGAGGAGCAGCTGTCCAAAAATCAACAATGAACTGATGACCCAGATGTAGATTGTAATTGCCAAAAACTCAGGCTCTAAAATATGTGTGTTCAAAATGAACATTACATAAATATTGCTAGATACCAATGAAGAAGCTGCAGAAATAGTCTGGAAAATCGTACTGATGGCTTTGTAGGAATCTTATGTGCTACATACACTCAAAAAAAAAAAAAAAAATGTGAGGCAACAGTAAAAATTGCACAGGGTGGGAAATGAATGGTCTACAATCCATGTCCATGCTGGTTAGAGAATGATTGCATGTTATAATGAGTTGTACTGAGCAATAACGGAGTGGAGAAATGGAAAGGAAATTGAGTAGCAGCATCTCCGCATCTTACCCAACAAGGTCCCAAAATCTAGCAACCCTTTTGAGATGGTAAAAAATAGTTTCAAAGCAATCAGCAGGAGCTGTGATGTCTGGGAGCTGCAGAGTCCCAGGGTGGAAAAAATGCTGCTGAATGTTGGCTAACATTGTCTATCTGCACACAAGGGATGCTACAGGGAAAGGAAGCAGAAAGTCCTGAACCAAGGCTTGCAATAAGGTCAAAAATGAAAGCCAAGACAGGGAGAAGATTAACAGAAGGGCAGCACCATGCTAACCAACAGGACCTCTCCCCTGTTCACACTCGTTTTTGCATCCTGATGTGAAATCTGGACTTGGAGATGAGGGATTGTGTTTTCATCAGGTGCAGGATGCAACAGCAGTGCAGCAAGGTCTGCGTGCCCTCTGTCTAGCTGCTCACTACAAGTCCACTGGGTGGGGGCAAGCATCAGGGAGAGGGAAGAGCTGTTTCAGCTTGGAGAGATGTTGCAAGAAGAACAAGGGGTTGTGAAAGGGCAGGGACGTGTGCAGGCGATGCCACAGCCTGCAGCGGGAGAGGCTGAGCTTCTGCTGCCTCCCCAGCCTCAGCCTCCCCATCCCTGGGAGCAGCACGTGCCATGAGCTGGGATGCGGGTGTGAGGATCAAGGGGTTTCAAAGCCCACAGGCACATTTGGGCAGCTGCATGGCCCCAGGAGGAGGAAGGCTGAGGATGATGGTGATGCCAGGGCTGCTGGCATGGGGGCACAGCGTGCCCTGGTGCCTTTGTCCTCAACACCAGCATCTCAGGCAGGTCTGCGCAGGATGTTTGTGGGGTTGGTGAAGCTGCCCTGAAGGCCTTGACTGGAAAGAGCAGGTTTCAACCTGAAAATGGAGCATCCCCACAAGGAAGCTGCCAGCAGCAGTCACTTTAGAATAAATGTGAAAAACAGAATAAATATCCAAAAAATACCAAAAATTTAATACGTGGTAAAAATAAAATAAATACTAGGAGCGGAGTGCTGCAGCTTACTTCTTCCCTTCTGGGGCTCAGAAGAACACAGCTGGACAAACTTTTCCCCATTGAGCAGCAGGGAGGCAGGAGGGGTCAGTGCTTGCCCTGCTGGGGACCATTCACCCACCCTGTCCCATGGGTGTCCCTCACCCCCAGCCCCACAGATTCCCTCTATGGGCTCCAGCCTTCAGCAGCAGCTTCCCTCTCGCTAGAAAAGTACTTTCAGTAATTAGCTGGACCATTACCACCGTGTTTAAAAGGCTATTGTCATTTTACAGATGGCCCCTTTTCTTTTCTTTCTTTCCTTTTTTCTTTTTTTATTGCCAGGACTTGAAGATAAATAGAAATGTTTTGAAAGAGTTGGTTTTGGGGGGGTCCGTTCCAGTGAAAACAGCTGGGTTTAGACAAATAAATATTATGTTACTATGTAATATCCACAGCACAAACAATGCAGGCCTAACAGTGAAACTGCCCACACACACAAGAAAAGCTGCATTTCAGTTACCCAGCCAAGAAAAAAGCACAAAATTAAAAGGGAGATTTTTTATCATATCTTAAATTTAATATTTTCAGGTATTGCTGGTAGTGGTAGTAAAGCAATACGTGTTTTAAATTAATTTTTCAATACTGAAAGCAAGATTATGGACTGTAGGGTATAATAGTTTCCCCAAAATGAAACTCTTCCTTTCTAAAACCAAAATATAGAGCAAGAAATCTGAAAAACACAGGACTTGGGAGGGTTGCACAGGCCTCGTCTGAAGTACACGCACCGAGCATGAAAGCAGTGCTGCCATGAGAATCAGTGATGTCTAAATTGAATCCTTTTGTTGGTTTCCATCCAAATTCACTTCATTCTTAGCTGGCAAGATCACATCAGCAGGAAGGCCGTTGGCTTGCGGTCATGTCTTAGCAGCATCCTTGCTGCACGGTGTAAAAAAAGCTTTCACCAGAACTATGCTGTCCCCGATCGCAATTACAGAGGGTTGCAATCAGCTAAGATAATGGCTTAATCTCATTCTTACCACACAACTCTGACTATGAAGGGTTTGGGAGCCCCCTCGGAGGGTTATTTGTAGACTTGCAATGCTGGAGTCATGCAAGCAAACATGGGAACGGTCCTTGCTGGGGATTTTTACCCCAAGGGGGGCAGCCATCCGGGGGTTGCTGTTACCAGCCCAGGCTGCTGCAGTCCAGGCCTAGGCAGGAGAGGTCGAAGGCTAAAAGGCTGAGTCCACTCTTTCCCAGTACAGGCACTCAAAGACGCAGCCAGGTAGCCCCAAAACAAGCTTGGCAGCTCCTGATGGCTGCTTCCAGCTCCCCTCGATTCCCTAGGCCATAGGGAAGCTCTGCTGGCCTCTTATCACCTCCCAGTTTGCATGGTTGTATGCAAACCTATGAAGGAGTCGCATGGAGGGGAAGTTGTGCCCATACCAGGGTGTGAGGGAGTGGAAGAGCAAGACACACAGCGCCAGGGAGGGAGGGGACACCACTGAGGACACCAGGCTCCATCTGCAAACCTGGGGGAGCCGGGCAGGCCTACAACAGGGTGTGGAAGCGACCTTATCTCGTCAGCTGCTTTCCTGCTTCATGTTTGCTGCTGGGCGGCTTTAAACCACATCCCAGGGGCTGGGAAGGGTGAGGGCAGAGCTGTATTGCCAGCTCCCTGCTGCCTCCATGGCAGGGGAATGCCTTTTGTACCCAAAATCACCACAGGGCTTAGCACAGAGCTCATGTTGACACTGTCTCTCTGTGAATTGTGCTGTTGTGTTATCTGTTCACTTTTTGCTCTAAGTCCCCAGCTGCAGTAACTTTCCATCCCCAGGCCAAGCCACCACTGAGTCTGAACCAGAATTTCCATGAGGTCGCACACACCTATTTCTGGCTTTTTTTTTTTTTTTTTTTTTTTTTCCTTTAGTGAGCTCAGGCAAGAGATGTGAAACTCTGACTAGAGAGAAAAATCTGCTCCAACATTTGGCTATCAGCTGGCAGAGCACAGACAGGCTCAGGGTGCGCAGGGACCGTGCCCAGATGTGTCTCTGCCAAACTGCCTGATGCTAGAGAGTATTGCTTGTCATACAGGGTGGTGTTTTTAACTTCAGATCGCAAGCCCTGTAGCCAAACTAACGTTGTTTGCCTGGAAAGCATTTCTGGCTGAGGAAAGAAGGGAGCACCTACTTGGAGATGGTGCTGCACAAAACCACTGCAAACACAATAAAGGGGGCTGCAAACAAGCGAGTCTGCATCCTGAGAGGGGCAGACGGAGTTAAAAGCTGCACCTTTCCCAAGCCATTTCTGTCTTTCTGTCCTTTTCAGCAGGGCATCCTTAGTCTCAGCCATTCCTGCAACTTCAGAGAGGAAGGAGGAAAGCTGGAGTTTTAGACTACTTGGTCCTGATGCTGAAAGGAATCCCAGCCATGTCCCCACCTCACAATCAGCTGGAAGAGCCTCGTCTTATTCACCCTGACTTTTTACTGGCTCTCACTGCCAGTGCCACAACTGCAGTGGTCTTTCACGTTTAAGGGTGTCACGGATGTCACACAAGGCTGCGAAGCCTGGCTGTCCATACAACAAGTGGGCTAAAACTGACCAAAGTCCAGCTGAGATCCCCTTGAAAAGGTGATGTGAAACTCCCCTGGGGGCGCTATCACAGGGTTAGGAGTCCCCAGCCTTTGCCCACATAATGGTGAGACTGGTGGAAAACAGCAGGACTGGGACCAGTAGCACTGAGTACCTCAGCTTTCCTTGGGTGTGATCCAGCCACAGTATGGCCAGTGCTGATTCCCCCTAGGAAGCAGGGATCCCCCTGAGGCAGATTTTCCAAAAGAAGCTCGGTTTCTGCAGGCAGTTACTCCACAAAACTTGGCAACTTGCAGCACAAAGCCTTTTGAAGTCTTTTATTTTCCCACTCTCCCTGCCCCGACCGCCACACGCACATCATGCCTGGGACCCCAGAGAGGAATCAGAGCAGGAAAACAGTTTGACTAGGAAACCTTTCCAACGTCAACATCCTCCATCCTGGGGCCTGGCTTTCCGGAAAAAGATGTGCTTTGTGTACACGTTTGTGTGGACGGGGCTTAAAGGCAAAGATCTGTCTACCGTCAAAAATAAAATTAAAAAAAAAAAAAAAAAAAGTTAAAAGGTGTTCTGCAGACTAAACAGATAGAGCTCCCTGAGTACTCTAAGGATGTGTGGAGCAACAGTTCCTGCTTCTACCATTGGAGTAAAGACTGAGCAAAGATGAAGGCATTTCAAAGTGCAGGGAAGCCTGTGCCAGGACCAATCTCCACCAACACAGTGGACTGCTGCTCCAGTCTTCAGAGAAACCTGTGGTCAGTGACATAGGGGCACACAGGCTTTTCAGACTCCAAGGACCTGGGCTGGGACACTCACAGCCACACAGATCCCTAAAGCTTTTATGTCCTCACCCATAATTTCTACTGGAGTGGCAGAGAGCTGGTTTAATCAGCTGCCATGACTTCTCCATGTAGCCAGTCCTGCTAGGGCAGAGATAGGAAATTGAACCAGCACCTGACGGCTGAAAGTCAAACCAGTAGGGGCTGGTCCCAAAGAGCAATCAGGCAGGCTCTGCTGAACTGCACAACTTGGTTCAACCAGTGGTTAGGACTTTCCGCAGCATCATTGTCTCTCTACCGTGCCCTGTCCCTTCTCAACCCCAAGGCTGTTGAAAAGTAGTCCTGGAAGCCAAGTTACCCAAACTATGCTTCCCTTATGGACACATATCCTTGTCCAAAAGAGAACAAGGGCCTTTGTCACTACCATGTTGAAATACTGCTATTTCAATAGAAATATTACAATACTGAAAGACAGAAAGGCATGAGCATTTTGAGAGGGCACGTTACCAAGAAGCAGGTTAGTTCACAAGAATGAGATGCATATTATTTTGAAGGAAGCTTTGTCCGTGGCTAAAAATACACCTATGCTGTGTTTCCCTATTTGAACTTCCTGTAAATCTTCAAAGAACACAGAAACCCAAGCAAGCCATTCCCTTTGAAGGAAACATTTGAGATCATTAGCAACTTGCCTGCTGGGAGGATCTCAGATCCAGATGTCTTTGTGGTAAATTTGCACAGAGCATTTGCTATCCTATTTATCCCCTCATTTAAAAACCATGTGCTACTTGTAAAGTCAGCACTGCATTAAGAGAGGCATGACTGGTGGCAGCTCTGCTTACAATAGAGAGGCACTGGATTAAGATGAGGTTTCATTGTTAAGTGAAAAGTTAACTTCTTAATTTAAAACATCTGAAAAATTAACATTCTCTTTTGGGCATCTTTCCAGGTCAGATGGTAGCTCCTGAAAGTTCTCTGGACAAACTATCTCATCCACAGTAAGTGGCTAAATGCTTGGCTCACTTCTCTAATGTATGTAAGTGAAGAATGATGTTGTTTTTATTAATCATTCCAGAATCAGCTCAGCATCCCACATCACAAGATTTTGTTCCATCGCTGCTGCTCACTTCCTAAAACCAGAGCGCTTGTGTCACAAGCTCTGACACTCCCCACACGCTTCAGCAGTTTCGGATGACTCGGATGACTCCAATTGCTTTCATCTTGGATAGCGTCTTGACTTCCTTCAGCACTTGTCATATCTACATCTTAAATAGGTTATCAGCCTCTTTGGGTTTGTTTGTTTGTTCTCTAGAACAAGTTAAGATCTCTTAATTTGTTCTTATCCCAGAAATCCAAAGAGATTGAAAAATGGAGAGGGAGGGACTGTTTTCATAGTGCTTGCTACAGTTGGTCCCTGTTCTTTTGGTTTGGTTTCCAGGCTTTCTGCATTACATCTTCCAATGGCACCTGCTTGTTGTCACTGTGGTCTTTAGCAGTCCCTCAAAGGAAGTGACTTGCACATCAGCCTTCAGAGATGTTGGCTTGCAAGACTGATAAAAGTTACTATGGACTTCAGTAAGCCATGTAAAGAACTCTTCTTAAAACATATAAAATAATCTTACTGTTCTATTGTCACAAATAATGCCTCTGCTAGAGAATAACAACCAGTAGAGGCACTAAGCTTCAAAAAAGATGTAGAGTTATTGGACAGAAACAAAAACCTGAGGCTGTAGAAACATGACATACCAAGAAAGGTCGAAGTTAATCAGTTTAGCAAAAGATAATAATAAAAAGAAAAACAACACAGAAAAAAAATACAAACAAAGAAACAAACAACAACAAAAATACCTAAGGAGATCCTTGAGAGCCTTGAAGGGCAAGAGAGATGCAAAAAGGGAGAAAATAAATTACATTTACGTTCTTTGGAGATAGGACAAGAGTAATGCATTTTGATTGCACCAAGAGAGACAGAGGCTTGGTGCTAGAGACAACCTACTCTAGTGATAAAGGCAGTAAACAGTGGAAAAAGTTGCCTAGGGATGTTGAGGAATATCCATCACTCTTGGTTTCTAAGAATAAATGTGACAGAAGCAAGTTAAGACTCATTCTGGTATAGCTGGACCTGCCTTTGGGCAAGGACTGTGGACGAGTTTATTCCTCGGGGTACCTTCCAGAGCTATTTATTTAATACTTGGTGATACTGTGCCTCATATACATATATATATATATAAAGAGCAGTAAATATTGAATACTACAAACAAAACCATCTCAAGGGGAAAAAAAAGAAAAAAAAAAAAAGTGGAAAAAGAGGCCTTAGCCTTTGCAAGGTTTGGAGAGAGTGTGTATGGCTTGGTCTTCAAAGAATAGCCTGCTCTGTTTTGGTTTTGCATAAGGTTAATGTGAATGATCGTTTTGTAGGCAGCCTGTTGACTTAAGAGAAGTCACTTATGGAAGATAAGCTGGGTGGGTGCTGGAGCCATTTGGGATACCCCATCAAGTTTCTCATATCTGCTCCAGTCACAGGCCTCATCACAGAAAGCGCATATACTGCTTGGCTGAGAGAAGGGTTGTGCTAAAAAATGTTCAGAATTTTTTTAAGGGAATCACAGTTTAAAGTAAAACTGTTTTGTTTTTTTTTTTAAAACAACAACTGAAAAAAAAAAAAAAAAAAAAAAAAAAAGGCCATGCACACCACGCAGACAAAAAGCCCAGCTCCAGGAAGCTGAAGTAGAGCTTAAATACCACGTACTGAAAGGAAGAGAGAATTAAGCTGGCCATAAATGTTTATGCTAAAAATATTGGAGATGTGGTCACTGTTTATGTTGTAGAGTCTCAGTTTGTCATGCTTCATGCTATGCAGAAGGATTTCAGACTTCCAGGGTTTGGGAGGAGGTTGCCTCCTCCTTCCCATGGAAGAATCAAGAGCATCTGTCTTGTGAGTCCAACAGAACCATCACAGGATTCCAGTTTATTTCCTTCCCTTCTTAAAATTATCCGGTACTTTTACATAAGCCTCCTAAATCTTCTTCACTGATACTTCAGTAAAATCCAGTACCACCACCATCTTCTTAAAATGCCTTCCCCAATAGTAACCCATTTTCCAAATTTTGACTTCACTGGCACACAGGACTTAATGAACTGCTGAGATTCAAAGCAAAATTCGGATGATGGGAAAATTGAGGTCTGAAACAGCAAAGGCATAAGATGACAAATTTCTAAGGGCTTCACAGCCTTTATTTCTGTGAATATTCTCATCTGTGCTAGTATAAACTGGGAGCAGTGACACTAAATATAGCAAGTGTAGTCCCACTGTGACAGCATAATCAGTCCTGAAAGTGTTCTCATCAATTGTCATTTAGATGCTACCTTTCTTGAAAGCCTCTAGCAATAATTGAGAAGAACAACAACTCTAAATAAAGGCACTTCACTGCTCTACTCACTGCAGAATGACACCTTATAAAAAGGGAATACCTGTATGTTTTCATTTAGCAAGCTGATTTGCTTTCCAAATGCATACAGCGAAGCCAAAGTACTTAAAACAATAAAACATTTCCAAGACAAATAGTGTCAGTTTTGAGATAATATATGAAAAGCGGCTGAGTGGGTGTGAAAATATTATTTGACAGGTTACGGGTACACTGGAGATAAAGAAGCAAAGGACTGGCTGAAATGGTACACAGGCTGTTGTAAGGGTCAGGGTTTTTAAGCCGTAGGAAGTAGATTTGTAATAACAATTCATGTTTCCTTTTCCAATATACTCAAAATGATCACAAATAGCAAAGTTCTTTAAGAAACAAACAAAAAACGTGGAGATATCTACCTGTATTTTGGTATTATTGTAAGCCTTAAACTCAGGTCTGATCAATTGGGATGGTTTGTACTCCTTTGGATAATTAGGTTAGAAAACTTTTCTTTTTGTCAGGCTTTATGGACCACTGAAATCTCTCAAACTGCAGACAACTTATTTTATCTGTTTTCAGCTGGAAAGCTGGACAGGCCTGAGTTTCCAACAGGTGTTTTCAGTTCTTTTTTCTTTTTTTTTTTTTTCTTGAAATAGAAAACTAGGTTTTGAGTCCATGCAGTACGAAGTGAAAGCAAAAGCACCAAACATATCTAATCCACAACCTAAATCTGCCAAGTTTGCATAACAAAAAGAAAGAGAGGGGGGGGGAAAGAGAAAGAGAATGGCTTTGTCGCTAAATGACAAGAGTAGTTGAAGATGAATGAAGAAAAGTGAATGCTGTGTGTTTGTATTGTGTGGAATAATTTATGGGGCATGAATGCCTTTGAACGCTTTTACCATTGATATATGAATACTTTTGATCACGAAAAACACCCTCAGCGAAGAATAAAGAAATGACAAGATTTCAGTACTCCAGAATTGCATATGAAAAACCCATGCTGCATAACAATAAAAATCACATATTCTTATAAATGAGTACAATTAGTCATAGTTATACGAATGTAAGTATACATTCAATCTGTATGTACATATTAAATACAATAAAAGAAATATATTTTTTTTTCTTCAGAATAAGGCATAACATGCTGAGCAAAATTACAGAACAGATAGGAAATGCTTTCTTTTGGAGGAGAAAGAGAGCCTGAGTGCTGTTGCAATAAAGGACACGGGGGCTGCCAGCCCACACTGTGTTGGAGCAGGGGCTCACCACAGAGCATATTTCTCCTTCTTGGCCCGCAGCGAGGATGATAACACCATCGTCCCGTTCTCCAGTGACATGTCCATTTATGTACAAGTGCAGATGGCTAATTCCATACACACTAACTGTTGGAGTCAAACACTGTAATTTACTTTTTTTTACTGCATCTGGCTCAAGGAAGCAATCCCAACAGCCTGCTGCATAGCTCAGGTGGCCAGGCCAGAACACTCAGATGTTTCTAACACTGAACAGAGGCTGTTTAGGCAAAATACAAAGGACTTCTATGTCCCCTATTTATTTTGCTAGTTATCTGTCAGGTGACCTGGAGTCTCCTAAATTTGTGCCTGAGCCAGATATTACTATTCTTGGACACGAGCTGGTCCAGCTCTTCACAGCTACTTCCACCTCTCCCTTTGCCCTTCTGTGAATTTTAGAATATAAAATGTAAACATTGCAGTTACTATATGTATGATACATCCTAAGATGGTATTTATCAGACAATTTTGAGCATCTCTCCTGGCATTTCATTTCTAGCTTCATGCAGCTGCTATTTAGAAAAAAATACCCTTGCTACAACGCATTCACTTCCTTCCTTGCAAACTTGAAATTGGTCCCTAGTTGTCCTAGCACAGATTATTTCATGCCATTAACTGATCCTTAGATTTGATGTAATGTAACTCAAAAGCTGGAAAATGACAACTGTAGATAGCATAATGCTAGTTATTGTATTTGGTGACGGATTTAAAAAATCTCGCCAGGAATGGCATCTGCTGCAGGCTCCCTTTCATCTGAGGCCACAAGCTTGTTCATAATCCTTCCCAGTCAGTATAGGAAAGGGGGGGGCCTTGTGTACTTTCTATGAGGAGGCAAAGGAAGGAGCAGCTCAGGCTCTCCTTTCTGCCCAGGGTGCAAGGCACAACACGCTCTGATGGTTTGCATATTCTCAGATGTCTACAATGTGCAGCATAGTTGGCTACCATGAAGAACTCCATCTAGCAAAGCTATCCCAGGACATACATGGTGCCTCAGCTGCTTAATCCCAACAGATATCAAAGCGTATAGGAGTTAAATTCTGTTAAGGGTATGGATACAATAACTGTCATAAGCAAGTTGTAGTTTTTACCCAAGCAAAATTGTTAATATATATATATGATACTGATGATACCTCTCTCCTGTTCCACAATAGCTCATGTGATACCAACTGGTGGATCTTTGCAGTGCGCTGCATCGCACTGTGGTGAGTGGTAATGCCCTTCATCTCCTCCCGTCATTAATACTGATTAGAACTTGAGTCTCTGCACTTCAAGATGCAGGACATGGGACAAATACTGTGCCAGCACCAGCTCGCAAGAAAAGCCCAGATTAGAACAAGGGGGAGAAGCAGTAGCTTGCTGATTCTCTGTGCATTTTGGGATTGCTTGTGGAGGGTTTCCAGATGTAGTCTTTTCAGTGATAGTATTTAGCAATGCACATTTTGAAAAGAACTGCTTCCATCAGAGATTCAGAGAAGACTGTGAGTAAAAAGCATACCACACATGGTATGTAAAAGAGTAGTTTTACCAAACTGAGCCTCTTTCTTTATGTCCATGAAACATCCCCATTGTGAAATCCCTTGTGTTTTTTTTTTTTTTTTTCAGTGTGCTGAACCTAAAGATTCCCTTTGTCCTACGGGAACCAGCTCAGTGGCCAGATAACATGGCTTTTTGCACCATTTGACTCCAAGTATCTGTGAGGTGTTGAAACACAAACCTCTGCAAATTAGCTTGCTTTGTCAAAAAATCAGCTTTCACTTCAAATATTCCAGACCCAAGCAATGTCAATGTAAAATGTGCATGCCTCAAAGCAGAAAAAAAAAAAGTAAAAGACCCCAAAGAGAAAAGGGAGACTCTTGGCTTAAGATTTAAATGCAGGTGTCAGCCTCAATTTCCCTTTCCTTAAATTTAAATTACAAAAATATTTTTCAAAGTATGAATCTCTTGGGCACTGTCATATTAAGTCGCCAAATAATTCATTAAAGAATGTTAGCTCTACTGCTGCCCTTTGAAGTGTCACTGTTTTCTTTGCTTGAAACTGCCTCTTATTCCCAGGGATGGAGGAAAGAAGAGGGCTCTCTTTGTATTTTCCTTCCAGTGCACAATGGATTAAAAGAAATAAATAAAGAATCAGTACTGAGATAACAATGAGAGATCTCTTTCTGAAGGATCCTAGCATGCCGTAATGGTATGTTGACGTACAGATGGGGGCAAGGCTCTTCTCCTTCCCTGTGCACAAACTGCTTGGTTGCACTCCCTGCCGCAGTTTGTTTCCTAATATTCGGTGTGACATTTCCTGTTTCTGGCCTTGGGCTTGAACGGGTTTGATCCAGCCTGCCCTGAAATTAATGGAAAGACTGCTATTTACCTCAGTGTCCCCTTTTACCTCTTACTGCAGTCCGTTGGCTGCTCCGACGATTTCTCTCGCTTTCATTTTGGCTGGCCTTCAAGCCCTTCCCAAGCACCATGCCTTTCCTCTGCACACAAGCACGGGCAGAGGGAGGGAGATAATAAGCCCTTCAGCTCAAATGCCTTCCCTGCATGCCCTGGCCAAGGGGCAGGGAGCAGTTCACAGGCAGGGGCTCAGGTGCTGGAGCCTCCCCAGCTGCTGCCCCTGGGCTGCAGGTGCCAGCTCCAGCACGGCCAGCAGCCACGCTGCAGCTCTCTGCGTTCACCAAGAACCATGTGCCGAGTTTTTGAGGTCCCTGAATGTGATCCCACAGCTGGTCATGGTATAAAGCCCCCTTCTTGGATAATTTTCACTGTACCATTTCTTTTAGTGCCAGCCTTACGAGATAGCACGAATCCTGCTCCTTGTTGTATCACAGCACTTAGCCTACTGTCTACAGAGATAATCTCTCTTTGGCTGATCTGCTTGCTTGGCTGCTTTCCCCTGGGTTTTTGAGGTATTGCAAGACATCAGGTGTACACTGTCCAGGTGCTTGATGCTGAAATATGGACAGTATTTTCTCCTACTGACAATCAATTGCCTTGCACTTCCAGCGCTGTGCTATTTAGTCATTACGTGCTGATACATTTTTGTCTGGATTTATCAATTTAGCACAGTTCTCGGAGGTCTGTGGCTTGCCCACAGTGGCAGGCTTTAGCCCATAGGTGTTTCTCTTTTGTCCTATTTCTTGCTCTCACTGCCAGTGCTGCTTGCAGGAGCTAAATACCGAGGTATATATTCATCTTGACAGCAAGCATTTTCACCAGACTGCTGTTAACACTTTCTGCAGGGAAGATTTCTCCATTCAGGAACAGTTTGACATGTGTTTTCTTTTTTAGCAGCTCCCTTTAATAGAACCATAGCAATCTGAAGCACTGATTAAGCTTTGTCATTGTAACAGGATGGTGACATAGAGCTCCCATCCCATGCTAAATCATCTACACAGAGTGGCCAAAAGCAGGGTCAAGGGGAGGGTCAGGGTGTGATCACCAGTCCCAGTTTCCACAAGGCACAGACTAGCTCATGTCCACCTATCTCTGGGGTAGTCGCCTATAAAAAAGAAAAGTGTGACCCATCCAAGAGAAGAGGTATCTACAAGACAAGGGACTTGACAATTAAACGGGGCAGACAGCATCCTAGCAATGCTCAAGTTCATTTCCACGCTGTCCCTTATTTAAAGCCCGGAGGAACCAAATGCTATATACATTTCATCAGCTTCAGGTTGTTTTTGCACATTCCCAGATGAACCCCCCAACTGTTTACCAGGTCTTTGATATCCCTGGTCATGTCTGCCAAGCAGTGACATCTCCAGGTTTTTGGAGAGACACTTCAGTTTCAGGAGGCGCTCTGAGAAAGCTTCTGGGATCCGAGCACTGTGAGCCAACTGCCTCTGACTACGGTGCTATCTCGTATGCTCAGACTGTCCTGATAATTCAAGCACTCGGCGAATGTGGGTGGGAGCTCTCCTTTGGCATATGCCCAGCTCTACAGAATGATAGATATAAGTGCTTGTTTCATATGGTTTGTTCTCAGATTCCTTTCTGGCACTTCCTTGACAATTGTAAATAATTGGCTTGATTGCTTTCTGTGCCTTTCTGCCATCCATTTTTCTAGCAATTTGAGGATCTCATATTTTGGTTCATTTGCTGTACTTTCATGACAGGGATACAAAGTCATCTATGTATATCTAATTCCCTCTTTTCATTGCACGTCTCAAAATTGTAGCATTGCAGTTTCAGCATCATGGAGACTCACTAGCAGTAATTCCTTAAAAATGCTCCCTGGTGATTTAGTGTCATTTTCTACTTGAGTTGCTTTACATCCTCAAACATAATGATGAAACAACTCACAGCAAACACAATCACTGGATATTTTTACTCGGTTTGGGTGTCTCTTGGTTCTGGGGTAATAATGAACTCAGTCCAAAAGCTACCAGCTCTCTCTGCTGCAGGAATTAATACGCCAAACTACAACTCACTAACAACACACTGTGTGGCTGCCTTTTCAGTCACACTGCCATGTTTTTGGATGGGATAAACGTTCATCTGTTCTCTGGTGGGATGCAATTGTTATATGTGGTAGTCATGTTCATGTTATTTGTTTTTGTTTTTTTTCCCAGAAATCAGAGGCTGTCTGATGCTGGAAAATCAGTAGAAATAATGACAACTAGTGTAAAAACAATAATATCAAAGTCCTTTAGAAATTGCCTTTAGACATGGCTGTATTGTTTTTAATGCTATGGTGCATAATCCTTGGGAGGTCAGCAAATGCTTGTGAATGACATGGCAGAAATGTGCAACTTACCGTGCTCCCAGCCAGCTTTCAATCCACTTCCCAAACTCTCTCAGAGCTGATTGTGGCCATGATAAGTGTCAGCTGCTGCCATGTGTTTCCTCGGTGCAGCAGGAAGTTACGAGATACGTGCTGCTGCCAGTAGATCCAATCAATCCCATTTCTATTGTTGACGATAATTACGCCCTTCTTCTGCAAATGGGATCCTAAATGCCATTCCCAACTTTCAGTGCCTACATGAGGCAATAGTATTGCAGGGGAGCCACTGACTTACCTGAGTGCTCTTCCCTGTTTGCCACTCATGCAAGTGCTTCAGGAACATGTGAGAGGTGTTTTGGGGCAAAGGAAGCTTGATTACCAGCCAACTCCTCTAAGCTCTCAAATGAAAGAAGCACTGAAGCAAAGCAAAGGACAAGCAGCTGAAAACAAGGAGCATCCTGTTTGGTAGGTAAGTGTGCAAGGGAAGGGTGCAGCGAAACATTCACGCACTCATGCAGTCACGATACGTAAGGAAAGATGCTTATCCTTCCTGAGCGGGTACAGTCATTCACATGGTGACACACACTACAGCACTCCTGACCTCACCCTCAAGGGACTCCAGGGAATAGTGACGGCAACCTGCAAGTTATGACATCCTGCCACCCTTACAGCACTCCAGTTGGCTTTGTCTGGCTGCATTGTATCCAGGCTACGCTGAGGAAGTCTTTGTAGCTTCACATATTTACTACTGCCTTAGTGTTTGTTTGGCACCTGATGTACTGAGGTTTTTTCTATGTTTGTTTTGTTTGTCAGTTTGTTTGTTTCCATTTGTACCACTGGGCTTGATCTGGGGTAGTTTCTGGTGTTGATTTGTTTGTTTGCTTATTTGTTTTTGATGCCATCTTGTATTTGCGTCACGAGCTATACAGGAGGATTTCATTTTCCATGACTTTGCACTGTGTTAATATTATAAGCCTGCAAAATCTCGGTCTGTTCCTGCCTCCTTGATAAGTCATTTCATAGTTTTTTTGTTTGTTTGTTTGTTATCAGTACATTTTAACTCAATGGATTCTTTTTCCACAATTACTGTATTCAAAATCTTCATGCAGGACACTCTTTATTATGCCTCAGATTATTCATGTTTCCCTTTGCATTTTATTTTTCTCCCTTTTTTATGACTATCCATTTGTTTATTTGTATTCAGATTAGTACATTTTTATCTTTTAATTCCTTTGCTTGGTGGATGGATAATTCTAGTTCTGCTCCACCTTTAACCTCGCATTTACTTGGGAACCTGCACCTTTTCTTTATGCCTCTCCAGCTTTTGTAGGCTTGTTAAGTGTTCTTAAGTTTTGAAATTCTTGCAGTTAAGTCCTTTAAGATTTGATAATCACATGAATCTTGAACTGTTCAGCAAGATGCTCATCTGTTCCAGTCTTCCAACTGCATGCGCTGAGCAGATACTCTTTCTGGGTACAGGCGCTCGTAGACTTTTTTAGGACTTCACCAGGGGACACATCGCTAAGTGCCAAAACCTCTGTTCAGCTTACAGCTGCATGTCTGCTGCAGAGTGCTGTGTGGCTGGGTTTATTTTATTTTTTTTCCTCCTTCTGTCTGGCTTCGCTACATCCTGTATCTGTTTTCCATTGCAAGCCAGAGAATGTCCACATTATGAGCGCAGTCTATCTGCGTAGAGGCAGCTGTGGCGTGGTGCCATGATTATGGCTGTTTCTTTAGTTGAAAGATCCAGAATTCATCCTTAATGATGGATGCAATTACAAATTCCAAGGGAAAAAAAAAAAAAAAAAAAAAAAAAAAAAACAACGACCTAGTTAGAAATGAAGCCTATGAGGGCGCACATTCAGTCTGATACTGTCAACAACAATATAGCCAACTCCAGATAGTACAGGAGGTGCGAACCAGGCAAAACAAGGGTGGTGGAACTCAAACCTGCAGCTCCACAAGAGCAGCCCACAAGGATGCAAACGTGACGACTGCCAAGGCGGTGGCTGTTCCATGGGAGAGTCGCACTGAATCACATCCGTTTGCAGGTGCCAGCAGCGTGGTGCGGGCAAAGAGTATGCCGAGCACTCTGCTGGCTTCGATGAGTTCTCCTTGGAGATAACAGCAGCAGGAGAGGCTCCTATCAGTAAGCTGAAAGCAAATGAGATTTATTAATCCTTACTTGGAATCCAGTCCACGGTGCATCATTAGAAATAGGGTTAGTGTGAGTAAAGCAGTGCTTCAAAGCCCTAGGCAGGGGACAGGCTCCACTGATGGGGCACTAGAGTGAAGACAGCCTCCAAGAGTGGGAGGAGAAAGGGGTGGATTTGGGAAAGAAGGTGAGCAAGAGGATCTATGAGAAGATGGACCTCTGCACTAAACTGTGGCACAGTGCTCCACTGGCAGCAGAAAGGTGGAAACACGCCGGTGAAACGTGCACTTTGTACCTTCCTAATTGCTGACCTACACAGATGATGACAGCCCACTGCTTCTGGGTGGTAACTGCAGCACCCAGGAGGAGGAGTGCAGGCAGCCTATAAACTCTCCCAACCCTCTAATAGGCTCATTAGCATATGTCTCTGCTAATGATACATATGGAACCAGACTACTTCCATATGAAATATCTCTGGGTTACTTTACCATTAAAAAAAATAATAATAAAACAAAATAAAATAAAAATCTAAAACCAAAACACTGGGAAACTGCATCAAAAAATAGATTAAAAGAACATTAGAAGTGGAAGGTCAGGCATCCAACAGTTGGGTAATGCCAGAATTTGGGCTCCTTACATAAGTTTATTTAACTTCTTTGAGTGAATATAGTTGTTAGTCACAAGATGGTGGGGCTTTTTCCAAAGAATCATGACTAATTCGGTGATATAATGGCCAAAAGGATTAAAGAAAAGAAATATTGCTCTCCTCTAATTCAGGATGTGGCAGCCCGTAATATTCCCTGTGCAGAAATCTTGTCCCACAGTGGAAGTGAAATTACTAATTTTCCTCATGAGCTTCAGCAATACACTCTTCCCAAAATATTTTAAATTTTTTACAAATAGGAATTCATCCTCACACTACACAAGTAAGCAGATATTGTTATCCCCATTTCAGACGCAGGGAATAAAAGCACTAAAATCAGGGTAAAAGTTTTCCCTTGGGTAAAGGGAACCCATATGGGGTGAGCTATACTTAGAAACGTGCATTTCAGACGTGAAGAATGCTGTTTTAGTTCTGTCATACAGTGCGGCTTGGAGACAGACAAGACAAGAAAGAGTTTGAGTTTTTGGTATTTGGGGATAATTGACTGGAAAGTACATCCTCCTGGGAATCACAAGGCTATGCATGGGCCTGTTTTGCGGGAGACAGAGTATACTTGTGCAATTTATCTGCTATCAGATTAATCTCTGAGCAAATTAAGAAATTTAAGAATAAACTTGGGCTTTTTGCCCCAGATTTACTCTACCACTGAAAGTCAACCTTCCCAGAGATCCTCTGGTGCTCAGCACGGGGCTAATATTGATAGCAGGAAAACAATGACGCAACTTTAATTGCATTAACTGTTCTTCATTTCCACAAAATCATGTAATGCAATATACGTGTTGCCTCCTGTATCTTCCAAAAGATACTGTCCCCATAAAAGAATTAATATCTTTCTTGGCTGGATTATGGATGCACTGCTGTTCCCAGTGTTCTTCTCCCACGGGCTCTTCACTGTTGTTAAAAAATATATATATTTTTACCGAAAGTCAATACATTTTATGAACTAGCACAGAGAGTTTAAAATGTTTACTTGAGTAATTAAAATGAGACTTTTTTCTGACTTTTCATAAGTCTGAAAGTTATGAAAAGATGCAGTTAATATTTTAATGTTATTTCTCGATTTCCTTATGTAACTCCACGTCGTTTTTTTTCCCCCCATGTCTGTGTGTAACCACACAGGCTACAAACACATCCGAACCTCATAAACAGAAACTTAGCTTTCAAAAACTGCATGATCCCATTTGAAGATGTTATTTTTACAGTTTAGCACCTGGTTTGCTGGCTTGGGAAAACGTCTGTGAAGTGTCTGAGGAAACGCCTCCTCCAACTTGTGCTTTACAGACATTGTAAGACAATAATACAAAAAGACTGGTATAAACATTCAGGATTAGACTATACAGCAGTAAGGAAGGCCTCTTCTGTTTATTTTTTAAAGATGCAGTCGTGATCAAGTCTTCTTTGTCGACCTGCTCTATATATTCTGCAAAATGCAAAGCCCCTGCCAATACCCTTCCTTCAGTTTGAGTGCATTATTTGCATTATTAGGATTCACGAGGAGGATGAAGAGCTCAGCTCAAACCCTTCCCTTCCACTTTGAGGCTGTTGTTCCTACATCGGAAACGGTGTCCCCAGGGAGCCAGATCTGCCACCTCAACATCCCCTTGCAGTAATCAGCAGTGAGTCAGCAGGACCCATTTAGCACTCCCCAGCCGAAGCAACTCTTGAAAACACAGTGGGATGTTTCAGGCAAATACTGTCAGCCTCTTAAAATACTGTAGGCAAGTTCTGATCATTTTTTTTCCCCGCTACTCTGTAATTATTATTATAATATGCTGTACATGGCAGTCTATAGCTGTCTATAGCTGGCAAAATACACACAACCAAAACCAAAACAAATGGTAGTGTTACCGAGTTAATAATGTAAAAAGGGAGGAAGCATAAGAGAATACAAGAAATGGTGAAGCTGACTAGGGATCTCTTAGTCTATTTGTGATCAGTGCATTGTTCTGAATGAGGAATTTGAAGATAACATTTGGTTGTCCTTCTGAAAGGTAGCACCAATCAAAAAGGTCATGGAAAAAAAAAAAAAGAAAGAGAAAAAAAGACACTGAAAAATTAAGCTCTCTTTGGATCTCTTTAAAGTTTCTTATATTCTCCCTTTTTCAAATTACAGCTTGGAAGAATCCAGAGTAATGTTGAAGTGTTTTGCTCTTGGGTGCAGCCTGGCTTTACAAACAGGAGTTTGAAACAACCAAGAGAACTGAACTGATGTCCTGTGTAGTTCTTCAAAAGAGCTACCTTTACATCTCCCTGCTATTACAAATTTCAGCATGCTTTACTTCTCAGAATATTACATTTCATACAATTTGGGGCTATCATTCATTCAACATAGATTCACACCTATTCCTGATTTCTTATTCATTGAGAAGTCTGCCAGGCAGCAATGCAATAGTGTCTCACTTTGTGACTGTTGTACCACGCTCCCAGGAGCTAAATTAATAATACGAGTAAATCTTAATGAGGCTCCATGATTTTCATGTCGCTCAACTGCAAAAATGGCATGGGGTTTTGTTACTCTGCAAGAAGACAGGAGCACAGAATGGGAAGGAAAAGGGAAAATCCTGATACATTATTTATTACACATAACTATTTGCAGAATTAAGATCTTGACATTATTTTTCATGTTTTCTATACAGGCTGATGAGGAAGAAGCATTTTAGTGGACATTAGTTGAAAATTTTACTGATGAAGTGTTTGAAGGTGAGTCTGGAGAAAGGAGAAAGTAGTTTGGAATGAGGAGAAAGGTCACTTGGAGGAAGGTGTCCCCAGGGAGCCAGCAGCATTACAGGCTCTAAGCTAAGATGCTTATAAAATTTGAGGAAGAGAAGTGTAAAAAGCCTCTTCTGTACTTCTCTAAGTACATTTAATTATTTCTTTTGTTTAACTGGGAGGCTGCCTGTCAGATTTTCCAGGTGACTCCTGAAGGCAGGCACTGACATCATCAGAACAGGGTGGTGAAGGCCAAAGAACATAACTTCTGGGAGGAAGAACTGCTGTGTGCAAGAGGTGGCTTCACCCACTTAGGAGGCAATGCTCCAGCACATCTAACCTCTGCCACGGGTCCATGGGAACTCCCAGCAACTCCCCTAGTCCTTATGATCCTAAAGAAATCGCAGCTTCCCTAAAGGGGAAACCCAAGGCTTCCTCCCATGCTTCCAACTACCAGGACTTGCTTTCTGACTCCACACCTCATTCATTCCTCTTCAGCTGTACTAGCTCAGAGCGTCAGACTTTCTACTACGGCATGCTGCCAAGCCAGTTTATCTGCCCCGGCTTCCAGCGGCTCTGTGGCTGATGTATGATATTGTTTTGGTCTGCCTTCATTGATCAGTTGGTTACTGTCTGGTTTGGCTCAAAAAAGAGTGGCTGTTCTTTTTTTCTTTTTTCTCCTTTGTGCCATTCTGCTTTTCATTGGCAAGAGCACCCATAGTTTTGGACAGGGATTGTTTTTTCTCACTTGCTTGATTATAAATTAAGTACGTTTTTTTTTTTTTTTTCCTGTATCTCTTGCAGGAAGAACATCTGGTTCTTTGATTAATTTCCCGGATGCCTATGATCACACAAATATAAACATCTATTGACTTGTGGGGAGTTAAGATTACTCATGACTTTGTTAAAAAGGGTAAATTTGGGGCATGCAAAAATGCACCTTTTTGTAAAAACAGGCAATTTTTTTTTTTTAAGCTGCCCAAGAGCCTGAAAATTACGCTTGCTTATACATCTATAACCAGATTTAAACTAAAATTACTTGAGTAACACTTTCTTTTGCAGTTCCCATCCTAATATGAATTAGTGGGATAAACTCTTTAGGGTCCTGAAACATTATGGTCAAGAGTTACCTACACAACTTTCACTGTCACCTACACAGGCAGGTGAAATGTTTTTGCTGTGAACACACGGCTATGTGTGTACTGATAGAAAACAAGGCTACACTTGAACATATAAACATATAAAACTGTAATTTCATCAAGAAATCAAGTCATCAGGATGAAATGATTCTCTGGGTTAATTATCAGCAGACAAAAATGAAATTTGGAGAAGAGAGAAAGGTAAACCTTATTTATTGGATACTTCCATTATAGATCTCTTTCCTAATTCAAGCTGTTTTATTAAGCTTCTGTTTGCATCCGTACTTTACATGTGTTCTTGCTGAAGGCTAAAATATGATGGTTTTTTCAGTGCTAAGGCAAAAGAGTTCTCCAAACCCTGGGAGATGAGTGACAGAGAGATGTGCCAATCTGCCAACACTGGAGCATCCGAGGTCGCACGCAGGGCTGTTTAGAGAAGGCGCCTGAAGCTGGAGCACACGGCTCTCGGTGGACACAAACACCTTGAGCAACGCCGGGAGGAGTCCCGGCATCGCCGAGGACGTGGAGGGAACAAAGTGTACGGACACCTTTCCCTGCTACCTGCCTGTGGAGCAAGGCGTACTGCGACTCGAGGGCAGCAAACCCTGCGTGTGTTGGAGCACTGTGCAAGACTCCGGTGACGGCTTCTGGCTGTGGTGAGGAGCCAGTGGTCGGCTTCTGGCTGTGGTGAGGAGCCGGTGGTCGCACCTCCTTGAGGATGGCCATGGCGGGGTCGCAGCAACGCCCAGCGTGGCCACCTGAAACGCTCAGCGCCTAGCACAAAACCAGAGACCTTGAGAGCCTCCCCGTGCTTCGTTTCTCCGCTCCCTTCCCACCCGCTACCACCGATTCCGAGAATTATGGACACCAGGTGGGATATTAGGAGGAACTTCTTTACTGAAAGGGTTGTTGGGCACTGGGAAGCGGTGGAGCCACCATCCCTGGAGGTCTTTAGGAGATGTGTGGATGCAGAGCTCGGTGACATGGGCTAGTGGAGGGCTGGTTAGTGTTAGGTCAGGGGTTGGACTCGGTGATTGTGGAGGTCTCCTCCAACCTAGGTGACTCTGTGACTAAACCCAGCCTCCCTGAGGCCGCTCTCCCCGTCAGGGCCGGCTGCACCCCTCAGCCCCTCCACCCCCGGGCATCCCCGTGACCCCCCCCAGCTGGTGCGGAGATGGCGGCGCTGCGCCGCGCCCCCCTCCCCACACACACACCCAGCGGGCCTCCCTCTCCCCGCCCTCCCCTCCATTTCACCCAATGGGAGCCGCGGCAGCCGCGGGCCGCGCTCTCCCATTGGCCGGCGGCGCTGCCACTCTCGCTCCGCCCCCGCGGCGGGGCGCGGCGGGCGGGGGAGGCGGCGGGGCGGCTGCGCCATCTGTCAGCAGCCCCGGCGGGAGGGGAGCGCCCGGGCGGAGCCGGCACCGGCAGCGGCACCGAGAGCGGAGCGGAGGCAGCGCAGCTCCCCCCCCCCCCCCCCCCCCAAGCCCCGAGAGCCCCGTCCCGGTGCTCGGTGGGTTCCGCCCGGCTGTGCACGGCTCTGCGCAGCGCAGCGGGAGCCGCCGCCACCGCCCGCGGACAGGGGGCAGCGGGGAGCGGGGCGACGAGGATGGGAGCGGAGCCGCCGCAGGTAAGCGAGGGAGGAGGAGGAGGAGGAGGAGGAGGAGGAGGAGGAAGGAGGGGGTGGTGGGGGTGATGCTGCGGCGCGGGGCTTCCTTTGTGCGCCCAGCCGCGGGGGGACCCCTGCCCGCAGCCCCCGGCATCGCCGCTTCCATCCCCACCGCCCCCCCCCGGCACGGAATAAAAGGCTGCGGGGCCGGGAGGAGGGCGCTGGGGCCGCCCCGCAGACCTTGTCGCTTTCCCTCGCTGTGTGCGAGCTCCGTGACTCGCACATCCTGCCCTGCAGCCTCCCCGCGGCTGGCAGCCAGCAGCCCCTCCGCACAGGCGCATCTCGGGATCGGGGCTTTTTCCCCCCCCCCCCCCAGTGTCTGTGACCGAAGCCCGGAGCAATCGCAGGTGACAAAGCCGCGTGTTTGTGGAAGCCTTTTCGTTCAGGTTGACTCGTCTGGTGTCCCCAAGGAGGAGCGGTGGGCAGGAGGGATGCCAGCGGCTCTGAACGCAGAGGATGTGAGCACAGAGCCCTGTCCGCTCGGACGCCCACCCGCCGGACCCCCGTGGCTCCCCCGAGCTCGGCTCCTGGCCGCCTGGGCTCATCGCGCCGCAAGGCAGTGGAAAGGCTGCAGCAGGCTTCAAACAAAGTTCTGCCAGCGAACAAAGGAAGCCCCAGGAAGAATATCAGAGTGGGAAGGGAAGGAAGCGCCTCCAACTATTCGGTTGTATCCATTTCAGCCACAGCTGGGCCCAGTGGGAAGCTCGGGGAGGGAGAGAAGCCACTCTTTGTTCCTTTCTCGAGTTGAGTGCTCGCCTCGTATCCCTAAAGAGGCAGATTGATGCCTTGCCCCAGCGAGGCAGGAGGCAGGCAGCGTGTTGGTGTATGTGCTCAGCAAGCTGCTAGCACGCGGTGGATGTCAGCAGGTCCACGACTTCTCAAACTTCTTAATCAAAAAGAAAAATTAAAAGGGAATTCGAAGGGAACAATGGGTTCCTCCTTGACTCCCTTTTCCTCACAAAGCTGTGATTTGATGAAGAAGAGAAAGCAATGTCAATTCATTCCTTCAAAATTCATATTTCATTGGTAGTAAGTGACAGATTTCTCTTACTTTGTTGGAAGTTTCAGGTGACTCGTGGGTTTGCCTGCAAGCCTGCTTCTTTTCCACCTGTAATAAATTAGTGCCTCATCTGAAAGGTTCATCTTTGGCGAAAATAAGAATTTCCCCTGTGAGGTTGTCTAATGGCAGGCTGCTGGCTTTGGTGTTTTGTGGTTTATGCTTGGGGCACATTGTTTCAGAAATTCCACGTTACCTGCTGGGGGAAGGCGTACTGGCATGAAACGTCAGTGAAGTATAAAGCCATGAACCGGCTTCTCTGGGAGTTGTTTTGATGTTGCCTAAATACACGTCTTCAGTGAATGGTAAACAGCTTTGGCGTGTGGACGTGGCCATCAGCGTAAGACAGAAGAGAGGAAGGTGGTTGCTTATCAACCCCTTTCATTCTAGGAGTCTCTGAAAGTCAGGACCCATTGACAAACTTCTGTTTCGTTTGAGTAAGAAAGCCAAAGCATTGCTGAGGAGTTATTGTGAAATCTATGGTATGTCAAAAATAACTCTGCATGAAACGCCTGAGTAGTGTTATCCAAAACGCATGGGTGGAGTTGGACACGGGAAGGACTTGGGAATTAAACTGAATATGCTAATCTGGCTGTGGTGTGGTCTGTGGCACGTTCATGGGGCAATACAGCTGTGGTGAGACGCATGAGAGCTGTCCGGTGCCTCCGTGGGGATGTCGCGTTGTGACGTGACCCATCTGTGGCATCATGCATTTGGTTATGGTAACGAAGACGTGGAGTTGTTTGCTATCTTATGCCTCATTAGTGATACTTAGCCAGTAATCTTCCCGGCGCTGCCTTCCCGCGTCAGAGGGCTTTAACTGCAGGGAGGGAATGTGTTGCGTGCTTGTGTTTTCCCTTCCTCGCGCTCTCTCCGGTAGGCATTAATATTCGATCCCAACTTGTTTGGTACAGTTCTGCCCAAGTCGGCCTGGGTGGTATTTGAATGGCTAATAATGGAATCCGTTTCTGTCATGGCCAGTGCTTTGTAATTTGCTTTATGGGCAGGTCTGCTCTGACAGCGTGTGTTGGCAAAGTGACCTTCAAGAGGAAGAAAATTAATAACTCTTTACCCTTTCCCACCCCTGCAGCTCCCACACAAGTGTCTTCACAAGTAATTTCGGCCCATTACTCCCCAAACAGGACTTGAACCAGACAAATCTAATTCACCCGAGCAGTCTCATTGAAATCTAGCAATTAAGGACTCCTTTGGTGACAAAAGGCCTGCAGATCTGTGTAGTGCGAGTCAGCGATTTGCTTTGAGTGAAAGCCACAAGAGGATTCGTGTGCTTCAGTGCGGAGCATCATGAGATGAGGCCTTGCTGCAAGGGTGTTTGCAAGCCCCGTGGACTTTGGCATCCCCGAGCGTGGGATGTGGATGCTCGCTACGTGCTGTTGGACATCACGCAAGCACCTCCGAGTCACCGGGGTGCCGAGGGAGATGCTGGCTGGGCCGCCCCGACCAAAACACCTCAGGGAGAGGGGAAGCTTCAGTGCTGCATCTGCCTGCTGGGTTATCTCCTTTGCACAGCAGCAGCTTGCTCATAAAATTTAAAAACCCCAGTCTGCTTTTGATAAGATGGCTGAAAAGCCACCAGCAACGAAAAACCACTTGAAATGGCAATAGGTGACAAACGTGCGGATGTAGGAGGATTTTGAGCATTTGCATCCCCTCACAGGTTTTGTCCTTAGTGCCTGACTTCCTCCTAGGCCGAGAGTTGTCAGGATGAGAGGTGCAGGGCGTTAGATGTTGTGCTGCCTCTGAGCTGTGTACCCTGCTCCTGGAGGATCAGAGCATGGAGCCTGAGAGCTCAGCATCGCTTCTTAAGGGCCAGTTTGATTTCAGGCAGGTAAGCAGGCTGCTGGTGGTAAAGAGAGTGGTAAAAGCTACTGTGGGAGATGTCCTTGAGCTGTGAAACCAGAGACCAGCTTGACCTCCTGGAAATTCGCAGCCAAGGAGAAGTGCCCCGTTGTTCTCCTTACAATTGGCTGCAGGAAAACAGTGACATTTTGTAAAGAGCTTTCAGAACTTTCCTTCACTTGGAACTGGGACAAAGCCCGACGATATCAACACTTCCACTGAAGGAAATGAAAAAATGAGATTAATTCAAGTCAACCAAAACATGCCACCTCATCATGCCTCTGACTGCTTTGAGCTGTAACTCCTTCTGAAATAAAGGATTACAGCTCAAAATACGTGCAACTGTTTGGAGTAAAATAAAACCATTGACACTATGACTTTTTATTGAAGATTCCAATTAAATAAAACATAAAATTACATAAAATTAGCAAAATGACTTTAGATGTGGCTAGAACTGAATAGTCTTGCAGGGAATGACTGTCAGATTTTTCCTGACTCGTTCACCATGCACCTGAGTGAATATTTTTCACCTGAAAAAGCCATCCAAAAGCTAGCCTTGCACTATCAGCTGATGGGAATGAGATGGCTTGAGTGCAGTCAGCTCGTCACAGAGAGTCAATCTTACTTTGTTGCCCTTCCCAAAATGCAGTTTCTTTTTGACATCAAAGGCGTTCCACCTTGAATGGCTCTACTGTCGTACTTGGGACAATGTTAGACGGGGAGAGGTTACCCCAGGTTTTCCAGATGAGCTTCCACCAGTTCAAGGAAGCCTTGCACCTCTGGAGGCTGTTTGTTTTTCTACGCTATAATTTTCCAGAGCATCTCTAAGTCGTAAATCCGACTTGATTAAGCCAGTGGCCTAAATTCGTAGTGCAAGTTAGTTGGTGCTCTTCATGTTGAGACATACAAGGGGCTATACAAGGCAGCTGTGATGTGTCAATGACTTGGTGGGATCAAAGAGGGTGGGTGGCAAGTGTTTCACACCACTTAAACTCACAGATAACTTTTGTTGTAATGATCTGGGGAGGAGGAGGGAGGAAACCTCAAATGGTTGGCTAGGCTTGGTTGAAATACCTCCTCTGTTTGCAATTGGCCTTTTCCTCTCGGTTCCAGTTTTCCCTCTTTAACAGACTTGACCGAAATAATCCTTAAGCTTTGGTGTACTCCAGGATGAAAGCATTATTGCCAATTAATTCATACCTTGTCAGTCATCACTTTGGTAGATGAAGCTATACAGAGAAGTTAAACAGGGTATGATAGTGAAAATTAATATTAAATACCCATTCAGTTATTTTTTAAAGAACTTTTCAGTTTCATGAGAGCTCTCTAATGAGCGTCTCTGGTTGTTCCTAGCATTGTTCTTCTTTAAACTTTGTAATTTTTTTTTTTACTAGTTCACTTTTTTTAAACAAATAGATTTCGTCATTCATTTGAAGCACGCTCATTGTGCTCATAAAGACCTTGCAACCCCCTTATCACAGAGCAGCCCACATGGGGAAGAATGCCTTGTGCAACTTGCATCTCCAACTTGCAGCTGTAGCAGCTAGGAAGGTTTTCCTGGCGTGACTTCGGGCCATCACACAGTTTCTATTGTGGCTCCTGATGTTGGTGTACAGTTGAGTATTGAGTTATATATATATTTTTACAAATATGTTGGTTTTTCTTCCCTTTTGTGCCTGGTCTTTAAACTGCAAAACTGCTGTGGGAGTTATAATTGAAGGAGGAGATGCTCTCACTCAGAATAACTTGGAAGCCCTGCTGCTATCCAGCCTGAAAGCTCCCCCAGCCAGAAGCTTGGGGCTGTCACTGAGACACACAGCACCAGCACTCACAGACTGCCTCTAGCTCTTTTTAGCCTGCACAGAACTTCACCACCCTGCTAAAAAGGACAGTAGCTATCTGTATCAACCAACATCCTGCTGCTGTTGGGGCTGGCTTGGCTGTGGCCTTCCCCTGAAACACACTGCAGCACTTGTCTGCTACTTTTTAACTCCTGGGTTTGTATCAGTTCCACACAGAAGTATTTTCCTCCTCCTGGGACAATTTCATTCCATACCTGGTCATCTCTTACTCCTGACCAGACGATTGCGGGGTGGAGCTGGTTGCATCCCATAGCCAGGTGCTGTTCCCCCAGGGGAGGAGAGCAGAGGTAGGAGAAAGCAGCTCTCACCCCACTGAAGGACCGAATATTTGTTTGTTGCTCAGACTGGGTTTTAATTTGTGGGCAGCCTCTTGCTAGGAAGCAACGATGCATTTTTCCAGGAAAAATGCAGTGCTGTGACTTGGAATGAAACCCTCTATTTTTAGGAGTTGGATCTTGGACTGTTTTGTGCCTTAAACTGTATGAGAGGCCCGTGTTTGTTTTTAGTGGTGAAGCTAATGGTGTTCTGTTGGTTTCTTTTTTTATGGTGAGGTTAATGACCTCTTGCATGTTTATAGACCTCCCTGTGGACAGGTCCTTGTGCACGCTGTTGCTGTATGCTGAGTGTTTGGAAAGGGGCAGGTCTGAATCCTGTGCTCTTGGAGGTAATAACCATGTGCTGGCTTCTGGGAGAAGATGACAGGAGCAGTGTTTGGTCACTGCAAGCTTTTTTTTTCTTTTCTTTTTTTTCCTACCCTCTTCCACTTTCTTGCAATGCAGTAGTCTTTTGCTTTCCCTATTGATCATTTATTTTCTCCTTCAGAAAACAAGTTAAGAGCTTGAAGTTGCTTGGGACACTGTTTCCCAGTCACGTTTACTGTGCTCCTGCACGAGTGGTTAACAGCAGTCACTAACAAGATTTCAGAGGGAGCCACCTCCCCACCCCATGTTCAGTAAGGTTGTTCTCTGAAGACCTGCAAGAATGCCTCTCTGCCTTCCTGGAAAGTAAATGAGAATGCCTAAACTTCTTTCTGGAGTTTGGATATTAGTAGCAATAGATGGCATTTCTGGTTATTGTCACCCCAAGCAGCATTTGAATTGGTGATTTCTGTAAGAAAGGTCCCAGATCCCATTTTCAAATACACTGATAATGTTTTGCTGGTGTCACTCCTAAGGAAGGAATAAAACTATGTAAATAATCCTTTTAATAGCCCACTCTGATGCCTTTCATAACTATCATGTAAAGCATCCAGCTGAATATGCAGCCCTTTAATCACAAATATCAAGTTTTCCAGGTGTCTGTGAATGGTCAGTGACCTTATATTCACAAGACCTGATTCGATGGACTGGTGAGGAGGAATAGCAACTGGATTTTGGATTTTCCTTGTAATTCACAGAAGGTCGGTGTACAACAGATGGCTAACTGAAGAACCAGATATAACTCTCAGTGTAAGAGTGTGCTCTCAAAAATGTGTGTAGTGTTGGCTCTAATTTATTTTGAGCACCGCTCTTGGAGTTTTCCTTCTGTAGGAAATGTAATGAACCCAAAGGTTTGGCTGAGAGGAGAGCCACCAAATGATGTAGCACTGTGGAGGAAATGTCTTTTAAATCCAAAGGTCAAAAATTACCTCGTGTGCATTGGGGGAGGTAGGAGACAGGCACTGACTGTCTTTCTTGCTTAGGGCAGCATTACTGCCACGCTTCAAAACTGCAGAACTTGTTGTCCCAATGTTGAAGTGGGGCTGCCAAAAATGAACAAATACGGCTGGGGACACAGTGCGTAAGGAGGCTGTGTGCCGCTTCCTCCTGCCCAGTCATCGCAGGCAGAACAGCAAGAGCATCGATGGCTTTGCACTGCTGGATGACTCGACATTCAGAGCGATTTGCTGCCACTCTTCTGAGAGGTTTAAAAAACATTTTTCCTTCTACAGGCTTTTTTCTTTTATTTATTTTTTTTTATATATATATATATTTTTTAAGTTGTGGGCTTCCTTTAGCATCAGTGTGATTCAGTGTCTTCAAGGGTGAGGTGACCTTGCCTTTGTTCTTGCTATGTTTTTAGCAAGCCTTGATTTGAACTGTTGAAAGGTTAGGCTGGTTGGCTGCTTTTTTGTTTTGTTTTTCTCTCCCATGCTAAATAATTAGTTCTGCTTTATGAAGCTGACTGTATGGCTGTAGATGTTGAACAAGCCGGTGAAATTTTGCTTTTGTGGTCAACTCTCACTATTTGCCTTGTAAGCTTGTGTCTTAGTAAGACCAGTTGCTGTCTGCTAGAGCTAGCGTGGCACAGCAGGACGTGCTGAGAATAATCTGGAGCTGGATGTGAAGGCTAGATCAAAAAAAAGCATTGCTTTCTTTGTACTTCCCAGGGCAGGGTTGGATGCACATCCACATTGCTGCATTTGTGAGCAGAGGAGCTCATGGGTGAGAATCAGGGTATCCCCAGCAGTCCAGGAGCAGAACCACAGTGACGTGCCTGCACCACGTCCAGGACTCCAGAGATTGGGTGCTAGGTACTGTGAGTGAGCCTACACAGAATGGTCTGGTGCTGGAGAGGCTGCACTTGGCTTGGTTTTGACACGGAAAAGAAAAAGCATGAGACAAATGACCTGAAAGAGTGGATTAACTAGATAAATGTTCATTTTCACACAACTGAAGACTATTCAAACTAGTTTGCTTAAAAAAATCAGTGCTAAACTGTGGAGAAACTCTTCTTTTTATACATTATCTGCCCCACTGAAGAAGAGTGATTATATTCCTGGGAAGCTCCATCTCTAACAGCTACCCACAAGCTTTAAAATGACATGGTGCTACACTTGTATGCAGTGGTTATTTTCAGTCTTTTCTTTTTTTTTCTTAAGGATGGACTAGCCATTCAAATCATACTGCCACAAAAGTGGCAGAGTGGTGTAAGAGTCCTTCTCTTGATGAGTCAAGGTGTTTGAAAGTAAACTGGTCTCAAAACACAGATCTCAAAAACACAGATCTCAAGATAATGCAGATATAAACAACTGGTTTATATAATAATAATTATATATAAAAGATAATGCAGGTATAAACAACTGTACAAACAAAATAAGGTCTGTATTTGGCAATAAGGTGGTCACCCCAAACTGCAACATGAGTTTCTTCCATAATCAACAGTGTGTTGTCACTCGAGCATAATTTCTGAGAAAATATCTTGAAAATGACCGTGAAACCGCACTGTGTAGATTTGCTTTGTGATTGTTGGTATGGGAACTTGCTCAGCTGCTTATCATGACAAGTGTGTAGCTTTGGACTCCAATATCATGCTTTGAACCTAGGGAAGAAAAAATAAAAATAAAAACACCCGAAACTTAGTTCCGTTTTAAGGGAACCATCACCTGCAGTTGTTTTTTGTTCTAGTTTTTTCTTCCTGCAATCATATTGTAACAGCTTCTTTGTGACTGAGCTCTCTAGAGCTAACAGACTTGTCTGCTAAAATTACTTTTTAATAGTTCTTCTATTAAACTACTTCTTAATAGTCCTTCCAGCTCCTCTGAGAAGTGTTATTCTTCCGTTTAAAATTTAATCACTGAAGAGTTGAGGCTTTGGGAACCTCTGGAAAACATCTCCCTTCACAGAACAGGGCTGGCCTCAAGGCTGGCTCTGACGGAGGGGCTGGTGCCTCATCCTTCTGAGCATCTCCAGGGGCGGAGGTTACACGGCCTCTCTGGGCAGCACATTCAAGGGCACAATCCCTCTCATTGTGAACATCTTTCCTTACTCTCCAGCAGGAATTTCCCCCGGTGCCACTCAACTCTGTTGTTCCTTGTCACTTTGTGTGTGCCTCTAAGAAGAATCCGGCCTCAGCTTCTCCTCCACTGCCCGCTGGGCATTTGAACAGAGATGCTGCCCCCATCTCTCAGCCTGCTCTGTCTCAGACCGCACAAACCCAGCTCCCTTCAGCTGTCCTCACCCACCAAGTGCTTCAGTATCCTGCTGGCCATCCACTGGACCTGCTTGAGTGCGTCCAGCTTTCTCTTCCCAGTGTTCCCCAACCCAGACTGAGCGCTCCAGATGTGGTCTCACAGGCACTGCATAGGGGGAATAATTACCTCCCTCCACCTGCCACCTAATTAAGAGGCTTATTTTGAGCCAGATCTTCAGCTGCTGCCTCCTTTCCCTTGCTGAGGAGCTGTATCAGTGGAGTGCTTGTAGGCTTCTTGTCACCTCAGAGCTGGAACTGAGACAGGGCCTTGCTCGAATGAAACGAAGCAGATAACCCAGCCAGCGTTTACGTACACAGACCTGTAACATTTTCCATTGCCCTGTAGTGAGTTCTTCACACTGCATGCAGCAGTATAACCTGCAGCAATGAGATGTTATTGCCTTGATTGTTTTAGCAAAACGGTGAGGAAAATGCATAGTAAACACCACACAACAAACTGAATTCACACAGTGTGTCTGTTTTTCCTTGTAGCGCCTTAGCTACGAGACGAGTTACCTTCTTGAATGTTTGCTAACAAATATGAGGACTGAAGTAACAGATGTGCCACCCAGATGAGCCTCGTGGGAGCTGGGGCCCCACAACACCTGCTTATAGCTGTAGAAGCCCCTTTTGGATTTACTTACCCACCGGGTTTCTGAGACCTTGGCATTGCGTGCTGCATTGTTACTGGTGCCTGAAGTACCTGTGACTAGCTAGGTTTCATCATCTGTTTGATTTTTTTTAATGTACGTTTTTAAACACACACACAATGAAAATGTTATGATGAACAGTTTAAGTACTTGCATGTATGTTTGCTTGGAGGGAGGAAAAAAAAGAAGGCAAAGCAGTCAGAATAACAGAGAAACCCACAACCACCACCAAACCCGTGTGTGTGGGATTCGTCCTGCAGTTGCTGTTGCTTCGAGGTGTGTGTGGCTCGCAGCGCTTGGCTCAGAAGTTGTCTTGCTGTGGTGTGCATACGCATGCTTTAATGTAATGCAAGCTCTTAGTTCAGGAAATTCTGGCTCCCTAAAAGCTGTGGAAGCCTCTCTTTCTATTTCAGCTGTTGCTGCCACCATATTTACTTTTTTTTAAGTATTCCTACTACCTCCATGGCACTGGCTGTGGCAGTCAGGCCTCCAGCACAAGAGAGAAATGGGCCTGTTGGAGCAAGCCCAGAGGAGGGCCACGAGGATGATCAAGGGGCAGGAGCACCTCTACTATGAGGACAGGCTGAGGGATTTGGCGTTGTTCAGCCTGGGAAGAGAAGGCTCCAAGGAGGCCTTGTAGCGGCCTGCCAGTACCTAAAGGGGGCCTATAGGGAAGCTGGGGAGGGACTCATTGTCAGGGAGTGTGGTGATATGACAAGGGGAGATGGCTTAAAACTAAAAGAGGGTAGGATTAGAAGAGACATTAGGAGGAAATTCTTCACTCAGAGGGTGGTGAGGCCCTGGCACAGGCTGCCCAGAGAAGCTGTGGGTGCCCCATCCCTGGAGGTGCTCAAGGCCAGGCTGGATGGGGCTTTGGGCAGCCTGGGCTGGTGGGAGGTGACCCTGCTATGGCAGGGGGGTGGAATTAGGTGGTCTCAAACCCAAACTATGGCCTTCCAACCCAAACCATTCAGTGATTCTGTTTCTTTGCACATTTTTCCCATAGCCCTGCTTGCAGCGATCCTGCCCTCACGCCTGTTTACCTCAGCCTTCTCTGTCGCTTACCTCCCTTTCATTACCCTCGGATCACGCCACCGAGCTGTTTATCCTTGAACTAATAGATGCCTCAAATGCTCCGATCACAATGCTGCAGAACTGCTTATATTCACGGCGATTAAAAAATAAAAAGTGGATTATTTTTTGCCCTACCCCAGAGAATTAGTTGTATATTTTTACTCCATACAGTTGTCACTGTAGGTTACGTTGAATAGGATTCAGAGGTGACTAAGAAGCCCCTTTTAGTATGGCAATGAGCCTTACATACCGTAGCTTGTTCGGGTTATCCAGGCATCGTTGTGCAGCAGAAGAACAGCATGAGGTAGCTATATGCCAAGCTGAGGCTTATTACTAACCAGATCCTTGTATTCTGTGGTGAAATGGGGAGTTTTGCCTGTAGGCTGTAATAAATGGCCCCTCCTGGACCCTTCAGAAACCTGGGTCTTCCTCAGAGCCCATGAGCAGTGCTGGAGAACATCTTTGTGGCTGCTCAGGTGTGGTCGGCTGTCTCAGGAGGGTGTGTGCTCCTTCAAGAACAGAAAAGCCTCTTCTATTTATTTGCTTTCCTTGAGCCAGAAATTAGGGCGGCTTTGCGCCATATGCAAGCTCCCGTGGGGGAAGATGCTGAGAGTTTAAAGTGTTTCAGATTTTTGTTCCAGATTTGACTGAATTCGCCTGAGAAGCTCACGAGCTTTCTGGTGTTCAGCGGCAGCTTGAGTAAAATAGTTTCAGTGGGAAGATGAGGGGGATGCATATCAGCTTGTAGTTAATATTTGTTTAAGCGGGTTATGCAAAACAATTTAGGTTATTGTTAGCAAACTAGAGAAGTTGCAAAAGATGTCCTTCTCTGATGAGTATAAAATACATTCTCTTGGTAGAAACCCTGGGAGATAAGGCACCAGCACCGAGCACAGGAGGTTAATACCCACTCCAGATAATGCCAGCGCCTACAGTCTCCTGCATCCCATCCCTGAACACTCATTTGAGTAAAATCTGGGTGGTGACGGGACTGGAACCACGTGTTGCCAACCCCAAGCATTTAAATATTTTGGTGGTTTTGGAGAGGAGGAAGAACAGGCTGGAGCTGGGAGCTTCCCAATGGTACAACCAACAGCACTGGACAGGAGGCTGTGCTCATGTCCAGGCTGGGGGTAGCTGCCACTGAGCATCTCAAACGCTGCTGCTTCCTACAGAATACGTGTGTTTGTGCTCTCGTTAACACCTTCTAATTAAATCTAAGATATTCAAATCAGGCTGGAGTTGAGTTCCACCAGCGTGACTCAGGTATTTTTCATATGTGCCTGATACATACATTTTCACTGGGCTGTCTGGAGTTGTTAGCGTTGAGCTGGGGCTAACTCCTGCTGTTAGGAAATCGCTGGTACGTGGACTGGTGGAATAGAGGTTGATCCTTAAAATATTCTGTTTTTTTCTTTTGTTAATGTTGGCAGGTGTTTCCAAACAACACACTGACTTCTTTGTATATTGTGTTTAATCTCTCTGGAGAAAAAATAAAGAAGAAACAAAGCAAAGGTCTCTATAAAAGGAATGGCGAGATCGGGGTGTTGCTCAGGATGAGGCACTTGAAGCCATCCCAACATGTGTTTAGAAGAAATAAGTAGTTTAAAAAAGCTTTCTCTCCTCCGTTTGCGCTTGTTAGAGCGATGTCAGCGTTGCCCTAAGCAGACAAGCTCACCACCCCACCTCCCTGCCAAAATACCCCATACCTTCCTCAGGATGCGTATGGCTCCCAGAAGAGCTGGCCTTGGGCTGGTCAAGTACACCCGCTGTCCGCGTGCAATCTGTGCATGAACAAAAAAGCCAGAAACGTTCCTCTAATACTATAGATATGAGTCAGATTTCCCATCAGCTCATGACTTTATTCTCTGACAAACTTGTGGTGGTTTACTGCTTGCAGTGAGGTTTCTTAGTTTTTGCCCCCAAGCACATCACGTTTTGGCTGCCGTTCCAAGTTGCCTCCTTGTTTCTTGTCAAGGTTTCCAAGTGTCAGCCTTGTAAGGAATTACTTCCTAGCACCTGGAAACCAATTATCACATCTGCTAAAGACCCAAAGCAAGGGATACAGCGTGTTTAAAGGGGGAAAGCAAACAGGGGCAGAAGAGGAGGTTGCTAAAAAGTAATCTCTAAAACCTCATTTTGCAAATTAGCGTTGCTGGAGCATCTGCATATGTGTCACATGCTTGCACCAGAGGTAGTAGTTTATGCAATGGCCTGTGTATGTAGATAACTTGTTTTTGACAGTTTTTTCTCTTTGTTGTTGTGGTTTTCTTTTGTGGGAGAAACATCTTTAAGAAGGAATCTGACTCCCTTTTTTTGACTCAAGAAGAAAGAGATCTCACTGATGGTCTTTACTCATTAGCAGTGGCTGAGCGCTGATAAAGCAGCATAAGCCTTCTTGCCAGTAGTTCTTGATATTTTTATTTTTCAGCTTTATTTTTTCTTTATGTTTGGCGAGAAACTGCTGAACTAATTTTGGTATTCCTCTTAGAGCTCATTTATGTGGAGTTGCCAGAATTCCCCAAATGAATGTTAAGTGCCTTGTGGGCACCTGTGGGTTAGGGTTTTGCTGCTGTTGTTGTTGCTGCTTGGGCTTTTTAATGCCATTTCACTTTTTCCGTTTGTACAACTTTGCTTTCTTTAGGAAGAATTTTTTATCAAACTAAGCCTAAGAGTATGAAGTACAGTAAGTTCTTCAGGTTGAGTTCTTTCAGGTTTTGTGCTGCTTTTATGGCTTCCTTTTGCTCCCTCGGAGCAGATTTGGGGCTGGCTGTGAGTTGTCTTCATGGGCTCTGCTCTTATCCCTCCTCAAGGGACGGTTGGACTCGGTGCGTTGGGCTGTCAGACCGCCGACGGCTGCCAAACCAAATCAGCACGTAGGTTTTGCTCGACCAGCCGTAGCTGTTTTCTCATCTCTTTAGGGTGTCAGGAGATGTGGAAGGAAAGAGTAGATGAAAGGGAAGGCCGAGGGATTCCAGGGCCAGGAAGGGAGGGCAGGGAAGGGACGCAGCTGTAGGAAGCAAAGCTTCATTGGCCCACAGCTTGCAGCTTGTTTTTAAATTCAGTGACCTTTATTTCTAAAGAAATATAAGTTTTAAAGGCAGATCCATTGTCATTAGATCTATTTATCAGGTCTTTCATGAGCAGATGAAGGTTTATCTTTTTTTTTTTTTGGTAACAGAAACAAACAAAACCACAAGCCACTTCAACTAGCAGTGGTAAAATAAAAAATAAAAATCAAAAAAAGAAAAAAAGAAAATAAAGGATTTTAAAAACTGATAACCAGTTTGCCTTCTAGGCATACCCAGGAACCTCACCAGCTTGCTCTACTAGCCAGCCGCAGCGTTTCAGCAATGGGAATTGAAGGCATCTGTGTCTGAGGAATGTGCCTTCTGAAGTCTGTCGGAAAACTGGTCAACTTGTGTGCAACCAGGAATAATGCCTTACCAAGTTTACATGCATGAGGTTAACGCGCAGAACGTGTCGAATTAATTTTCAATCCCTTCTTCCTAGGAACAGGGATTTTTGACATCCTTAAAAGTGAAGGTTTGTTTGCAACTTTTCATTTACCGTTCCAGGAGTTGTCTGCCAGGACCCTTACAGGGTTTCCCTGCCTGGTTTCAGTGACAATTATGGGGACTGCTTAGTGTAAGAGAGAGGAAAGGCAAAACTTTTCCATTCAGTTTCTAGGCTGAGGTTTCCCCTCTCTGCCTCTTAATCTAGCAGCTTTGACTCAGCCCTTTTCCTCTGCGAGCCTTGGGCTTCTGACCCTTTGTGTTTGTGCTGGGTTTTCAACAGCAGCCCAGCTTTTTCTGCTTTTACTGGGCTTCAGGATAAACAGCCTCTAGGGAAAAGGAAGGAGGAATGGAGGCAGCGGAAGAAAACTATTGCTGCAGTTTTGAGGGGGTGAGGAACTTGGTTTCTCTGCTCATACAGGCTGACCGAGCTGCAGGGACTGATGATGTGGACACAGATAACCTGCCCTCGCTGCGAAGGAGACGATGGCACCCGAGCTGTGGCTGCTCACGTCTGACAAAACCTGTTCCTTGCTTCCCAGTCTAAGAAAGCGAGCTGTGCACAGTCCTTTGTTTTTGTAATCTTCCCGGCGCTGTATGTTTGTGTGGGCTGCTAGTACATGTCCAGGACAGATCATTCCTACTTCAGAGGTAGGAATGTGTCGTTGCAGCAGCTCTGCTGCTTTTCAAGAAAGACCTGATACACTTGGAAGGAGAGCAGAGTGTTCAGGGGAGCACTGCTCCTCGTATCGCTGATACGTCTGTGCTAATAACCTACTGCTTCTGCAAGGGAAATTGTTTGTCCTAAGCACTGGTATGGCAAAGAGGAAAATAATAGTCTTCTGTTGCCAGCCCACTTACAAACATGTGGCTGGAGCTCTCTGGCTGCAGCAGCAGCACACAAATGGGTGCTAGATGGGAGGGGTGCTGCCCATAATCTCCACCAAATATCTTGCTCGGCTTTTCACGCTGTTTGTATCCAGTACTGCATAACATGCATGCGTTTAAGTCTGCATTGACTCAGGCAAGGCCCTAAACCACAAAGCACACAGGCATGTTGAAATAAGGGCAGCTGGATGCAAAATGAATTTTTGCATCTTGCTTTTCTACGAAAAGCTTTGGTAGGTGGCACAGAGTTATGCGTGTTAGGAACTTGGGGCAGGGAAGGGATCTTAAGTCACTGCAGCCTTCATGGTCGGAGTTAGGGCACGGTGAACTCAGGCTGTGGCTGACCTCTCTTAGCCTAACCCCTTCTTAGACAGCTCAAGACATGAGTATCTCCCACCTCTTCTCTTTTCTACATGGCAGTGGTTGGAAAGCTTCTGCTAATATCCAGCTTAGTGCTCCGTACAGAGCATCTTTGCTAACTGCAGCATACATGGAGAAACGGGAAGATTGAGAGGCCATCGGTCCTGAAAGCTTGTCCATACATCCCTGTGTGCATTACTTATGCTAGCAAAAAAACCCTGCCACTTTGTGCAAAGCCCACGTCCTTGGAACACCCTTTTCCTTCTTTCAAGGCTGAGAGTGTACACCCTTCCCATTTGCTCCCTTTTTTTTATTAACTTGGCTGATTTCTCTAGCCTTTCTGCGTAGGCCAAGGCATGGAAAAGACCTTCAGGCAGCTTGAGGAAGAAGTCTTGGTTTGTCTGATTTGGATTGCTTGGTCAAGAAGACCAGCAAAGGCTGAGAGAAACCTTTACCCACTGGACCTTTTTTTTTTCCTTCCCCTTAGGCTGTGGAGGTAATTGAGCTGAGGATTTGAGGGCTTTTTTTCCATCTGCTGGTAACAACAACCCATGAAATCCGTCCATAAACGTAGCGTTGTGTGCCCCATGACCACCGCCGCCCCTCCTTTCTGGCTAGCGCAGAGGCAGAAGCAGCATGAAGTTTTCAATTTCTTCCCTGAGCTTAAACAGGAGAGATTGTGCATCAGCCTGCTGATTAATCACAGGCGCTCATGTGATGAACATTCCTCTGGGGATGGGAAAGGTTAGTTTGCTTTTAACAGTCTTAAAATAGCCTCGTTTCAAAGAACATTTCCATGATTATTTTTTTCCTGAAGCTGAGGACGCAGAAGCATTTGCAGCGTTAGGCTGTGTGCATGGTCTGTGGTTGTATGGTGTGCTCGTGGGCTTTTGGCCTGTCAGCATCCCTCGCTGGACCAGCAGATTGCTCCAGACAGCGACCAAACCTGGGAGATGGGTTTCTGCAGGACCACGGCGTAACTCGCTGCAGGAGCTGGGAGCTGCCACGAGAAGGAGGCGGCGAAGTTTGTGGGAGGAAAAGGGAGAGGATCTGCCAGGCATCTGGGGGACAAAATCTGCTTCAGCACACAGTTATGAAAAGTGACTGATTTTTCCCCGTGCACCCACGCTAATAGGCTACGGGGTGACTGGAGGAGTGTTGAGTACATGCAACTGCAAACGAAGTCAATGGGCTCATTGCTCTGAGTGTACTGAATAGTCAGGCCCCATTTGTCTCCGACTGGGCACCTAAATAAAGGGCACTTTTGAATTTATCTTCTCTCTGTCAGTTCCTGTCATAAAGTGCCAATAATGCTCCTGGTGTCTTAGGATGCTGTAAGGAAAAAAAATGCACGCTTTGTGGGGGAAAAACTCGTGTGCTGAGCACTGCGGGGACCCATGTGTAAACTTGTTTTGTGTTCAGAGGCTGGGAATAGTAGTCTGTATATAAATTATATATATATTAAAAAAAAAAAAAAAAGTATTAAATGATGACACTGAATAAGAACCAGTCATTAGGCACTGCAGGAGACGAGACTCTTGCAGAAACCTCTCTGCATGCTCACGTACCAAAGAGCTGCATCGCCACGAAGCCAGGGGCCAGCTGAGAGAGGGCAGCATGACCAGGAGCAGCTCTGGAGAGATGTAGGTTTGCGCCCACCGTTTGTACCTTTTGCATTTCTGTTGTGCAGGGTGGTGCAATTGGTCCTTGAATGCAAATCTGTGGTGAGGTGCGGGGCGTTGAGAGCTGGGGAGCGCGGCTTCGCAACGCGCCAGGTAAACAGAGGGCTCGCCGCTCACCCGTGCTGCAAGTCAGCACATGTGAACCCTGCTCCTCTGCTGCTGCACGCAGTGCTTGTGGCAAAGATGACAAACCGGCCTCTGTGCGAGCACAAAACCGGGCAGACCCAGCGCAGGGTGGAAATTCGGTGCTGTCACAGAGGTGGGTGTTGGCGGGGCTTCTCCCCTGCGTTCCCTCCGGTGGGGCGGGTGAAAAAGAAAGGGTCTGAGCCTCAGGTTGGCTTTGTGAGGCGCCTGGGTGGGTTAGAGGAGCTGTGCTGTGTAAGGAGAGGAAGGCTGGGACCCTAGGGGCTCTTAAAACTGTTTTTCTAATTGTCTGGCTCATAGCACGTGTTTTTTAGATGTCCAAAGTGGCTTTTTTTTTTCTTTAAACACTAATAGTTAAGAACCCGTTCTGTATCATGCTAAGAACCCAGTAACTCTGCAGTTAAAAACAATGTAAAACAGCTCTCTAATTGTTATATATTAAAACTTGCTGTCCTTTCCAGGTAACACAAAGGAAAGTCAGAGCATAAACGAGCAACCCCACGTATGTCAGCACAGTTCCTCTGCTTTATTTTCAGCCCAATTATATTTGGAAGGTGCAGGGGAAATTGAGAACTTGACTTTTGGCACTTATCAGCGCGATCTTAATTACCCATCACTTTTCATGCGTTTCTGTGAAGAGCTCCAGCTCTGTGATCTCATTTCCCTCCTCTCATTTGAGAGTTAATACTCGCAGGTAAATTTGTCTCAATTTCATAACCTAGCGTATCTCCTGCTTAAAAGTAAGTGGCAAAACACTTCTGAAAGCTGTTTGGAGGCCCCCGTGTGTGTCAGAGCAGGAGTCATCATCCTTTTCTGACTCTCAGCAGAAGACTTCAGGGAAATGTATAAATATCTGGAGTGCCTGCAGTGGGGGTAATAGAATATTATGAAATGCACTTGTGCTGTTAAGCGGGATTATAGGATGCACAGAAGACATGCGAGGAAGCAGCTAAATACAGCCTTTACTCGCTAAATGAGGTGTTTGTAAATGAACCCTTTTGTTAAACGTGAATTGAATTTTTTCATCGTTTCTACTGACAGAGCACAAAGAAATATAATGCATAAAGGCAACCGTTGAATAGCTGGCACTGTTGCAGCCAGCCAAATTTTATAAATAGCAATAGAAAGGAAAAGTTAAGTTTTTTGCCTTTTTAAAATTCTGTTTGTGAGTGTCGTGATGATTTTTAAACTAAAGATAACAGGCCTGATAAATTATCAGACAGAATTTTGAAAAGTTATTTTAGTTACTGGGAGAAGGAGGAGTTTATTTTCCTCTCTTGTTTTTTGCTCTTACCACCTCGTTGTTTGAAAGCAAAGGGGATAGGATCGTGAGAGGAAGGAAAGGGGTTAGGGGAGATGAGATCTTGTTTGGTGATTGACTTCTATTTGAAGTAAAGATATTTTTAAAGCCACAAAATAGCATTTGATTCACATAATCCCTGGTGTGCTTGTATAATCTGCTTATAATTTATAATACAAAAGCGAAATCCCCCCCCAGGCCCTTGGTCAGAAGGATTTGGGCACTTGATACACTTCAAGGAGTCTAAAGAGAGGAAAATAAATAAATAGGTAAACAGAGCCTAGTGCTCGTTAACATTGTTGTATGAATAACAGCTGATTCACTGCCCGTGCTGCATGTCCCCAGCATGCTGGTGATGACATTTTGAGAGAGGTGGGTAAACATTTATACTGGGCTCTGAGAAAAGGTTAGGTGAAAGCCTTTTGATGGGACTTGAATTTGCAGTTTTATTCTTGCTTCTTTAAACAACAACAACAACAAAAAATAAAAAAAAACAGCTGTGTCTGTGAGAGGTTTACTTCTTTTCACTAAGAGGAAAAGTAAACCAGGTCATAAGTGCTATATGCACGTCAAACAGGTTTTGTGTCAGGGCTTACAGACAGAAATCTACGTATGTTTATCCAAGAATATCTTTATAATCTTTAAAATAGAAATAGCAAGAGCTTCTACACAACGTGATGTTGCTTGCGGTTGTAGCTTTAACAACAACCTGATTGTATTTCAGGACACAAACCAACAGAGCTTACACTTAACTTGCTCATTTCGTACGGGTACATCCTGTGACTGGTTTCCTGAGGACTCCCGAGGACAGTGGTCTTTTCCATTGTCATTCTGTTCGCCAGTAGAAAGTAGAGATTATCTGCTTTCTGCCATTTCCTCTCCTCTCTGTTTCTTTCTGGGGAGAGGGGGAAATAAATTCTCCCTCTGGCTAATGCAGCTGTTAGCACAGCGTGAAAATTCTCTTGCTCCAGCTCTGGGAAACCTTGTCCAAATGGGCCATACGGGCTCGTTGGTCTTATTCTGTCTTTCTGCTTGTTTTTAATTTAAGATTGGTATTATGCTGGTTTTGCACTGAAAAAAAAATGCTTTACTGCAGCAGTGTTTGTTGTGGAGATGTGATCAATTTTTGGAGACTTGTCAGTTAAATGCCACATGAAAGGCAAATTATTTAACAAAAATGTAATGCAAGTGTGCTGGAGCTATATTTCATAAAGTCTAGGAAAGAGACTCTTAAGCAAGATTACAATAGTACATACGTGACCAAAGCATCTATGCCATGGAAAACACTGTGAAAAGATTATAGATGTCCATAGAATTGAGTTGTGTATTTTTTTTTCCTTCTTTAACAACTGAATTTCTCTGCCACCTGCCGTTTGGTTCAGACCTCTTCCATTCTACCTGTGGACTTTGCTGCAGCCACTGCTTCGGTCTGGTTGGGTCTCGCTGCAATGAAAACCTCGCTTGGGAAGCTCCGCTGCAATCTACATAAGAAACTGCTGCATTTGTATTATTCCCAAGTACTGCTTAAGGATCAGGAAGAGAAATACAATATTAAAAATTAAAAATAAATAAAGGAAGGAATTAAATTTCTCTGCGTTTTTCTCCTTGCCCTCTGCCCCACCGATGCGCTGCCCTGTGATATCAGGGTTTCCACTCAGGGAAGTCACCGCAGCATCCGATGGCTGTTGTGTTGGAGAGGTCAAGGGATGAAGAGGCACGAAAACCACGCCGACTCGGTCTGTGTTCAGGGGAAAAGTCGTACTAGAAAAACAAGAGACGGTAGAAATTGTTGCTTTGCAACATTTCCCTTTCCGTACTGCTTTCCTCCTGTCCCCAGTGGAGGCTGGTGGTTTGGAAACTAAACCTGCTCCTCTGCTTGGGGTGAACTGACTCTGTCCTTCGTTGAGGGAAGGCGCAGCTCTGCTGGAGGGCCTCCTGGGACCACCACTGCTCCGTGAGGCACAGGAGGATGAAGAGCAGTGTCTGGGGGCTGTGTGCTGTCCCCTCAGGCGTTATGGGGTCTGGGGGAGGCAAAGCACAAGCAAGGCTGGGAGCCTGTGTGAGTGTCAGAGCGTGGGTGTGGTGAGGAAGAAGATGGGGGCTTTTTAGTAAGCGTTGAGAAAAAAAGGTGTGGTGGTGGAGATGGAAAATACAGCCAGGACAGGAAAGAGCCTGCGGAAGGCACAAGTGTTGAAGCTAAAACAAAAAAAAACACACTTGAAACAAGCAGAAACCCACAGCAGTGTGTAATACAGATGAGAATGGATCGAAGCCAAGAAGTCAAAAGACGTTTTTAACGAAACCACAGGAGATGCTGTGAGTTCATTGACAAGAAAGCTGTTTGGTTGTGTTATAATTAAATGCTGTAATAAGCGCTTTGGCGTTTCAGAGGGGGCCTGCTTGGGATGTGGCAGCGCAGAGCTTTCCTGCTTCATCTGAGCTGTCCTTCAGGAGTGGGATAATGGTTTTCCTGTCGTCCCAGTTTGAGCACGAGGCTGGAGAGGAAGCACGTAGGTGTGCAGAGAGAATCTGTGAAGCTTCATCTGGGATGGAGGTGATGGTGATGGGGGAGGCTGAGCCAGAACAGCTCAGCACGAGGGGCGGGGAGGCAGCTGTAGGAAGGAGACTCCTTGGAGAGGGATTGCCCCACGGGAGGAGAGAAGGGGAGAGATGCTGTAGCAGTGTTTCCAGAGCAGTTAGGGGGCAGAGGAGGTGACAGGCTTGTGGAGTGTCACCTGCCAGAGCGGCTGGCTGTGCTTCTGGGGGGCCGGAGGCAGCCCCTACAACCCCATGGCTGCAGGGCCTGGGCCAGGGAGGGCTGCTCCTAGCGCCTCACGGTGTGGTTTTCATCATCCTTCTGTGGCTCATTGGGGCAGGGGGAGCTCAGGGGAAGCTAATAGGAAGCACAAGTCGGGAATCAGCTTCCCTCATCAGCACAGGTGCTATTTTTACAGCACCGGGCCTTGCTGCAGGAGGCAGAGCCACCTCTCACCGTGCCTGAAGCAGAAGGGAGGCTTTTGGCATCCGAGGAAATCTCGTGCAGCCAAATCGGGTGAGGCTCAGCCTGCCGGTAGCCTGCGAGAGGGATGATGTTACATCGAGATAAAGAGCAGGTTATACGCTGCTGAACCAGGCCTGGGGGCCAGGTGCCAGGGTGATTTACATGGGAGTTACTGGGATAAGGAAACCCAGCAGCCTCTCAGCATGCCAGTCCCTGCCTGCCTTCCCAGCAGAGCGAGCACGTGGTAAAATGTCAAAACATTTCTGTGTGTTTTTAAGTAGCTTAGAGTGGGAGATGCTAAGGTTTGGGGCTCTTGTTTGCTCTTAGTTCCTTCGTGTTTCCTTCTTGGGTGAGCATTTGGGTTGTGTTTTTTTTTGGTTTTGGAAGTCCTGCAAACACCTACCTGCCCGTCTCTGTGAGCAAAGCAAGCGTAATGCCACTAACACACATTTTCTTTTGCTCCATTTCTCTACTACTTCATCTCAAGATAAACTTCAAAATTTGAAGGACCAAATAAAAGAGTTACATAAAGGGCAGCAAAATTGCCATGCCCCACAGCTTGGTATGCAGCACAATAGGGAACTCTTTCAGAGAACCTAGAAATCACGGCAAAGAAACGAGACAAATGTTCAAAAATGCTCTTAATTAACTTGCATTATCAGTAACTGCACTGAGTTGGTTTCTCATTTAAATTTTCAATCTAGAGCTCCTCTGACTAGAGTATTTCATCATTACTGCTACAATTTAGCCTTTGCAATCTGAACGTTTCAAACATGATGGACTTTCCTATCTGAGGAAAAGCTGCACCGAGTTCAGGCTTTTAAACCTTAAAACTCATTCTGATATAAATGAGAAAAGGGTAGTCTCACTATGAATCTTTCTTTCTGAGAAAGTTGAGAGGTTTTCATATTTATTTAGATAGTGGTGTTTTAAAATTTGCATACAGTTCTTTGAAATTCCACGTTTTGTTGCTGCAAATGTCATTTTTAGTTCTAAATGGAAAATGATAAATACTTCTCCAGGAGTCTGGAGCTCCAGGATTAATGTGGTTGAACTAGTTAAATGTTAAATCTATTCAAAGTAAAACTGCACAGAGACTGCAAATGTTCCTGCATGCAAGTAAATCCTTTTTATATTGAGCCTGGTTTGCTAAAGACGTAACTGCTCTGCCAGCTTGTTCTGTACAGATAAGTTATGTACGGTACAGGTACTTTATCTTAGGGTGTTATATTTGCTGTCCCCATTAATGCTAAGCTGAGCTCACAATTTAATTCTGCTTTGTACTAAAATGAGAACCAGCCTGTTTGAATGGAAGGAGAGGTGCTGGAGAACACGGTGAATTTCATACCAATGCTTCAAATGCTTGGTGGGTAGAAGTAAAAGTTTCTCAAGAAAATTGTGTGGACTCTGATAGCAGTTTAAATGTCTCTCTTACCTCTTTGAAATAAATCTCTCTTCAAACTTCATCTGATAAGAGTCCTCAATGGACATTAGCTACGGTTCATCTTGCAGACATACCCAACATGTATCCCAACATGTATCCTAACACCGTAGCGTGGTGGCAGTGAGTGCTGTTGGGGCTGCTGCCTACCAACTGACTGAGAAGTCTTAATTCTGTCCCTTGATTTAGCAACCCAGCCACGTGTTCCCTTTTACCACATTTTAAATGGAAAGGTTTGCAAAACGGAGGTCAGGATGATGTTTTAATTTCACTTAGCTTACCAGAGCCCCTGGATAAAATGTCGCGGAAGAGACCCATGCAGATTCCAAGCTCGAGTACTCAGAAGTTGGGTAGTGAAAAGCATTTGCACTGGGACGAGTTTCAATGCCCTGTGTTCTCTAAATAAAAGGTTCTTGTTTTTGCCCAGCTATTTTCTTGGAAGTGACCGGGTTGTTTTGGCTGCAGCTCCTCAGAAAACTCAGCCTGGACTTGATACATTGGGATTCAGCACAAAAGGTCTAAAGAGTCGCAAAGGTTTCCTAAGCAATGAACAGCAATGTGTTGGAAAACTATAGATACGCCCAAATGTAAATCACTGCTTTTCTTTTCAGCATTTGGGATTTTATATTTGCATGTCAGAATTCACTTTGGGCCATTTTTTGTCTCTTTTCTGCCGTTGTTATCCCATAGCCTTTTCTCTTTGTCCATATGAAACAAAAGCCAGAGAATTGCTACACCTGTGCCATGCCTGTGGCACTACTAAATCCAGTAAATTGTCTCTGACTTAACCAGATCAGGGTGCTTTAGGAAAGGTTTTTAGCACCACAGGGAGGAAATAAGGAATCTTCTCTTAGCTCCTTTGTAATTAGACTGTAATAAAAGAATACACGTGATGTTTAATAGCCCTTCTAATGCCGTTACCAGCATTACAACAAAACTGGGCACTGTTTCATGTATAACAGAGTACAGAGACTGACTTACACAAAATCATACATTCCAGGCCCGCAGATTTCTCATGATGGTGAGTTCAGCAGGCTCCCTGCTCATATAAAAACATATTCCTTCTACTGTGGCTTAATTTCCATCATTCTTTTCTTACCGAATTTCAGATGGGTATCATTAATTTCTGTTCTCCTGATATATTTGCCTTGTGATATATACATTTTCCCTGTTTGTTCTGCACCTCTCAGTTTATACAAACCTAATGTTCCATTCCCTCCTGCTGGGTCATTGCTACTCTTTTCTGAACCTCATGGGTCCATTTTATCCTCAAAGCTGTCCCTCTGCTTAATGGGGTGATCATGATGGTGCCCGGTGTTCCAGATGGTGCCCAAGCCTCTGTAAATGTTCAGCTTTGAGTGCTCCATCTCCCTCCCAGCCCAACCACCCCCTGGGGGTTGTGATATCGTGAACCAGGTCCCACGTTGACTTCACCAGCACCTCACCGCCCCAGCTGGTTCTGAGGAGGCCAGATGTTGTCACGCACCATCTCTTCATCTGGGCGTTTCAGAAGGTGACGTTAATCTGGGCCTCAGTCTTTCTTCAGGATTGATGTGATCCTGAAGTAGTTTTTTCAAATAAAACACCAGGAACACCTGCAGTTAATGAAGCCTCTGCAGGAGATCGGTCTGAAGGTGTAAGTGTAGCGTTAGCTTTTCAGAGCTGGGGCTTGAGGACGATCCACAAGGCTTAAGGTGAGAGGACGTGTATACCTACATACCCACATACTTATGAAATCAGGAAGAGAGAAGTCGTGTCACTAGATGCTAATTTTAATTGTTTCTGCTATGCGATACCGAAAAGAAGAGAGTGACTTGCCCTGCTTCTGGTTGCAAGATCACTACGCTGGAACCCACTCACCTATAAATGGAAACCTCTGCAACATCCTTTGTTTCCCTGACTAGTTCTGAGTACTATAAGAGCTGTACAATTACTGTGATTGAATCAGACGGAAACCCATCCAAGAAGCAAGCAGGGTGTTTCCAAAAATGATCCTGGTTAGTGTATAATAAGTTTTGAGTCTGTGCTGTTATATATAAAATCTGTGGCCAAAAACTTGGTAAAAACTTTAAAAAAAAAATGTTTCTGCTTCAAAGAGAAGATTTATTTAGCCTTAAGTAATCACAAGGCAAACGTGGCTGTGGTCTGTAATTTTTATGGATGTAGTTAAAGAGTATTTTTGGAGGTTTGGGAGCTGTTGATAAGATGACAAACTACTTGCGGCTCATGAGCATTTCCCTCACTCTGGAAATGGTAAATGCACTAGAGAGTAGTGGGGATACGTTATGCATTGCATCCATAAATAATACATGCTTATGTTAATATATTTCATCATTATGTGGGATCCGTGCAGAAATTATTCTGTCTCCAACCTAATGTTACCTTTATTGTTTTCAGCGTGTGATTATTTGAGTGCTGAGGCAGGGCCTTTCTGCTGGGGGGGAGATGGATAGGGGGACAATGCCTGTCACACTTCTGTCAGCTGAGGCTGTGTGTGTGATGCTTGATGTCCACACCTAAATGTCCCCTTGCTAGGCTGTTACAGCTAATTTTAGCATCTGTTGTGGATGCCTCCCAACCACCTGGGTGGGTTAGGGCAGCACTGCGCAGGGACTCCTTGCCCTCTCCCTGAAAGCCCTTTGGGGCTGCTGTGAAGAAGCTTTAGGCAGTTTTAAGCCTCCAGCAGGAGGAGCTGCCCCTGCCTCCTGAAGTCATCTGCCTTTCTTCCCTTTCTCTTTTGCTTGATTAGTTTTGTTGTTGCTGTTTTTAGTTTTGCTTGATACGACCAGGAGCCTTCTGAACTGCTGCTGATAATGAGCAGCTGAAGCAGTGGTTGTGAACTTTGTCCTGTCAAACAGAAACTTTCCTTCAGCAAACCTCAGTTGTATTCATTTTAATCGGGCGTTGTCCCCACCACGATTTTTGAAAAGAATAGGATGACTTTCAGTTCGGGAAGCGTGTTGAAATGAAGCAATTCTGTGACAAAATGGATAAACTTTGCCCATGTTGCTTATATAAAATAATAAAATAGAAAGAGCCCCGGGGGTATTCTGTCAAATTAGCTTTGTAGCTAAGATAAACAAGTACCTTGGAAAAAAAAAAAAAAAAGATCTGTTTAACAGACTTGAATGTGCAGGTATTGGTTCGTAGCAGATTTGTGCTGCTTCTGTCACGTTTTTCTTTCTTCTGTACTTCCTTTGTTGTACCTTGCCTTTAATTATTTTTGAAATCCTAAGAAGAAGCTGTGCTTGTGCTGGATTTCCTAGGGTAGAGACACGGGGATGCCTCGGCAGTCTCTGAAGTGCTGCAGAATAAGCTCTAAGAAGTAGAAATGATGGAACAGGCTGCAGCTGAAATTCCTTTTATCAGGCTATTTAGCGCTGCAGCCTTCATGAAATGGCAAAATCAGGTCAAAATTGCCAGACCCCTACTTTCTGAAGGGAAATTGTGTGTCAACCTGCCACTTCAAGCTTTTGGAAGAGAGGCAGGAGTTTATAAACAAGTATCATTATGGTTTATAAGACAGAAAATAGTATTAAAATAAATATGTTGCGGCTTATTTCAGAATTTTTTTCCACTCGATATCGTAGTATTTGTGGTTTCTGAATAAAGTCTATATTCGGGCTCTCCAGTCCTTCACTGCTAGGAAGGTTCTGGCGAAGCGCTCCCTAAAGCAGCCGGTGGTGCTGCCAGGCCTTTGCTTTGGCTGAGCCCTTGGATTTTAACCCAGCCAGGAGGAGGTGAGTGGTTACGACTGGTTCGGGTTGAGGCTGAGACATGGCCAGAAACACAGCTGAGCCCCCTTCTTGCATGGTCTCTGCAGAGGCCGTGACGAGCTGGAGGTGTGGGGAGCATGTGGTCCTCCACCACATCGGCAGGGACCTCCAGAGGCCGTCTGCTCCAACCCCTGCTCAAGCAGGGGCACCCAGAGCTGCTTGCCCAGGACCATCTCCCGGTGGCTTTTGAGGATCTCTCCAAGGAGGACACCCCACAGCCTCTCTGGGCAACCTGTGCCAGTGACTTTTAAGTCCTGGGAGCTAAAGCAAAGGACCTAATTCCAGCAAGTGTTCATCTCTTCAATAGGATTGGCCCTTTGTATCTTGTGGTTCACATCAGGATGTTTGATGGCAAGACGAAATGCTCAGCTTCCAGTCTTCTTCCGGGTCAGCACCTCCTTGTCAGTGCCAGCTTCTTCCTTCCCTCCTTCTGTGAATTTATTCTGACTAAACTCGTGTCATTTTGATCGTGAGTCGGTGTCTTTCACCAACCACAAGTATTTGCTGAGGATTTCTGCTTCCGCTCCGTACGTCACTGGCAGCCGTAAGAAAACTGGAATCATCTTGGCTGTTGAAGTGGTTTGGTAATTTATTGTACTTGTTTCAGTAGCACTAATCAGAGCTAGATTTGGCCAAATTAAATTTAAAATCCTGTTTACTACTTCACCAGTCAGTGGAAGCACTGAAATGTCTTTTGGGAGCTTGATGAGATCTCATTGCACGAGCCAGGAGGATTGGTCTTAATTGAACCTGACCTTTACCAGTTTGTTATCTGGAGCTGTGTTTCTGTTCTTCTCTTTAGTGCTTGCCAATGCAGTCTGTATCTTCTGCAACCTAAGCTGAGCCTTGCAGACTGCACGCATGCAAAACTCCACAGCTTCAGAGACATTTCCTTTGCCAAAATGAGTGCAAGGTTGCCCCACTTTGGTGCGTTCATACATTTTTCATATACAAGAACAGTTGTGTATACCAGTTTCTTAGTGGATGGATTTGAGTAAAACTACTTTTAAATGCTTGGTTTATGAATCTGAGTTATAATAAACTCATATATAATTGTGTATTTGTAAGTTTGATGGGCAAGATGAAGAGCGATCCAAAATTTTCCGTTAAGCATGTGAGCAGCCTTTGACTGCTCCTTTCTTTCCGTGTATTCTGGGGAGTACAGTTTCATCCTCTTGGTTGCTTCCAACTGGGAAATTAACTTCTAAGATGTTTGCCATCAGTAAATAGCTGGAAGAAAAAAAAAAAGATGCCTGCAAAATTTTTTTAGAGGTTATTTAATGTGAACTTTATTCTAGTAATAACTGCACTAAATGAGTGCTGGGAGCATAATCCACTTAAGAGAAATAAGACATTACGAGGAAACAAGTCAGTATGGGACAAGGTGGGATCCAAGCTTGCAGCCGGTGGATTTCTGAGCAGTAACTGCTGTGCAAATGATCTGACTTTGTGTGTTCTGCCTTTACCTTAGGCTGCTTACTCCCTGCTCTTCTGCAGTTGCTACAAAAGGTGAAAATGTGCTTGTGGGCAGCCACCCCACCAGATGCATGTTCTAGCAGAAGTTCACGAGCTACAAGTTACCGCATAGATGTTACCGTCACAAACCATGAAGTAGCACTTCTGGCCCATGGTTCATGAAATTTAGGCCATGCAGATCGTATTTCTGTTCGCAAAGAAGTCTGTGTTAAATGTTTTCCTTGTAGCCGTGTTAGTGCAATCTGCATGGGAGGACAGAAGGTTTGAAGGCCGTGTTCCTCCCTTATAGTGAATGATGCTTCCTGATTTTAATCTGTGTAAGGACCTTAGTTATCTTTATCTGTGTGTTAAGTTCAGTTCCAGGTGGCCGTGACATTAAACTCCTGTATAAACCGGCACCTATCCTCATTTACAGTATGCGGATTCAGGATCTAATCACTCAGCTCTCTTGAGCTGTCATTGTTTACTGGTCTCTGTGGCCATTCTGGACCTGCGACTTTAAGACTGACCTCACTTTAAAATAGCATAAGAGGAACTAGATACTTGGCTTGGGTTAGTTTTCACTGTTTCTTAATAGCAGAGTATGCTAAAACCAAAACCTGATACATACATATATATATATATATATATATTCAATCACCTTTCTGAATATAAATAGATAGTACAAGTTTCATTTCATGGTGTTGTGACAAGCTGATGCTTATCTTGGTGAAAACATAGTCTCAGCTTCGTTGTAGCAATAAAGCCAAAAACAGCTCTGGAGCAACAGGGAGGGAAATGAGAATTGCACATCCCTCTCCCCTCCTTTTTTTTTCTCCCTGCGGTATTCTGATGCCCTGTTAGGAGATTGTTAATGAAACATAATATTGCCAAGATATTTTAAGTTATTTTGCAGATTATTAATTTGGCCAAAATGTGTGCGTGATAGGTAAAGGACCTACATGACACTTGTGTATCAGAGGAGCATCATGCAGGAGCTGGAAAGCAGAGCAGCACCATTACCATCTCGTGCCCAGTTCAGATCCAGCAACCCTCCAGTCGCACTTACAGCTTCCTTCACAGCGCTGAGGGCTCACAGCTTCAATGACATTGTCAGTGTTGGGGCAGGACGGGTGGTAAACCACCAGCCTCTACTATAAGCCAAATCTTGCCTCTTTGCTGTCCTATTTTAAATCCTTTTTAACAACGAAAATCTGGCAGATTGATCAGGAGCTTACTGAAATTAATGGGAAGACCTTAATTTAACATCAGGGGAACTTGAATCAGGCATTTATAGTGCCTTTGGAGAAAAGGCTCTTCTGTGATAGTCTTTCTGCAAGTATTTCTGTAAAAGCAGAGAAGATGAGACTGTCTGTAACCATTTTCAGTCCCTTTTAATGTGCCAGTTCCTAGTTATCACGAACAGTTAACAGCTCTTTGTGCTTACCATGTGCATGGCTGCATGTGCAGTGATATCACGGGCTGCTGAAGAACAGATTTCGGTGAAGCCATTGGGTGTGTACCGAGAGCTCAGCTGCAGATGGGAAGTGCCTTTCCTGTGGAATTTAGATTAAAATTGCCATATGTAAAATATCATTCTGCAGTTCGAAAATCTAGATTAGGTTGGAATTGATAAAGCAGATATTAAAATTCTGAGTATCTAATCTTGCTGGCTGATGGCATTCTTCCCCCAAGATCAGTGGTGTCTGTTTATATAAAGCAACTTCATGAGATTTTTACAGGAAAAAATTAAGCTGTGTTTTGACTCTTAGGTGCGAGCCTAGAGATGAAATATTACTGGGTATTGTTTCCTGTAAATTCTCTGTTCATGTATGGGTGTGTGAGTGCGGATGTGTCTCTGCTTATCTCATTAATCATGCTATTAATCATGCTTAAAATGAATAAGCTTTTAAAACATACCTATAACACCATGTGGTTTTGTGTTTAATTAAACGTGTTTCTAATCCTACAGTTGTTAATTTGTCAAAGTCCCACTGGAACTTAGAGCCATCTGATCAAACAAAGGAGAGCTGGATAAAATCTCAGATAAGGTCTTCAGAAAGCGAGTGCATGTCTAAGAGAAATCCTTTTCCTAATTTAGAATAATACTGTAGTGCCATGTAAGCTTTTGGTTATGTAGTGGTTAAAGTGTTTCCTATTTTGACACTGAATTGCTCTATCTGTTTAATTTTCCTTGGATCATTTCCTGTCCACAAAAGGCTATCGTAATTCTCAGCCTTTCTAGTAAACACTCAATAGATAGGAAGTTATAACTTCATAATAGACCACATCCACGCAGAAATCTGTAAACATCCTTTTTGCATCCCTTTCTTTGGAGGTTTCCTCATTAGTTATTCCTGCCACACTGCTTCTTTGTCTGACAGATTGGCTAGTCAATGGTTGTAAAACGGGACCCTTCCAACTGTGTCGGTGTACCAAACTACAGCTATACCAAGAACGTGTCCCAGTCTGAATGTTAAGATACTGTATGTAGCCTAAAATGTAAACAGAATAATCTGGTGTAGATTTTGTTCTTGTCCAAGGGAACATATCTATCTATCTATCTATCTATCTATCTATCTATCTATATGTTTTGCACAAATACAAAAATTGCCTAGTGCCCTTGGAAATATTTTTTTTTAATTATTATCACTTTTTAAAAGGTTAATACCAGGATTGGGATAAGTTGGCGACTACAGATTAAATATCTTTACTGGGTAACGTGAAACACATTGGATTTTGTGCTGAGCTGGCAGTCCTGCCCATAAGGTTATCAGAGTATTTTTCCTCATTTCCAGCTTATTCTTTGCACATTGAAGAATGTCTTAACCAATTAGCGTCTGAGTCATGAAGTTTCATGCATGAGATTCCTATCACAGTGGGAATCCTACCCCGCGCTGTGTCACAGGCTCCAGGAGCATGGGCACAGCAGTGAGCGTCTCTGGCTCTGGGACCACAGCTGAGCCCCACGTGGCTGCTCAATCTGGCCTGCACCGTCCTGATCCAGAGGGGAACCCCAGCACCACAAAATATCCGGAGGTCCTTCAGCCACAGCTTCTTTTCCATCTTGCGCCATGATCCATCCCCAGGAGGATACAGGAAATATAATTCTGTCAAGGGCATCTGTTCTATTCAATGTATCTCTCCGTTCTATACGGATCAAGACAAACAGAAATTACCTCAGTCCAGCTGGACTTTTTCTGTACCTGTCAGCATGTTTCTCGTCCTTGTTTGGTTCAAAAGTTGAGATTTATTTCCAAGGAATTCACTTGCGTGCATATGTTGTGTGTGTACATAACACATTAGTGATTTCATCATCTGCTTTCTCATAGTTACTGACTTCATTATAACAGCTCCTAGGAGAGATGGACAAACAGTCCTGCTTGAAGTTGTTTGAATTAAGACTTTAAGTCCCGAGAACCAAGAGGGTCTTGCTTTCTAATTCCAGGTAACTCACTGTTGACATTACTGCTTCTAATTCCTTTTCCATCTAGTTTGGCAAAGTGATGATAAGGCTAAGAAACCTCCAAATCCTGACAGTTTTGGAAGGGAAAGGTGTCTATTTCCTTTCCCCCTGTGACTTCTAATCTTACTTCAGAGCCCATAAATTAGTGGCAACCTCAGAGGTGGCCAATGTAATTTCTTAGGAACTCAACAGTGTTGTTCTCCAGGCAGCCACGTCCCTTTCTCTCAGCTCAGGGAGTGCATCTGCTGCTTCTACACTTCTCCTTTCTCAAGCTAGCCAAAGAACAGAGGAATGTCCTGCCTTCATCCTGACTGAACCAAGATTTCAAATTCTGTGTGTATGCTGAGGCTTTCTTCCTATGAAACAGTCCTGAGGAGTACTGCTTGCCATAATCTGCTGAATTCATCTGAATTTTGGGGGTTTTAATTTTTAATTTCTGCATGGTGCCTGGGAAAACTGGCAGGGACACCATCTCAGACTATGCTTTGTTCCTCTGCTGCAATGCAGGCCAAAGTAGAGAACTTCTTAGGCCGATATGCCACAAAAATTAGCTTGCTTTCTCTCCAATCTCAGATCTGTCTGCTTTTCTTTATTGCTCATCCTGTTTCCTTTTCATGCTTGTATGCTGTACAAAATCTCTGTATTTCTGCATGTCTGCTTTATATTATTGAATGTCAAAGGAAATGCCAAATATCCCTTTCCCAAAACTTTTTGGACAACTAACTGGTAGAAGGAAGTGTATTTGTGTATTTGAATTACTGACACAGTCTCCAAATATCTCAGATTGCCAAGTCAGAAAAGTCTTTGCAACGAGTACCATTTCAAAGAAAACAACACTTCAAAGAGGTAATTCTTTCAAATAGACAAACTGTGCAGAATCACAACTGTCTACTCTTTTTTGATGGATCTGAAGTTATCGATGAGTTAGGAGTTTGGTCTTTTGCGTGTGAATTCTGACTGTCCTGTTCCTAAATGTAGTGCGATGCAGAGGATCATGTTGTTTGTGTTTATCAGGAATTAGCATTCTCCCATGTTTTGTGCTTTCCATGATCCAAGAGAAGCATGGATTTATTTATTTTTTCCCAGGTATTGTTCCATTTTTATTTCTGCATGAATTAGCTGCCAAAGAAGATTCTGCAAGTCTCCCATTTCCTACCCTCATACTGAACCTAGGAAAAAGGAAGCAAATCTAAAGCTAGCTGGTCTTTGCCATCGTTCTTTGCTCTGATATTAGCAGTCCTGCTCACTCTGATTCATTCTTTCCTTAGAACAACCACTCGTGAGTGTCCTTTTCTATTTACTTGAATACTATTAAGTGTAATAAAAATTGCATAAAGACCCAGATCAGTATCCCATAATCAGAATAAGTTTAAAAAACAAATCACAGTTGACTTAGAAGACTCCTTGTGTATCTTTCATCTTGAAAAGGAATGTTTCTGCAGCTTATATTACATGTGTTGATTTATAATCTGTCTCCTGATGAGCGTGAGGTATCAGGATACTGAACAACTGTGCTAGCAAAAGCTGGGCGTAGAGCTCTTATAGTAACCACGGTCTTGTCCTAGCTGGAAACAATAATGTTTCATCACATGGTTTAGTATGAGTGGTGGTGAAGGTGGTTTGGCCTCTGCGTATATTAACTGTTAAGTTGACCTCAGCGTGTTTAGTCCTGTGAAGGCCAGCACCCGTGTAGAAATGGCGATGTTCTGGGTCACAGGACGCTAATACCCACTGGTGCTTACAGATGCCCCTTCCTGTGTGGTCATGGTCACTGTGACCATGGCTCAAGTGGGAGACTTTGGTCTCGGAGGTGTCGCTCTGTCACTGGTGCAGATGACCAAAGCGCCTCCTTCCCCCGCAGCGCCATCACTTGAGCAGAGCTCCCTCTCAGCTCCCTGCTAGCACCACTGGGGCATGATTTCAGCTGTAGGCGTATGACTGTCCTGAAGCAGATGACTTATCTCCTGTAGAAAATCCTCAAGCTGAGCGGTGTTGCAACGCGTACCGAGTAAACGGTGAACAAAAGTTCAAAAGAAATCACTTATGTTCACTTTCCTGGCGAAAAAGAGAAGTGCTTCAGAGATCAGCTGTGTGGAGCTGCTATCCTACGCACAGCTCTGCTGCTGAGTGTTGAGCAAGTCGTGGTAACCACGCTTAATGCTGGATGTGGAGAGGGCGGATGTGAAGAGGAAGCTCTAGCATAAAAAACCTCTGATCTCATGGCACACAGCATCTAAATTAATCACATAACTCCACCGTACTTCTCCTGGCAGGACTGCAGAGCAAGAGGTGGTGGAGCTGAGAGCAGCAGACTTAGGAAGGCCTTTGGACTGGAAGAAAGTTTATCTATTGCACAGAAAGGTCACAGCTTTTAGGCACAGCCGTCTGAAGACCAATCTGCAGATAGGTGTCGATGCTGCCTACTGATTTTTACACCGTGAAAGGAAACTGGTGGATAAAGGGTAAAGATTAGCTGTTTCTGTGAAACGGCTCTCACTGGTAAGCGAGAAGGGAGGTAGCTGCCATTAGCCTCCCGCCTAGGAGCTCGTAACTGATGGTGCAATAACAGCAGCTATCTTGACGATCGTGTGGCCTTGAGGAAAAAGAAGTAATTGCTTCTCGGGTCTTTGGTTTTCCTGCCGTGTCGCGGTGCCTTTTGTGGTGCTGCTCAAGACTCTTTTTGCTCAGGTGCAAAGGAAGAAGGTCGTTTACATGCAGTGCCTTGGCAGCAAGGATTTCTGTTCTTTAGTTGGGATTTGCTTTGCAAAGCAAGCAAATCTGGGCACTGGGAGGGAAACGTTCAGTTGTGACTGATCTGAGAGCAAATTAGATTAATACTCTTACTGTACAAACATGTCTCTTGTGGGGTGTTCAGATGGGCTTTTAAGATTTCATTCTTCTCCAGCTACCTTTCCCTGTACCAAGCTTTCTAAGAAAACAAGGGATCTGTTTTTGTGATTTTCATCTGTAACAGTCTGTGGGGCACCCAAAGGTGGTATTGTCACTGAGGGACCTGTATTTCTTGGAGTTATCTAGGAAAACTGTCCAAAAAAAATGCAGTTCCATACAAATGTCAAATCGTATGCCTAGGGTATCTAATCTTGTTGTTGTTGTTTTAATTAAAAATGATAATTTATGTTTAGATGCCTACTCCTTTTAGTGTTTTGGAGCTGTTCTGTATAATGTTCAACTCCTTACTTGCATGGACCTCCAAGTGCTTCACAGACTGAGTGTGTTGCTAGCATGGAATAGTTATTTCATACCAACTTTTTAACTGGGATTTTATTAGGAGTAGGTACAATTCATTGTTTTTCCATATGAGGCTCTGAGGGAGCTGTAGACCAGCAATTACAAGCCATCAAGTACTGCTTTCCTGGGTATGTAAAATGAATAGGCTTTTTTGTTGTTGTTTTGTTATATTTTGCCATATAGTCAAAGCCTTGAGCTTTTACTGTCTCATGTGGCTGAGGAAATCTGCATGTGTGGAATCCCAATTTGTGTCCTTTTCCAGTACTGGTCTTGCGAGCTGGGGAAACGTATGGACTACAAGATTTTGTAGATAGTTAATGGAGCATTTTAATTTTTGGAACATCATTTTCCGCTAGGAACAAGTCGATGCTCAAAGTACTTTCAGAAGGATCTTGATGTCAACAGAAATCTCCAGTGAAACAGCACTCCAAAAAACGCTATGGAAACTGGAAGCTCTTTTCTTTCTGGAGGGATCTGGCTCAATGTATTAGATTGCAGACAAGAGAGCATCATCAGTGCCCGTGTTGAACCCTGGGTTACTCTCTCTCTCCATCTACTTTCCTGCAAACACAACACAGGGGGTTGGAAGTGGGCGTCTCAGATACCACATAGTGTCTGGGGGAGAATGGTTTGAACAGTTTGTTCTGCCCTCTCCCTTTTTCCTCATAAGAAATATTGGTCCTTAAGAGTTTATCAAGGTATATATACATATAGAGAGAGAGTTGTCATTCCCACTGGTTGCAGAGGCTGGTTGGAGTACTGCCTGAATTTGTCCTGTATACTCCTGTATATATATGAACGTGGTGAGCCCAAGGATGCTCTTCTTGGGTGCTCTGAGGAACCTTTATAGAGTGACCACAGCAACACGCAGCATCCACACCCCCTGACCTTGCTGTGACCAAGTGATCTTCCTCTTCCAAGCACACGTGACTAGTCAGAGCTACAGATGGCTACGAGGAAGGGAAAGAGAAAGCAGACCAACACAGATGTTTTGCAAGCCCAGAGTTGCATGGTCACCCATGTCAGTCAGGTTACAAATAACGAAAGCTGCCGTGCTTTACGCGCATGCATACGTCCCATGGCTGCTTGCAGTTGTGTTTAGCTGTCTGGGGGGGTGTTTCTAATGCAGATTACATTCAGAAATGTATGCGCCAGATATTTAAAACCCTTCTTTTTCAATCACTGGTGCATACCAGAGACTTTCTGATTTTCTTTTTCAATAAGAAGCATAATCTAGTTATTTTGTAGCATTGTCTTCCAAGAAAGAATGTGAAGTTGAGAGAACTTTGAAGTTGAAATCAAGCAATTATTCACAATGTTGTTGGCTTCTCCCTTAAAGCTGTAGGGCTAAAGTCAAAGAGGTATTTAAGAATTTAAATTTACATTGAGCAGGATTTAAGAACTGGATTCATAAATATATATTTTTTTTGATTTGTCCCTAAATCTTTAAACGGTAGTTGCCATGTTCATCTTTCTTGCCACAGCTGAGAAAGCTCCGTACCATCTTTCAGTGTGAAAGAAAAGAGGGGAGAGCAGAAGAGTGCAGAAATGCATGAAGCCGTGAACTTGTTAGGTTGCTGTTGCGATGATCTTGAGGTCTCTTCCAACCTAGAGATTCTGTGATTCTGTGATTCTGTTTACTACCAGCAGGCGAAGGTCTCCCTAGCTGCTGCCCAAAAATGTGGGTGATGGAAGAGGAGGTGAGGCCAAAAGCGGTGTCCCCAGCAACACAGGCTTCCTCCAAAAGGCAAGAGCCATCACTGGCACTGGCCAGCAGCCCTCGCAGAGGAGACCTGCAGCTGACACAGCCTGCATCAGCACCAGACCCGAAATTCAGATGTGCCAACGGGTCTGCTCCCTCCTCAGAAGCCATCCCCCAGAGAAGGGAGTGGTGGCTTTCTAGCAGGAATGAGCTCTTACCTGGAGGGAAGTGGTGGCATGCACCACCACAACACAGCTGATACCGTACGTTCATCTTCGAGCTACAGCCACGCACCTACCGTTGCGTGGCAAAACCCTCGTGCCAGCCCACGCAGGCTCTGCTGGGAATGCCCCCGCTCCTCGCCTGAGCAGAGTCGGGGTATTTTGGTCATTCAGGGCACGTGTGTGCACACACGTGAATCGTAAGCTACGGCTGCTTGAGTCTCAGCTGTGAGGCGTGCAGCGCTCCAGAGCTTCTTCAGCAAGTCCTGTGTCGTCACCAGAGGCTGCCCAGGACCCGCGCACGTTTCTGATCTGCTGGGTTTGGTTTCACACCTCCTGCCACCGCTGCCTCCCTGCCCCCTTCCCCGCTGGGGGAGGATGGTGCAGACCTGCGCTGAGCCCTGCACAGAGCAGAGGCCGCCGGTGGCGAGCTGCTGGGAGGAGCGTTGGTGGGGATTTTTGTGTGGTGGTACCTTCCCCCCCTCACCCCCCCCCCCACAACCTTGTTCACTGCCCTTGCAGTTCCCTTACAGGAACTGGGCAATATCACCTGGCACTGAATTAAACCATTTCCATAAGCTTTTTTAAGGACTTCTTCCTGCCATTAGGGTTTTACCCCCTTCCTGTCCCTTCACAGTTTAAGATTTCTTCTGAGGTTTTTATGCAGCAAGGAACATTTGGCCCACTATCAACCTGCTTTCCCGTGTTTCCTCTTTAGTTCCACTCCCACTGCTGGCGTTTTTATAACTAATGTTTCCCTGAAGTGCTGGAGGAGCATCATCAGCCATGCCCTGAGCTCATGGGCAAGGAGTACTCCCCAGCCAGGCACAGACCATCTGCAGGTGCTGGCTGGCTGGCTTGAGAGCAGGAGATGGCATCCCTGGTTGTCAAAGAGGTCACCTGGACCAGCTCCCCAATCTACTCGTTTAGTGTGTCCTGGGGTTTGCTGTTGTTTGGGGTCTTGGCTCATTTTCTGTCCCTTTCAAAAGTTTGCTTTGCCTCGGGGTTGAGATTTCTGTAGTAGTGTTAAGGCGAAATGAAAGGTCGTGGTTCATTTCTGAGGTTTTCAGACAAAAAGGTTAAATGGTTTGCCTCTTTTATGGTCAACAGGTTTTGTCTCTGAAGGCCTGCCACATATTTTCACCACGGTGTCACATTTTATTTCAGAAGAAAATGGTTACAGCTTTCTAAACACGCTTTTTGTAGTTGACTCTGCTACTTTGTGGATAGGAACCTCCTGCATTTTTCCGGCAGGAAGAAGGCATCTGTGCCTGCTTTGTGTTTTTTTCCCTGTCTGTGGGAGCCTGTGCCTAGCGAAACGAGTGGGAATTTTCCCTCTGATGTTGGCAGGGAGGGTGATCAGAGAAATGCGTAGCTTTGCAAAGTTTCCGTGCTCGGTGTCTCTGGCAGTCCCTAGTGGTGTTGGTCCTTTTGATGTAGAGCATCTGGTTTTCCCCTGAGAAGATGATGCTCCATAAAATCCTCGGCGATGAGAAATGGTGATTTCTGGATGCAGGGTGATGTTAAAATCGCGTTTCCCCTCCGCAGCAGAAACTTTGAGATGCTGGCACAGAGAGGTTGCCATCAGAAACTCTGAAAGACAGAGGGTGTCAAAACCTCTGAGAGGGGGAAACACACACAGCTGGGGACTGTTTGCCTCATGTTCATTTAATGGTGTGAAGCTGGCTTAGCAGGAGCAAAAAACATCAGTAGCACCGAAGGTTTGGCTGAAAGTGGGCATAGCACTGACAAAGCTTTAGTGCTTGTGATTGAACTTGGTCAGCTCACCCAAGTCTTGCAGCTTTTTAAAGCGATGCAGAAGAGCAGTTTCCAGGTTAAAAAAAAATATATAGTATAAAAGCTATCCTTTTTTTCCTGCCAGCATTCATTTAATGTCAGTTTACTTTGTGAGTATGGATGCGTTTAATAAAAATTCTCCATCTGCTCAAGGAAAAAAATAGAAGCTGTTAAAGTTCATCTGCAAAGACACTTTACTGTGGCTTAGCGAATGCAAAGGACCAGGAGATACATTCAGTCGTTTCGAGTCTGAAGAGATTCGTATTTCATTTTGCCCAGAGACCTCCTTCTTTTAAGTGGGAAGCTTTGAGGAAGGTTTGCTCGCTGGGCTTTGTACAGGAGGGCTGATAGGGCTGTGTGTGCAGGACGTGTCAGCTGCAGCGTCGCCACATTCATCCCCAGTGCCAAGCAACTCCAATTACTCTTTGGTCAAACAAACTTCTTATTCATGGAGGTGCAGTTGTTTGCCAGAGCCGTTTGCAATCATGTGGCGGAGGGGGCACAATTAATGCATTGTAAAAATGAATTATTTTTTAATGGCATATGCTATGGAGATGTAATAGAGCCCCGCTGGCGTTCGTCTGAGGGGTGGTGCGGGGCCAGGGCGAGGAGTTGCCAGCTCAGAGGAGAGCGCTAGAAAGTCTCCAACCAGCACGAAAAGAAAACGTGAGCACGAGAGCCCCCGTGGGAACTGCATTTTGGTTTCAGCACTGTCGGTTAACGTTGTCAAACTGCCTGCCTCAAACTGTTAGGACTGATGAAGTGCCAGTAATTATCATTTAGAGAGCTGGTGGCTGCCAAGCCCATCGCACACTTCACATGTGTTGGTCGGGCTGGTTCGAAGTCAGTTTGCTTTAAAAAAAATAATAATAAAGGAAGAAATTACTGAGCCTGCACTCTGATCCAAGAATAGCGTTGAGTTTTGACAAATGGCAGTCGGTGCTGGCAGTAATTAGTTTTGGTGCTCGGAGTAGGCTTGGGGGGTGCTTTCTTAGAGTGCATCACCGGTGCTGTTTGTCTTGTGGGTAACGGGGCTGCTGTTACCTCTGGATATTTGCAGCAGATGAAAATAAGTAACAAGCTAGGGGGGTCTCCCTTTCCTCTCCTGTGAAACTGGATGGAAAGAAAATCATAAATAGCCATCATTAGAAGGAAAAACGTCCTTATTTTGCAGTTAATTTCCAGCCACTGTAAAGAAACAGATTCAGAGTGGAAGGGCTGAGCAGGGCAGGGGAAGCTGTTAGAAGGAGCTCTGCCTGCACAGCACCATCGCTTCGTCTGCTCCCAGCCCTCTCAAGCAGCCCGTGTGTAAAAGCCATGGCTGGAGGCAGAGCAAATGTCATTGATTTCCTCCTGAAGGAGTCTGAGTGTGGCTCTTACTGGGAGCTGAGGGTGACATGGACACAGTTGGATCACCCAGCCATCGCTAGGACAGGAGACGATGATGGAGGAAAGACTGTGCAGAAGCTTGCACCGTATTTTTCGTATGGAGATTTGTGACTGCATCGGTCATCAGTGAAAAAGCTGGTGAGACAACATCCTGGTCACATTGCTTATCGGGTCTGTGCGTCTGAAGGGCTCCAAGGGCAAGTTGTCTGTCTGTCCAAGAACTTATCACTTGTGGGTGTTCGCTGCTTCTCCCTTCAGCATGTGGCTCGAGACTGGTCTTCTGGGGCTGCATAGCCAGCCTCCGAAGCTCCTGTTCTCCTGTGCCGCTCACCCGCTGCTGCCTCTGCATAGAAAACCAAATGTTTTGTCTCACTGTGGTTGATTTCGAATGCCAGGCTCTCAAAATCCAGTGGTTGGTGTGGCTTAACCAACAGGTAAGGCGTTGAGCTGACATAGGAAGGAACATCAACACCTAAGGAATGGGAACAGATTGGGGTATTTTTCATCCACATCATCACACCTTTACAATAGCTAAAGTCATATGCCAGCTTAAGCTAAGTCTTCATGGGACACAGAAGGAGAAACTACTCCTTTCAAATATAATTTCAAGACCTGTGAATCAAGATGCTTGCTTATGGCCTAGAGAGCACCAAGTATTGCATCATGAAAATTAACAAGCAAACATGCTGCATTTCATTATTTCATCTGCGTGAGCACTTCACTGTGTCTAATTCTGTTCATCTAAAATTATAAACAAACTTACCCTGATATAATCTAATTTTCATCATAGACGCCAAATTCTGTTCTGCTGGGCAACAAATTGGCTTAAGATAATTCTGTCTTTAGAAAATATAGTTGTAATCAACGGATTTATAGTTTAATAAAGTCTCGTGATATATCTGTGCCCTATAGCTTACAGAGCTTTATTTTCAGTTCAGTGCTCCCATTAGTCTAATTTAGGTTTATTGGTACAATCATTAGATGTAAGATATGCGCTTTTATTTGTAACCAACAAGGAGTGTCAACGTGAGATATGGAAAGAAACAGAAACCAATTATGAGGCATTTGGCTGCAAAGCTGTTGATGGATGCTATCTAGGGATAGCAATGAGATGAGAGCAATGAGATCCTGTGTTTTGTCTAGAATTTGGAAGGGGCAGGGGACAGTGAGAATATGTAGGGTCCCAACTAGAAAAAGTGAGGTGATTTTAATCTGAAAAAAAAAAAAAGTTTTTCCCCAAAATCTTTTTACTTTCCTTTTTCCCTCCCAGGCAGGTCTAAACTGTAATTTCTGAACGCTGTGGTGTTCAGCAGCTCTCCCATACATATGGATGGGGAGAATTAATTGCATCTTATTTGTGGACATATTTAAGCAAGAGAGAAGAGGGAAGGCTAATTGGAAATCTTTCTCATGTGGTTTGTCTGTTTGCATGTGTGTGTTTTAGTTTCTCATGCATTTGTTTACCTACCTGCTTGTACGCAGAAGAGTGAACCTGTTAGGTTTTGCTTTTTATGGTTTTCAGAAGAGCTTTTTGTTTTATTAAGGAAAGTCACATGCCCGCAGCTCACTCAGCTTCTTTCTTGTCTGGGTAAACCGGTAGAAATAATTTATTGGGCTCACATAGAAAAAATAAGCAGTAGGGAAAAACCATAAGACAAATGAGGTGAAAAGCAGTTATACAAAGGGAAAGAATGAAGAATAGTATTTTTTTCTCCCAAAAGTTTGATGGTGTGAGGGAGTGTGAGGGCATCCCCAGATAAACCAAGAAGCTTTAGCCTCAGTTTAGATGAAAGGGAGGGGCAAGTACATCTTTAGCTGTGGCCAGTTGCTCTTTTGTGTAGGAAACAAAGCCCGAAAACCTAAACTAAACTACTGTTTTCTACGCAAATTTGTTGATTTCTTCTCAGTATTTTACTACTGCCTCCTTCTTTAAAATAGGTTGTTGGGTTTTGTTGGTGGTGTATGGCTAAGCACAACAAAAAGTGCCCCAGTTCTGGATTTCGGGGCGGGCAGCGTGTGCTGGCGATCGGTGCCAGCGTTCCCTGGGAGTGCTGCAAACAATCTCCACGCCACTGCTTTGATTTCGGAAGGGGAATGATTTATGTCCGTGCCCAGAGCAGGGAGTGCGTTGGAGGAAATAGCGGTGTGTGAGCAAACGGACACGTGGTAAGCGGCTGTGGAGCTGGGTCATTTATAACACATCGGTGAGATTCGGTGTGACAATTCTGCAGGTTGCTCAAAATCCTGAGCAGGTGTGCACACGGCTGGGGGTTTCTAGCTGGCTGACTGCGTGTGATCGGGATGAAAGTATGTGTACTTTTATTTTAAGAGTGTGTAGAAAGCGAGGATGTGTGGACATGCTCTGCTGTAGGATCTTCGACTGGTGGTTTATCCCCGTTTCAAGGGGGATTGAAAGGGGCTGTTGTCTTCCGTAGGTATATACATTTTAGCATTGACTAAAAGCCCGTGACTAAAGGTGGGCGGCCTGAGAAGGAGCAATCCCTCGTGGTTACTGTGGCACCCATCAGCAGGACGGACACGGCTGAGCTGTGAGGGACGTGCGGCCGTACGGGCGGCTCTCGCGCTGCGGCCCTCTCACCAAGACACACTGAGGAAAAATGGTGTGTGGGCTCCAGCCGGGACCGAAGGCTTGTGCTGACAGGACAGGGAGACCTTATCTCTGGTGTAATGGGAGGTAACGGGGGGTATGTCGGGCACCAGCTTCCCGTTCTGCCCCCCTGCCCCACCTCCCATGCTTTTGGATTGAAGAGAGGGTTTCTCCAGTTAGAAAGCTGCGTTTCACAGGGACAGGAACCAAGAGACAGTTCATTTCTGTGGAGGGTTGCTATAAATAGCTTGCTCTGTTAACATACATTCTTTCACCAAATGAATCCTACAAACAGGGTTTTGTTCCAAGCCCACAGAATACTTTCTATGCCCTCGTCGCTTCGCGCGTGCTCATTCGGACACCGGCTCTTCCCCCTCTACACGAGAGGTAAACCTGCCCCTTGTGCAGTGAGGCTTGTGTAGCCTCCATAAATGTTCCTCTTTCATTTTTTCCATCACTGATAGCAAAGGACCACTGGGCGTGTGTGTTGTTAAGGCAAATGGGGCGGAACTTGCTGGAGCCTGTGCTCGCTGCTGGTTCAAATTTGGACCTCCTCGTCATGCTTCGTGCCGCCCGGATCTCTCCGAATGCTGCAGCCTTGGTCAGAAGCTGCAGCTACTGCAGACCTTGAGAGCTGCGCTGGGCTTTTAGGAAGCTTGTAATTGCTCCGCTGTGGATACTTGAGTGAGAAAGAGCTTCCCCAGGAGAAAAATGTCTTCTGTTACTGCTGGAGCAACGCGAATGCTGCGGAGATAAGCAGTCCCAGCTGTATGGCACATCTATAAGTACCAAGAAACTACAGCTTTCATTTTCTTCCTCTTCTGTAGGCCTAGCGCTGGAAATCCTCTCCTTGGGAGAAGGCTTTCAACTTCCATTTAAATCTGTGGTTTTTTTTTGAGCTGGGCTGTCTGAAGCCCAGCCCATGGCCCTTCCCCACTGCTGAAATGTTATCAGAGCTGGGCAATGAGACCTCGAGGTGTCTGCCTGGAAAAGGGACGCAAGTGGGAGTTCAGAGGGTTGATAAAACATCTGTGTTTATGAAGAAGCATACCCTTAGTCTGCCCTTTTTAAATCTATCTGTCTGCTTGTGGGGACCGTACTGTTTCCACTCCCCATGATGAGGTCGAACGCTTCCTTTTCTCGATGCACTGTCATGTGTGCGGTGCTTCAAAGCACTTCCTACGACCCTGTGTCTATGCAGGTGGGTTAAAAGTAGAGACAAGCCATGGATGAGCATGTGTGTGACAAGGGGAGGGGAAGATGACACAATAAATTGGTTGTCATCAGTGGCCACAGCTGCGGGGCATGGAGAAAAGGGTTTGTGGATGTGACAGGTAGAGGTTCCACACAGGCTTCCCAGCTGCAGTGCCAGTGGCATTGTAGGGCTGTGGTAGTCCCAAATTCTGTTGACACTCTGCCATGAGATGTAAGCATACACGTGAGAGAAGTGAACTTGACATTTTTGGCACGTGTCGGTTGTTTTTAAAACGTGGCTATCGATCTATTGATTTAGTGGCTCCTGTAGCTGCTGCTGGTGATGTTTGCTGCTGAAATCCACACAGCTGACCCTTGCAGCTACTCCCAGATTGTGCTAATGACTTTTGGAGGGGAAATTAATGAGCTTGCTTTCATACTCAAAAAAAAAAAAAAAAAAAAAGTGTTGCCTCTTTGTGGTTCTTAGGCACATATCCCCCTTGTTTCCCAGGGGCTTGTTACGGATCTGTACTCGCAGGGACCGTACCATCAGCCCGTACCACGCATACATTTTCCAGAATTCATAACTCGGTGCCTTTGCGGCTGCAGCCGCGCACGTGCTGCTCTGAATGCTCCTTCTCAGATGTCCCTGCTCCTGGTGGCCCCGTGCCACAGCCGGTGAATGGCACGCCTTGTGCTCCGCGGGGCGGTTTCTAGGGCAAAATCGAACGTGACATTTCCAAAACGCACGGGTCCAAACTAGTTTCAGCACTAAGAAGCAGAGCCCGCGAGTGCTTTCTGTGTGTTGTTTCTTGCCTTATTCTCAGCGATTTACAGTCTCTCTTATGGTGGGGAGCACAGAGGCTGAATGTGCTTTTATAAATCCCGTTTACATCTGCAGAACTGTCCCAGGATGGGGTTCCCTGCTTTTTGGCTAGCAGACATGGTGAGAGCTGCCAGCCCCATTCCTCAGCCCACTCCCTGCCGCACTCATCCCCGGGGTGGTCGCGGGCACATTGGGAGCAGGCAGTGACCCAGATGCGCTGCTCCCAACGTGCCCTTTGCTTCCAGCGCTGGACACAACGGTGAATTCGACACACGGTTAAGCACACGTTTGTCACCAGGCTGAAATGCACATCCCCAGTATTACACGGGCTGTTGTACCAGCAGGGTGACTGCCGACACGGGTAGCTGCTGGCCTGCCCTGCGAGGCACGGGGCCACGTGGGTGCTGCCCACGCAGCAGGGAGCAGGTTGTCATGCTGTGGGGTGCCGAAGCTGACGTAGCCCACTTCCTCAGAGAGGTTAAGCACTGTTGTAAAGGCTCTGAAATATATTACAAATAGCAGTGTTGTGCTTTGGCATCCATTTCTGTATTGCAACTTTTTTTTCTTTTTTTCTTTTTTTTCTTTTTTTCTTTTAACTGCTTAAACTTTCCATGGGGTTAGCAGGCAAGCATTTTGCTACTGTGGGCTTCGCTAGCTGAAACGGTACAAAAAAGGAACCAGGGCAGAGCCCTTTTTCCACTTCTGTGTTTGGCAGGAGATACAGGGCAGCGCTTTTCCTCAAATCATAGTCTTCTGACTACAATTTCATTTTGGGTTCCTTCATCTACAGACAGATCTATTGCATTTATATACATAAAAATTTGTTATATACAAATATTCTTTCATATATGTATGTATATATACACATATACATGTAAAAAGTCATCACAGAGTCATAGCTGTATAGATGTACATCTATGTGATTCTTACAGCTGGAACAGAAAACTAGTCCTCTCTCTCCTTGCCCAAGCTATAATCTCAATTGGGCTTTCTTCACTTCTTTGTGGATCCCAACTCATGAAGAGTCATTCAGCATGGCTAAACAGTTACCCATTGATACAGCTCCACCTGCAGCTCTCCCCATTATCTCCCGTCTCTGTTGCCATGGACAACACCAGGGTCCCTCAGCGAGGCCAAAATCTGCATGTGTCCATCTCCAAGTTCCCTATGTCTTCGATCAGAGATCAGTGGATTCCTCCCGTGTGATGTCTCTTCACAAATGCCCTCTGCTCTCCAGACCATGCTGATGAAATTCACATCCAAGTGCTCATTTGATGTATGAATTACTGCAGCATCCTTTTCTCTGCCCTCTACAGATTATAGTTCTGCCTGTCCAGAATATCTTTGCTAAGGGAATTTGTCCAGCTCCCTCATTTCTTAAGTGTAGCCTCCCTTGCTCGTTCCTCAGTTGACTCCTTTATGCACACCAGCTGCCTGTCTTCAACCCCAAAGCCTTCTTCTCCATCTCTGCTTTCCACCTGTCCTTCAGGTCTCCGAGGTCTCCTCCTGCCACCCATGCTGCCAGTCTCTCCAGCGGGTACAAGTTGCTTTCCAAATGGCATCTGTGGGTTCTCTGCAGACCTCACACGCCCCGTTAACGTTGGCAAGACTACTTCATTGTTGTCCTCCAGGTCTTTCCGTCAAAGTGCTCTTTCCTTGGGATGCTTCCAAAGGCCCTGGGGCTGCCAGCATGCCGAGGCTGGCTGGCTCTTGCGCTTGCCCTTTCTTGCGTTGCACAAGGGGGTTTATATCCACCAATTTTCAGCTGGTTTCGGGGCAATGCAGAGTCCCTGCTCCGGGCCCTTCACGATCCGTGTTCACGTTGAGTGTGGCCCTTCCCTTGTGCAGCCGGCAGCTTGGAGGAGTGTTAGACCTTGCTGAGATTAAGCCCGTAGCCAACACCCCCTGCCACGGCAGGCTTGCAGAAATAGGCCAGGCGTGCGCGGCAGCAGCGGCGGCGTAGCCATGGCAATGCGAACAGGCCGCGGTGGTGGGCGGGCAGGCTGGGGCAGGCCGGCATGGCAAGGGGGTCGGGCTGGGGAGGGGGCTCGGTGCCCACAAACATCTCTGCTTTCCCCCAGCTGCGTCGGTGGCCTAAGAAAAAGAAAAGCATTCATGCTGGAGATGCTGCGTGAGCGGGGATGCGACCTAGGTGGTCACTCACATTCCCTTTAATCCCACGGCTCTGTTTTAACACAGAGAGATGGTTTCTCCCTTTCTGTTTTCCGGGCGCTCAGGCGTACGCTGATCTTCTGCTGATACCGACAGAAGGTCTCTGAATATCAAGAAACCAGAATACCCTCATTAGGGATCCGCTCTGAGGATGTGAGAGTAATATATTGCTGCTAGAGACGGGGCCGGCTTTGTGCAGCAGTAAAACAAGAATATTAAACAGGAAGCCAATGACACTCCTGAAACATGCATGAGACAGTCATCCAGATGCTGTTCTGGGAGACAGCACAGCCCTCCAGCCTTACATCTACGCTACTCCTTTCTTATTTTTTCTACGCTGCATCTGCGGGGTTGGGGGCGGGGTGGGGGCGCAGCGAGGGGAAAGCCGGATTTTCAGCCTGGTTTCCTGAGGAAGCGGGGGCGAGGCTGTCAGCGGTGCGTCTGCGGCTCAGGCCTCATCTCTACAGCTTGCCAGGCTGTCACCATCCAGGGAGGGGGCTTCTGCCCCCGGCACCCTCCTGGCCGGCCGCCGGCGCTGCCCCGCTGATGCCGATGGGCACCGGGGCACGGAGGCTGCAGCCGGTGACGTGGGGGAGCTTCGTGCCGGAGGAGCTCACGTTGTCCATCTGGAGTCACGATTTCCTTGGGTGGTGAACCCCCGGCTGCCCCAAGCAAGCTGGAAATCCAGGTTCGTTAGCTCTCCCCCCACAGGCTTTTGCTTAATCTTTAAAGCAAGGGAGTAGGGGGTGTTGCTGAGCAATACTGCTCAGCATAAAAATGCTCAGTTAAATCCATAGGATATTTCAGCAAAATACGGGCTTTTGTGTGGCTTTTGTGTTGCAGAGGGGTTTGTATTAATATAGCACGATCCTGGAATTACAAGAGCCCCGCGTTTGTTCTGGTTCATGCTGGGACACTTGCTTTCGAAGGAGGGACCTGATGGATTTGAGAACAGCGTGAAGGAATAAAGACTTGATCTGCACTCCAGGCTGAAGCATTATGTCACTGCAAAATCTTTTCATTTGTACTTCTGCTGTGTTGTCCTGAGGATTTAATTTCCTGTTTTTCATTATGTGGGAGTCTTTTTTGGAAGCTAGTAGAGAGCAGGGGGTTTTTTTTGGAAAGTAAACTGTCAAAATACAGTGACTTTTTTTTTGTGTTGTTTTTCCACTTTCCTGAATCCAGAACTTGCCAACATGAAATTTAATTATGAAAATAAATAAATGAGTAAATAAGAAAATCAGTGAAGTAACATGGAGACAGCGCTCTTCTTTCCCTTTTTTCCCCCCGCAGCCCGCCAGCAGCTTTACATAGGTTTTCACACCAGTGCTTCTCTAACTTAAAGCTCTTATTCCTTCCTTGCTTCATGCCGTGTGACAAGCAAGGACCTTCTTTATTTGCTTTATGATACTTGTCTGATTAGAAAATGTTGTGTTGTTTTATTTGTCATATCCCTCAAGTTACAGTATTTTGAAACTTCCAGAAAGATAAGGAGTATTTATTTATTTTGAAATTTTCAGAAAGGTAAAAACAGATCAGGCAAAAAGGCTCTCCAGAGCAATCCTTTAAAAACACCAGACCGACACTGCAGCTGATGGGTTGTAACTGCTGGGCTTCCTTTTTGGGGACGGAAGGTGGGCTGAGAGGATGTTTTTTTCGTAGGTTTGCTCTACTCATCTGATCTTGGATTTGATAAGCTCCACGATTTTAAAACTCTGACCTCCTTTTTTTCCCCATCCTTGTGTCTTAAAAGGCTAACGTGAAGAGGGCGAAAAGGAAACAGTTTGTTTTCAGCTTGTCGTTGTTAATCATTAGTTTACAGTGCAGTGTTTTCATTGCTTGCCTTTTAATCCCATTGCTGTATTCTTTTCTTGTACTGTTTACTTTTTCCTTTACAGGCTTTCTTTGATACAGAAATAAGTTTACAAATAGCTTGTTCTCACAAAATTTCAGCACTTTTTCAACATTTTCTCTTCAGCATCAGGCAGTGGGACCACGTGTAGGTGGCGGGGCGCCTGCTGAGATCGGGTGCTTGGGCTCCACCAGCCCCAGCCCGCCCAGCCTGTGGGTTCCTTGCAGAAAAGTGCTGCTCCTTTGTGTCGCTCCAGGGTAATTTCTGAATTACAGTAGTTAGGAAAACCAAATGTGCAAACTATTTTTTTTCCACAGTCAAGGACATAGCACAGGAAGCCACAATAATCTGTGCACATGGATGGGGCCCTGCGCTGCGGGTTCAGTTTCCAGCTGTCTCGTGGCGTGCTCCGTGTAGCTCACACACCGCTCAACCTCTTTGCTTTGCTTTGCTTTACTGCACGGGATGAAGAACGGCACTTGCCACGTGCTGGCCTGGAGATGAGTCAATCCTGTGAGGTTGGGCTGTGCTCAGAAATGTCAGGTAGCTTGTTCTGGGGTGATTAATCCATTAAAGCATTGCACAGACATACCTAATCCTATCGACTGACTGAACTACAAGGAGTCCTTAGTTATACACAGGACCCCTTTCACCTCCAGTGTTTCCTAAGAATACAGGATAGCTGCTCGATTCTGCATAAGTTTAAAGCCTTGAAGTAAATTGGCCATGACTTGAGACCGTTTTTTCCCATGGGTGTATTTTTTGTGATTTCTTGCACAGAAATGGGAATGGCTGACACTGGGGGCGCTGCAACCTTAGCATATTTCTTCTACATACAGCGTACATGCATGCATTCATTTTTGTTGTACAGCATGGCTATAATGTCCTAAATGTTCTAAAAGCCTGCATTATGCTGGCTGCTGTTTTTCTTGCTGTTCTTTTTTCCCCTTTCCTGGTCCCAGAAACAGTCCCCATGTGTCACAGGGACACGAGGCAGCGTGGGCTGGCAGGCCGGGGGTGCAGGGGAGGGATGCGTGCTGCCTGCAGTGGCCTCACACCCTCCCTCAGCTCCAGCCATACCCAGCAGCATTCTTGAGAGCCAGCTAAGAGGGTCAGGGAGTGCAATCTATTCTTAGGACTATGGGACCCATTCATTTCTTAAAAATAAAAAATAAAATTGTTTGGTGCAGAGCACTTCTCATTTTTCTGTAGAGAGAAATGCGAGCACTCTTCCCACAATTAATGAAGTCATTTTCCTACAGTTTTGAGAACTGAAGTACATCTCTGCCATCACATGCCCCTTGTATATTAATGGGATTTTTCAGCCTCGGTGCCTGCCCCATTGGGCTGGCTGGAGGTTCCCCCGTGGATGGCTCAGTCCAGGTGGTTGTGGGTGCCTGACACAGAGGCTGACCAGTCCCATGGCATGGGTGAGGTATGTGGCACACAAGTTGGCTTCCAGCTTAAAAAGGCAGCTAGAAGACACGATTGCTTCTCTTTTAGGCAGTGTGGATGCCAAAGCTTTGGGGAACTTCCCAGATTTTGAAAGGCAGGATTCATGAGCAGTCTTGCATGCCTTTCAATCACCAGTACCCCTCCTCTTTCCTTCTCATGCTAGAGCCCTCTTCCGCTTGCTCATGACACCTCCTAGTTGTCCCATGATGTATTTCATAATGCTTTTGCATCTTATATGTATCTGCCCTCAATATTTCTCTTTAAAGATTTGCACACTTCTACCTGTATTAGCCCTTCCCACGCCATAGTGCTTAGTTAGGTGCCTCCTTTCTGCATTCAGGTCCTGGCTCCGTGGTGTTTTCTGCTTTCTCGGTGGCCTGTAGCTGTTTGGTTACAAAGCAAGTTGATGCCTAGGAAAGCAGCAGAAAGATTCGGTTTAGTTTAGCCTGAAAGTTGAGAGGGAAAAAGGAACTAGTGTCAGCAGTACGGAGCTGGCAACATCAACTGTGTCAGCGAGGGGCTGAAGCTCTCTTTGGTAGCGAAGCATCGCAGGGAAAAGGAAACCACGCAGCGTGCTTGGGCAGGGCTGGTAGGAAAGGATGTGCAGGATATAGGGACCCGCTGACAGCAGCACATACACTAAGGATGAGTCAGTAGATCTGGTGCACGAGGAGATTTGAGTGGCACGGAGAAGAAGCAGTTTAGCTTATAATCTTTAACACAGTTTTGTGCTGTGGGTTTGGTTTGTTGGTTGTTTTTTTTTTTTCTTTTTTTCTTTTTTTCTTTTCGTAAAACTAGAAGCTGAAGCAAAGCCTCTTTATTCTCCCGAAGTCTTTTTCCCCCCTCTTTCCTGCTTCTCAGGACTTGCTGGCACTGTGAAAGTGACCTTGGATCTGTTCGGAGAGTTCCTCCTGCTCCAAACGGGAAGGGCAGCAGTTTGAGAGACGTGGTTTTTACAGAGCTGCAAGTTTGATGGTTTTGTTTTGGTGGTACGAACTTTCTTTGGGACTCTAGGAGAGGGACCTGGTTATCCGTATTTATGTCCTGTAAATGCACAAAGCTTTCAGGTGGCTGTTTCAGATACCCAGTGAGGTTCAGGAGGCAGATGCAGGGTGCCTGCCCTGCTGTGCAGCCACCATCCTCTTTCAAATTCTGTCACACAGGAGGAGGAATCAACCAGAATCGTAATGTTTGGTTTTAGCAGAGTCTTGCAATGGTGTTGCTGTCTCTTTTCCTCTGCAGATGCCCAGGGCCGTGCCTGTCCTAGTTGCACAAGTTGCTTTTTGCAGGAGCTCCTGCCTCAGCTCCCCCCGATGCTGGCTGGGCTTCCTTGTGTCATGCGCGGCTCCCTGGGTCTCCCCCCCCAGCAAGGAAGAGGCTCGGGGTAACAGTGAGGCTTCTGTCCCTGTCTAAGAGCAAGCCTATAAGCTTCCTTTAAACTTTAAACGTTTTATTGTTGGAAAGCTTTCAGATGTTCACTGGATAAGGGGTCTTTATATATAATCTGGCATCGCACAGTAAAAGATTGCTTTATGTAAGCTAAGTTTAAGATGTGCAGTCCCTTTATAAGCTCGTCATATAAACTCAGCATGCAGAAAATTTTTTTCTTCTAGTGTTCAACATTGCTTTTTAAAAGGGTTTTCTAAGAGGTTTTTGATATTATTACTTTTTTTTTTTTTTTTTTTAAATAAGATTAGAAATTTTAAGGAGGAAATATCAGGAAAATGCTGCACCCCAGGCAAAATTGAGCACGCCTCTGTGCGTTTGTTCAAATGTGTCAGCAACCTCCTGTAGAGTCCTCAACCTGCTCTAAGGGACTCCAGACCTTGGTACTGTAGGGCCAGAGCAACCCACTACTGAAAAGTACTTCCTCGATTAATTCATGGCCCAAAACCTCCTTGGTATGGTGTGTAGCATAATGAACACAAATTATGTTAGAACATTAGAAAAAGGAAGACTATTGCTTGGCAGAGTAACCGACATTTCCTTTACAAACTGGATCTAGCTAATTTACAGATCACGCACCCTGGTCCAGGGACTTTCATTTGTAAAGTGTTCTCCAAACAGAAAACTTTCTTCTTCCCAATTTTTACCAGGTACCATTGAAGCCCAGGAACCAGGGATGCGTGGTTCTACTCAAGGTTTGAAAAGGCAGCAACAAAAACATGTCACTAGTAGAAAACTGTCAGATGTTTATCATCATCTGGATTTCATTCTGTGCCTGAGTATCACAAAGTGAATTGCATGTACTGGGATCCATCTGAAAATTATTTATGACTTCAGCCAGTCGCTTCCTCCAGCTGGGCCAAGCCTGCGTGCAAACTGCAACACCTGCAGCGTGTACCAGACCAGAATCCTTCACGAAACTGCTTTAATGCCTTAAATCATGGCTTTATCTGTTTCATACAGTGGGTAAACTGTCACGGAAGGATTTTTGCTCTAATGGAAATCAGTTTTTGTTTGTGGGTTCTTGTCTAGGTTTGTTCACTGTGGACTTGTTCCAGAGATCCTGGAAGTTGGTGGGTGTTAATGGATTTTGGCATGGAGGCTTGGAAAAAAGAAGCAGTTAACTGTGTCTGCTGTCAGTGATTTCTCTTTTGCCAGTGGTAATAAACTTAATTCTGATCCCAGTATGAACTGACAAAAACATATCTGAAAAACTCATGAGGGTAAACAGGGGTTTGTCTCATAAAGCCCGCAAAGTAAGGAAACAAACGTGCTGGTGACGTGATTCTACTCACCGCATCGTGTTTCACACAATACTTTCCTCTGCACAGAAAGAAGGCAACTTTTGCAGAAAGCTACATAAAAGCACCACTAGTATATGTGCAACGCTGCAGGGGGGGGTGGCTTTTTGTTGTTTTTTTTTTTTTTTTTTCAGTAAAAAATTCCAATTTGTTGAAGCTGATGCTGCTTACAGGAAATGGCTGTTCTTGGCAGACAATAAGCCTGATTATCTCCCAAGACTACTTTTTTTTTTTTTTTTTAAGTTTCAAATAAAGTCTCTTCTTTGAGACTCAGAGCAATTTCTCCCATCTGGTGGTTTGCTAAGTGTTTTACCATGCCATGCCATTTAGGAGAAGATGCTTGGACAGCTTTGGTATGTGTGACACGGTTTGGGGTGACCCTGCTGTAAGCGTTTTGGGCTGGGACGGGAAGCAAATCACAGCAACTTGCGGGAAGCTGATGTTGCTTAAACCTAATCCCATTCATTTGATTGTACTTTAAACAGCCTCGTTTTGTGTTTGATTTTAGATGGCAAGTGGAAGGAGAGCTCCATGTGATTTTGTCCAGCAAAGGTTTTCATTCTCAATGTTTTTCCTTCTGCGCCACTTCTAATGTTCATTTATTTGCACCTCCTATGCTGTTTTCTCCAAAGGTCAGCAAAGCTTTCTGAGAAGTGCTGGTCAGATACTGTAGCTAAGTAACATTATCCAAAGCCCTCAAGGAAGAGGCTCAATGTTCCTTCTACGTAGTTAGGTAGAAGGAAAATCGTTAAGGCTGAAGCTGAGGTCTGCACAGCCCCTAGACTGAATGCAAAGAAAGAGCGAGGAGTCTTTGGGTTTCTCATACACAGTTTCTCCAAGGGCTTGGACAGGGCTCCTTCAGCATGTACTAAGGCGCTTCCATCCAGTTGGTCTTAATGCTGGCTGCTTCTCCATCCTCATGTGCACAGACATTTGTGCAGGGGTGTGGGAACAAGGCTGGGGCCGTGTCCAGAAGCTACAAACACAGGGGGGCTCTGCCCCCTTTGGCAGCACTGCCAGCCTCTGCCTGTCAGGGATTGGTGGCTCCAACAGCGTGGAGTACAGAGTTTCCCCGTACGTGTCGCTTCACTGGCTTGGTGCAAGAGAAAATAATGAGCTAAGCTCGAGCTGAGGTGCTGCTGGACTGACTCGAACTTGGCTCCTCTCTTAAGCTCCCAACTTTTCTCTATGCAGATGTTATCCAATTAGTTGGGAGGCAGGAGCAGTTTCTTGACTCAATTTTGCTTTCCAGGCCAAATGCCTGGAAGCTAAGGAGGGAAACGGATGGTACTGGAATAATAACCACCTTCCCCGAGCCTGAGCAGAGTGGTTAAGACCCATCTTTTTTTCAGTGTTATTACGAATTCTGCAAAGCTGTACAATAGATGTTGGGGGAGGAGGCTTTGCTGTGTTTTTTTTTTCTTTATTCCTTGATGCATCCAGGATTTCTTTTTTTTCAACCACTAAGCTAAGAAAGCAAGCAGGGAAGAATACGCTGTGATTTGCAGTTGTGTGATTAAAAACGTTTATTCCTTTAACCTCTCACAAAAAACGTCTTCTGATTTTTAATGTCTTTTTTTCCTTTCTCTCCCCACCCTGACTTCTTCAGCCAGAATGACATTTCAGCCTTATGAAATCAGCGGTCTGCTTTCTTATCGGGATTTAGAACAGCATAACCCAGTTGCCATGATTTTGAAGAATTACTTGCTTATTCCTTAAGAGCAGTTTTATTTTCCCAGCTTCTTTTCACGGAACAAGGACCAGTGAAAGCAATTTGAGCGGAGAAGCCATGCCCCCTTCTCCAGCATCCCTCACAAAAGGCACTGCTGCAAAGATCTGCTGCTGCTGCTGCAGCTGGGGCGGGTTTTCTCCATCAATAATGCAGGCCCTGAAGTCAGCTGTGTGCAGTTGTAAAGTTACTCATTCAGCAGTAATTTCACAAATGCCTCTCTCGTGGAAAATTCAGCCATGTACTTGGGGGGAGGAATGTGAGCGTTTCTGAAAGCAGGTCAAATTCAGTCTGACCTCACTGGTTTGGACAGCAGGACACTGAAATGTGTGCCCTCCTCTGCTGCACACTCACCGTTCCCAAACCTGAGCACCAGCAAAACCATAGCTCCTCCATCTTCCAGGCGCCTCCAAAAGAAATGTTTTAACATCATTGTTAGCCCGTGCTCCGCGAGCTGCTCTTTCAAAGATTTCGCCTTGAGGGGAAATAAGGAGTTGCTGTCATTTGAAATTTACTCAGCATTGGCTAAACGATGGCATTTGTCACTTCTGCTCTGCGTGTTGTTCAAACCGGCCCTCGTGCGTGTCAGGCTGGATGCTGTGTTTGCTTACTTGCTCTCCGTCTTTGTTCCTCAGGAAAGCAGGGGGCAATTAATATCGCCTAAAAACGTGGCGTGGCACAACCCTTTTTTTCTTTGTGTACCTTTCACACGCGGATGCCGTCGAGAGCGTTACGCGCATCCCGTTTCAAAAGCACTTCGGTGAAGCAAAATCACTAGGAGACACTGACCGATTTTTTAGGAATGGATCTGAAATAATTGGCACGCTTGCTTTATGCCGCAGCTTGCTTCGTGCTGCTGACCTTGTATCCCTGACGTCTGAATCACTGTCATGTCGGTGACAGTGATGTGTCTGAGCAGTCCGAAGGAATCCTGCAATTACTTTAATATTTTGCATAATGCTGGTGGAATTTCATGATTTGTTGTGAGGGTATCACATCCAATTACCTCATTAATTAAAACGGGGAAAATAGTGGAAGTTTGGCGCTACGTGCCAGGAGAGTGAGAAAGAAGTGTAATGTCATTTGTGATGTCCTAGTCACTAATTTTTTCTTTCCCTTTCTCTCTCACTTTACAGGGCATGTTTCTGAGCCATTTTTGAGGAAATGTGGTGAAAGTCAACTTGCTCTCTTTTGGGGGAAAATTCTGGTAAGTCTTGATCACTTTTGGGTTTCAATGGCAAATTCAGACAGATTGTTTTAACATTTATTTCAGTTTTATTTTATTTTTTCACTTGATGGGAAACGCAGCTCACAGAGATGTAGCTGATTACACGTATTTTTCTTCCTCCGGTATGGGGGCTCACAGTGGGAGAAGCACTGACAGAAAGCAGCATGCTGGGCCTCAAGGCAAGGAATGCAGTTTCATTTGCTCCAGTGGCATCTGCTTATTGTGTTTGTAGCTGTTATATTCAGCTGAAGAGTGGTTGAGCTAAAATCTATAGTAGAAGAAACACAAAGCCTAACTGAAAAACAAGAAGAAGAAAAAAAAAAAAAAGGGCGTGGTAGAGCTATAAACAATGAGGAGAAAAATAGTAATGGAGGGGGAGCACATACCTCCCAAAGCAGTGGGGGTGTGCAGCCACTGGGAAATCTCCCTCTAGGGAACCTGCTTTGGCAGGGGGGTTGGACCTGGTGATCTCTGGAGGTCCCTTCCAACCCCTTCAATTCTGTGTTTCTGTGAAATCTGTCTGTTCCCAGAGCATCTGACCAGCATGCTTGCCTCTAGCTTCCACGTGGAGCCAGGACGTTTTGCTTATTGCTGTGAGATACGGAGGCAATCAATGCCCCAGTGTGATGTACCAGCTTTCATATTCCTCCTTTCCATCCCACATGGCAAACTTTGCTGCTTCTCTGGTTGGTCTCTGGACACCACACTTCCAGAGGCTTCTGGTCCTACAGGTGCTGTGGGATCATGGCGTGTTGTGGGTGATGTGTCTGTGCTGCTCAGTCGTGCCCCTGGGAGGAGAAGGAGGCAGAGAAGAATGGAAGATAATTAGTGATGTGCCCCCAGCTAGAAGGGAGTAGTCCTGAGAAAACTCTTCCTAGTTTTCACTTATCTCCAGCCCAACCTGAAAAAAAACAAAACTGTTTTACATTAGTTTGTAGATTCACCTTGCTTTTTCCCCTTGGAGACTCAATGTATGCAGCTGTGGCTGGTGCCAGTTGATCACCATCGCCCTTGGGAAAAAAAAAAGCCTGCAGAAGATTATGTCCTTTCTTTCCCTTGGCCGAGCAGGGTCTTGGACAGAAATTTTTTCTTCAGCCAGCGTGTGCAGATTGCAGATGAAAACTGGCTTCTTCTCCACTGGCAGAAGACTTCAGAGTAAGATGGCCTGCAGGGGTAGAAAACTGAAAATCAAAGAGTGGCTCTGTGAGAACACTTATTCTTTTCTGCGATTTAAAACAAACAATAACCAACAAAAAAAAAACAACAACAACCAACACCGCAAAACAGATGTTGTTACATCATACAGAAGGATCAGGATTAGCTAGCAGATGTTTAAGTGTAGATCATTTAGCCTTCTGCAGCGTGGATAGTCTTAAAGATCAGAAAAGATGACCAAGATCAGAATTAAAAAAAAAAAAAAGTCAGCCAAAAGCATGAAACACCTTGTCCAACTGTACCTTGGTAAACCTTACCACAGACCTTTTAAGTATTTTTTTCTCTACAGTTTGGCTTTTTTGACAATTGCTCATGTTGTCAAGCTTACACTTATATCCCTATACAGGAAAATATGACTACAATTAATTACCTGGAATTTAGTTGTAGGCCCAAAGGTTAGCTATAGACCAGCAGCATGAATTCGTTAATCCATGAGATTTTGTGCAGACTTCTGTTACTGCAAGAGAAGATAGGAGGTATATCTAGTTTGCTTTTTGGTGACAAGAACTATACTTTGATACTGGAAGTTGTCCAGTGCCCTTACATATCGGCTGACCTCTGTGTGACAAAGCTATGGTGCTGTCAGGTCTAGAAGCAGCATTGTAATGCAAAAATGGTGTTGCTGTGTAACACAAAGGAAAATAAGTTTATGGGCAGCCCTGGTAGTCAGATTGTTGTGTTTAAATTTCCCTTCAAAGTTGCATCAGCTGAGACTGGTCTAGGCTCTGTGGTTAATGAAGAAACATAGCTCAAGAGCAGCAAGGGGAAAGGGATGAAAGAAACATGTTTATCAAAATCATAGAATAAATTTGGTGGAAGAAACTGATCCATATGGGGCATCTTCTCTGCCAGTGAGAGGGGTTTTGGAGAAGACCCTCCCAACCCCACATCAGGGAAGCTGCTTTCTGTGGCTCCAAAGCAATGTGGTGTCACATAGATGCAGCAAACTTGTCAGTGAGGGAAAAAACACAGTCCGGTTTACTGAGAGCCTACTTGCACAATGTTTCTCACCCTTTAGTTCGTGTCCAGACTTGGGGAGCGTGGCTGCTGACTTGGCTGAATCTCAAACTCAGGAGAAGGTTAGCTGACAAACTGATGCTCCTGAAAATCACCTGTTTCCCTGAGTTGCTCAGACATAACCTAATAAACGGAGACACTTCTCACTGCTGATTTTTGTACATACCCTGGAATTTCTTCAAGCCAGCCTGGAAATGAGTTTGTGGCACTCCATGCTCCAGGATTTTGCCCCAAAATTTAGTATTGTTTTCCATTATGATATGTAAACAGCCTCTGCAACTTTTGCATGTTTTCACAGCTGTTCCTTTCCTTCCTTCTACTTCAAATAGTTTGCAAGATCTCATTTTGAGGTAGAATAGTCAGGAACCTTGAGTTTCTTGTCTGTAAGGATCTCTGAAACATCTCCCCGCCCACTGTAGATTTCCCTATGGCATTCCAAATTCACAGAGACGTTAAAAATAATTGCAAAAATGCAAGGGAAGGAAATAGTTTTGACCAGCCTCTGTCCCTAAACCACTGAATCCAAGGACTGGGCACCAAGAGAACATTTTGAATTTATCCTGACATAGCATCTGAGCTTAGAGGCACAGAAGTCACTTATTCATCCTGGATCAAAGTCCTGGAAAAGGTCATGCAGGCTCCAGATCAAAAATTCATAATGGACGTAGGAGCTGATTAGAGAAGTATACTCGAATGCTGTGAGGGGAATCTTGACTGAATTCAAAACTCACTCAGCTGAGCTGATGATATCTTCCTGAGCAGTGTGAGTAGAGACCTCTTTTGATGAGATTTCTGTAAAGCAGCCTCGTGGATGTCAGAGCAGGTACTGCTCGGCACTTACGTATTTGACCCTTGTGTTGAACACCCGTGGTGTTTGGTGGGCAGTCATGGAGCCACCACCTCTCCGGCACATGAAATACTTACACAACTGCAAGGAGCCCCAGGAGTGCTTCCTGCTGCAGGTGTGATGCTGTACATTCGTCCTGTCTTACAGATTTACTCTTTCCAGGAACTGTGTGAATGCTTGAAGCACAGGTCTTGAAACTGAAAGTACACTTGGGAAATCCACTGCTCCTTTCAATCCGAATTTAGGCAGGGGCACCCTCCTAGATGCTGGGCTTTTGGATGTTGTTGAAATCAGAGATGCTGTGCTTCCATCTGAACACTTGTCAATACATTCAAAGCAACTGCACATCTTAAACAATGGTTTCAGCTATTTTTAGTTGCTCAGTTATATCATGGAAAATTTGTATTTCAGCTGCTAAGACACACCTCTGGTGTTTTGATGGTGTTTGTTTTTTTTTTTTTTGCCCATTAAGGGCAGTCAGATTTCCTCCCCTCTATTTTAAACAAATAAAAAAATTAGCAGGTAGTGCCTGCTTTGATTTTTAGAGATTATATGGAAACAACTTGTCAGTAACTTTATGCACACTAAGTTTGTTTGCCTGTAGAAAGATGGTGATGCTCTGCGCATTCCTGGGTGTCTGATTTCTGTGGCACAGTTATTTACATCCAGGACATCTACCAAAAATGCTATTGAATTTCTCGTGGTGATTCTTCTCACTTGTCAAGCTTCTGACATAAAGTATTACAGATCAACTGTGTATGATCTGCAAAGAGCTTGGAATAAGTGCTCTTATTGCAAAAATAACCCACCATAACTTGTACATCATTACCTGTATTCTGCCATGCCCACGAGAGGCTTTGCCAGAATCATTAGCTGTTCTTTGTAATTACGGTTGACCTGGTGTATTTTGGTCCTGTTTCTAGTAGCTTTTAGTTTTCCAGAGTAATTAATTTGGGCACTGACACACCTCACGATGTGCTTCTGTTGTGTAACTTCATTACGCCTTCCCGCTGGCTGCGGATTATCGTGCCTCTTTAGGAAGAAAAGTGTGTGGAAATTCACGAGCATTTAAAATATCTTGCTTTTTACTGAGATTTGCTACACTATGCTAGTAATTCCTCCAATTCTACTCTGTTTCTTTTCTTCCAGTCTCCTTCATCCCAAAGATGTGCATTTAGTAATGCATTTAGTTTAGCTGTTGGGGTTCTGGGGGGCTGAAGTTGAGGTGATCCAAAGAGAGTTGGTCTGTGGGCCATTCGTCTGGAGGACCCTCCTGAATTAGCCACTGGATAAGAATAAGGAAGGACTGGTAAGACAGCAAACAGTAGAGCACCACATGCTGCTGCACCCCCTGGCTTTCTTAGCTGGCTCAGCAGCAGAGACCTTTGAACCGTGGTGTTACGGCAACTCGGAGATCCATCACAGAATGCTGTAAGTGATAAACTGTTTTTCTGTGGTTTTGGGTTTTTGTTTTTGTTAACAAGCTCTCCAAACGCTCCACTGAAAGAAGAGCATTAAATTTGCAAATTCAGATGTTTGCTGTAGGGAGTGTTACATCAACTTTGCTCTTTTCTGCACGTGCTTCGGGGTGTTTTTGTCACTGCTCAGTTGATACAAAAGCTCCTGTTCCCTCACACTTGCATGTTCTTGTACCTTCTGTTCCCCTTCCTCCCCTCTGGAGGACTGAATAAAAATGTTTGTGCAATATGCTGTAGGGGTCACTGGCATCCAACCTGTTGTGAGCTCAGATTTAGATGCAGAGCAAACTTGCACCTGGTTTCACAGATTTAAGAGTAGGTCAGCTTGCAGCAGGGTGGTCCCGCCAACCTGGTAGCAGGATCCTGGGCATTGCGGGTGTAATCCCAAAGAAAGGAGTCAGTCACTAGGAAATAATACTTCTTTAGTGAGCCCTTGCAAATGGAGATTTTTTTTTTTCAGAGGTCAGTAATTTATTACTTGTTTTTTCAGAGGTTGGTAATTTGGTCGTCTTTGGGAGGAGTGTTTTGCAGAGGTCAAAATACAAAGATTTTGCCTTGCCACCTTACAGGCTTTTGGTCCAAATCACAAAATCTCTCAAGCTGCTCGAGGAGTGACCAGAGGCTTTTAACATGGACAAATCACTCCGATTTCCCATGCCTTGTTTCGGAATTAGCTTGAAAAAAAATCGTGCTGAAGTCATGCCAAAAATCCCAAACGGCAACAAAGTAAAGAAAAAAACCTCACAGCAAACATCCAGCCTGGAGAAGGTTGCCAGAGCTGGAAGCTGTGCCAAGTTTCTCATCAGGCAGCACCGGGGTCTCGGTAGGTAATGTTGCCACCCGGCAGCGACCCGTGTGAGAGGCGAGGAAGCAGGATCCGTGTGACGTGCGGCGCCGTGCATGGACCAGACCTGAGATTACCAGGACTAGCGAACGTGATTTCTGAGCATCAGATAAGGCGCTGACTGCAGATAAGACTCATGCTAACTGACTGCACATTGCAATACTAAATACATCTATAGATACAGACCAAGGTATGTGGACGGGTGTAAATTTCCCCTTCCTGACACGAGCACGCTATGTTTTGTAGTAGAGCCAAGGCACCAGCTTGTTTCTAGAGTTTCTTTTATGAAATCTTGGGAGGAAGGGGGTGGTTAATGTAATTCTCTCGACATTAATTCTGCCTCATCAATACTTCATGGATTTAATAGATTTTAGAGCTAAAATCATTTGGGAGATTGTTTTATCCGCCAAGCATAGCAGAGGCTGCTGAAGCTAAATGGAGGACAGGAGGCATCAGGGTGTGTTATAGGGCACTGCAGCACCCAGATGTAATTACTGTGGGGGTTGTTTCTGTCTGCCCTTTGTGAAACTTTACATTGGGCACTAAATACTTCGCATATAGGCAAGCTACCTCCTTGGTAAGAGCTTGTTATAGGTCTCTAGACACAAGTGCGTTTCCACCTCACAGCATAAGCACACTGCTTTAGCTCTTCACCTCCCCTTCCATCTCCCTCCTGCTTAAATGCTCCTCTGGCATGGACATAATGAAACTGCGTAGAAAGGAGCACGAAGGAGAGGAGAGATCTCCCTGCAGATTAACAAAGCCGAGTATTTCTGGACATTGAGTTATTTATATCAATCAGTTTGCTACGCTCAAAGATAAAAGCAAGCCTGGGAAGCAATCCAGAAAAAAAAATAAAATAAAAATAAAGAAGACAGTGTGAAGATGCAGCACTGGTGAGTGTTTTCGGGCGGCCTGCAGTGCTGTATGGCAATAGCCATTTCAAAATAAAAGGGAGATGGGCAGATCTGGAGGGCCGCTGCTCAGAGATGGGGGAGATCCCTGCTGGATGTGTCAGGCTGGGTAAGCTCGGCGCTGCTGGAGCGCCCTGCGTCATCCTGCAGCATCCCTGCTGCCAGCACAAGCAGCACTCCTCGGCTCCAAGGGGTCCCTCGCTGCCGCCGCCGGTATGGGGAAGGCAGCTCTTCCCAAGGCACGTTATCAAGGGCACGTTATCAGGGAAATAAAGCACGGATGGTGCTGTTTAGGGAATAGCCATTTTTAGACAATATCCACCAGCATAAGGCTGTGATTATGCTGTATCATCCTGAGAGCCTCGGAGTTAACAGAGGTTTGTACAGCCTTTAATAAATAGTGTTTTGTCCATACCTTCACTGTGCCCACGGATAGGAATATATCTAGTGTAGTACATCATAATGCTTCTATTGTTTTTAGGGAAAATGGTAAAAGATTCAACTGTGTAAATGCCATTCCCGCCCAGCCCACTTAGTACTACGAGACAGGGAGAAGTCTGCTTTGAAATTCTCCCTCCAGCAAAAGCTTGAAAAGCCTTGAAGATTGCGTGCATCCTTGATCATGTCATGCAGCAGCAGCTCTGAGAAATACAGAATCTCGTAGCTCAGGCTGCTAGCGTTTTGAATGCCCTTCTGGGTGTGGAGAATCCTGCCTTTCTGCTGTTACGAGGTGGTATCTCATCCTGCAACAACTTCTCAGACCATATTGACTTCCTGGCACAGGTTTTGCATTTTTTTAATCAAACTATTTCTTGTTGTATTTTACCTTGTGGAAAGATTGTAACAACCCAAAGCAAGTAGCTTTACAGATAAAAGGATAAAAATATAAGTGGCATGAGAGTTTTTGCATTCTTTCTGTAATTACTAGATAAAAAGCATGCATGTATCATAGATGTGATTTGAAACATCAGCCTGCTTTGGTCCTGGGTTAATTTTTTTTCCAATTTGTACAGTTAAATGCTAGTTAGAAGGAAGATGGCATGGAAAGAAACTTACACTGCACACTTTGTAAAGATGAGTTCAGGTCATTTCTTGTCCTCTTTTGTTGCTCATCAAAAGTTAGAAGTTTTGTCGTTTTTTCAGTGGGAACTTGCACCAAATTCTAGCACAACTTGCTTTAAAGCTAGTGGTTACATCAGTGCACCAGCACCCGTTGCTGCTAGGTGCTCATTCTGCTGAGCTGTAATTGCAGCAAATCATCAGTTTTGGAAAGTCCTCATTTAGCTGTTATGTCTGTTGGCTGTGTATGACAATTAGGAGTTGTCCATTCTTTCCCCACAGCGTGTTCCATGTTATTAGGGCACTAGTCTCTCTCTACATGCCATTTACTGTCAAAACACAATCCTTTTATCCCCCATTTCATCTGGTTTACATCACTTGATGGGTTTGGACAATTGTGTGTCTTTATTCTTCTAAGATGGAGGCTGATAGGAGATCCAGTACGTGAAGTTCTGCTCTACCTATAGAGCAGGATATCTGCAAGTACATCTGTAGCCATATAGAAAATATAGAAGCTGACAGCTGAGAGATCCTGTAGACTTCTCATTGTTTTCTACCATGGTGCTCATCTGTCAAAACACAGAGAAACAAATCTGGATATGAATGAAGTGGCTTTTTTTGCGTTGTCTGGGAAGACCAAGCAACATCCACAGTCCTATTTTTAAGACATCCTCTCTGCCCGTGTTGGTATGTGCTAAGTATCTTTGCAGGAGCCCGAGATCATTGCATTTGCTTTTTAATAAGTTTTGCTCTTGAGTTCTGCCCTCTAAGTGACTGTAATTACACAGGGAGGCTTAGCTCGGGTCTAACCACCAGTTTTCCTGTATGTCATTAGACGTTGTTAGGGGATCAGCCTGCCTGGTTGTAAATGACAGCATACATCTTCCTCTAATCCTTTTCTGGATGAGGCTGGCTGTAAGGCAGGCGCTTCGGAAGAGAGGGAGCACTATTCTAAGCTGACGAGGCAGAAGAAAGGCTTGTGTTGAATCAGGGGCTGCTTGCAGCAACATTTTGATCGTGGTTCAGGTTGGAGCACCTCGAAGACGCAAGCCCCATCGCTGTAGCCTAACAGAAGTCCTGCATGTTAACACTGAAGTATTCATCATTTCTGGGCTATTAGCGTGGCATGTGCCCTCCACATGTCTGTCATCCTCTGCAAGCGGTGGAGATGTTATCCAGAAACAGTTGTGTGCAGAAACTTGCCAGGTCACGCATGGGAAACGTGCTACTGACTTCTCAATAGGAGCGAGTCCTGCACAGCGCTGTGGCTTGCGGCTTCGTCCCGCCACCTTCACGTGGCTGATGCTCAGAGGTAGCACCCTGCCTGTGATGACAGCAGCCTCCAGGAGGGCTGTATGTTGTGTAATACACAGAAAACATCCCACCTGAAAGACATCTCAGCAGCCCAGCGCTGGGCAGGACTCTGAGACCAGAGGGCTGGGTTTGAAGGCAGAGATCAAAGCCCTCGGCTGTGCATGGGTGGGAGTGCTTGGGAAGAGCTCGCACAAAGATGGGGTTTGTTACTTTGCCTTTCCCATCTGGTTTAGGTCCCTGGACTTGTAACTGCTTTTACCCAAGTAAGATTTGGGTGAATTTACGTGGGAATTGAGTTTTAAATTTTGGGGGGAAATGTGGACTGTTAATCTCCTGTTACCAGACCACTTTTACAGCACCTTTCAGATTCCAGAAGTCAAAAGAAGAATTTGCTTTCCCTTTGAGGCGTATATTTAAGGCATCTTTGAAAGTCACATGTACCACAGGAGACTTAGCAAAAGCACAGTGGTTTCTATTGCTGTATTAAATATTTCCCTAGCTGTACTTCTGATTAAAGAAATAAATTCCTAAGCCATGACTTTTAACCACCTCTTCTCTAGGAAAACTTCATAACCGCAGTGAGAGACCAGCCCCAGCCCAGGCCACTGTCCTGCTTCAGCAGGAGCTGTAAGAGGGCTGCCATGTAGAGAATTTTTATCTCAAATTATCACTGCTGCTTCACTTTCACTGTAAAAAGCAATTCTCATGGTATTTTTTTTCCTAGAATATTCCTCTTCTTGTAGAGGATACCCATGAATATATTCAATGTCTTGCTCTCTTCTTTATTCTTTTGTATCTCTTATGTCTGGGAAAAATTCCAGGAGCTTTATGGTGTAGCTTTAGGCGCTTCTGGGTTGGAAACGCTTCTACGTGTCACGCAGACAAGAACTGTCCTTGTTTAAAAAAAAAAAAAAAAAATCACAGAAAACTCTTCAGTTCCGTGGTGGAGGAGGAGGAAGGTGCCCTAGGCACAGCTGGCGATTAGTTGTATAGTTTCTTCAGGTTGATAACCAGCTCTGATAGAAATCTGTTCGTTGATGGACAGTTCCCTAATGATACTGGACAGGGAGAGCAGCAAATTTAATACGCTCCGCAAGTCGGGGTTGGGTGAAACACCAGAAAACTCTTGGAAGTCTGAGATAAATCCCCTTGGAACTTGCTTTGTCTGCTCACGACTTTCCCTTTCTGGTATTTAACCAAGTTTGAATCCAGGTCATCTCTCCTAGGCTAATCTATGTCAGTGGAGTGGTGGAGTGTGAAGGGAGCTTTTCCTTTCTTTCTCTCTCTCACTCACCTGGAACACATAAGCAAAAGAGCAGGCGGTCTGAAGCTGAAACTGTGGCAGTCCACACATGTCGAAGTAACTGTTGCGAACAGCAGCAACAGAAATCTGTTCTTGGTCAGTTTGGCAAAGCATAAACTACCAAGTGACTCATCAAATGTACTTCTGCAGTCATTCGGAAGGTAATGCCGTACATTTGCTAATGTTAATAAGCTTGACTGTAGCTTAAAAAGGTCCAGCAACCTCCAATTAAACTTTCTGTAATTTTCAGAAGTAATTGAAGTAATTCCTTCTCATGTTGCATGCTGTTTCTCTGCAAGGATCCGGAAACATCCACGTCATCGCAATCCATTTGTTACATTTAATAGATGGTGCTCATCTTATGCTTAAAAAAAGTTTTTAGAAATAGAATTCTTTAATGGAGCCCAGTTAAATCTTTTGCAAAGGCTTTTAAAGTGTCAGATAGGGCTTGCAAATAGCAGAGACTGGCGCTGCGGATTATTTAAATCTGTATGACATCACCAGTGGATAATTTAAAAAAAAACACTTATTATGTAAATGTATTCAGTAACCAGTAAGGTTATGTATGTGAGAAATCATACTTTTGTGCGCTTTAAGTCAGCTCACCTGCGTTGTGTTTGTTCTCGGTGGAGTACAGCATCTGATTGTGCCTTGGAACATCTCCAGGGAGCTCATCTCCAAATTGCTGCTGTGATTTACGGGAACTGAATCATGAAGCTTCTTGAACCTTTCAGAGCTTCCTGCTTCTTTGTTGGTCTTTTTAGATCTAACATAGTTTTAAATACTTCTCAGCGATTAGATTAGGCGCAGGCAATTTCCTTTTCAAATTGCCTGAGCAGGCCCTTTGGTAAACAGTAATAACCTTGTTTTGGCTCAATAGGGTTTGGCAGGCTAATTAAAATGGACTTCGGGGCTGCAAATAGGTATGCAGGAAAACTCTACAGGTCTGCTCAGAGGCTTGATTGGGTTTCCATGGACATTGGTTCAATTGTGACCATGCGTGTCTTCTGTTATGGTTTGCACTGTAATCTGTACATTGCTTGCTTCAGAAAATCATAGTTTATAAGCACGTTGATTGATAAAACACTTCTATTTCCTACCCCATAACTGCTTCAACCACCCAATCCATTAGATGGATGCATCTTGAGTAATGCCATCTCTTCCATAGGAATTTATGCTAAAACTGCTTTAATCCCTGAATGTTCGGGATTTTTTAAGGCAGAGGAAATAGAGAGGAGTTAAAGATTTCACACAAGTCAAGAATTGCCATACGAGGATCTTTCCAAATAAGTCCGAGATTTGTACAAAACTGACGGCTGCGTTTTCATGCAGGGCCTGTATTGATTTTGTGCTGCATGAGGCATCCTGCTAGGTCTTTGTGCACAATAAACCACACTGACCTCCCGACCCTTCCCCTGACAACCTCATCGTTTTCCAGCTGAATGTGCCTGGTCACCCTGCAGCTATCGCCATAAACACATATGTAACTTTCAAAATCATTTCTTGAGCTTTTTTTCCTCATTTCAGAGAGCGCAGAGAAAGCAGTGTCCCTGTCTACACACGGGCATACCCACACATTTCCAACCAGTAGTCAGATTGCTAAAAAAAAAAAAAAGCCCATGGGTAATTAGCACTGTGAGTATAGTTAATCGATTTCAAATTAAATGCCACCGGCACTGGCAAAAGGTCACACTAGGTTTTGTTATGGGTTTGAGAAACCCCCTGGTTTAGTGTGCGCTGTCTCTGGGAATGGTTATTGTCTTTGTGTGCTGCCTGTGACAATAAAGGAGCAAGGACTGCAGTTTTTGCAAATGATGCTGTACATTTTATTATTATTTTAATATACATCATGGTTTTCTATGTTGATTTTAAGAAAAAACCTCTTCAGTGTAAGGAGGCAGTTGTATCTTCTTAAGCATGGAAAAAAGAGCTGGGGCGAGGATGGGGTAGGAACCTCATCTCTGGCTTCCTAGTCCACCATTCTCATTATTAGACGGTTTTGCCTCCTAGGCAGACAGATTACTTCATATTTTCATTCATTAATGATTTATCAGACAGCTCCTCCCCTACAGGCTCATCTCCTCTGTTATCCGTGCGGCCCACACGCAACCAGCAGCACGCAGCTGCCAGCTGGCACTCGCACGTGAAGCGTGTGCTTTACTACCTGTACTTAAAGCAAAACAAGTGAGAGAGTTGAGGCGACCCCGCATGTAAAGCAGCACCTCTGGTGCCTTTGTTATGGGAATGCTTGGTGGCCTCTGAAAGCTCTGGGCGTTTTGGTGGGCAGGTGTGCTTGGTGGCAGCTTCCATTTTAGTCCCAGGTAGTATTAGTTCGAGAAGAGGGAGTGCTGGGGAGAAAATGAAAGAGCTTTGTCTGTGAACAGGAAGGTGTGGGTTGGCTTTAATTTCAGGTTTTGCTATCAGGTTCTTGGCACAACAGCTCTTTTGAAATCCTTTTCCAGTTGTCTGTATGAGAGAGTGATTTTTATCACACCACTAAAGATTAACGCTATTCTTGTTCTCCTTTCTGCTCTCAGAAATCAGTTGTGCTCTGAGGCCTGGGAAAGGGAGCCCAAATGAAATCCCATGATGAAAGGGAAGAAGCCCGGAGTTGCTTACCACTCTCCAGTTTGTCCACCCCAACGAGGTTGTGACTGGGTACAACAGGGGAACAAGTGTTGTAGAACAGGAGGGAAGAGTATAACTTAGGAGAGGAGTAATAAATCTCATTATTTTAGCAGGTTACAATGGAAATTATGCATTAAAGGTGCAATGAGCACCACAGCAGGGAGAAACCGACTGTCCCTAGGATACCTAAAATATCTTTTCACCCTCACTGTTTTCAATAATTTCCTCGGTTGTTTGGGCCGAGCTGGAGCTCTGTTGTAAGGGGAGAGCTAGCAGGAGAAGGGGATTCAGGCTGCCACACATAATGGGTTAGCTGTTCTGTTGTGTGCTGCAAGACTAATCGATTTGAATGCCTCTGGCTTCGGAGGGGAGAGAGGTGGGTGAGAACAGTAGGCGTCTGTGTGCTCTGGGCAGCCAGGTGTCTGCACAAGCGCTGTGGGCGCTGAGGGAGATGAGGCTCCTGCTGCTCCTCGCTGGCCTCCCCCAGGGCTGGGTGGGAGGCCCTGCTGGGGCTGTGCTCACACAGGCCGAGGAAAGAGGTCACTGCGTGGTGGCTCAGGATAGCATAGAGGGAAACCAAGGCAAAACTACAACTAACACATTTCAAGGGGTAGTTTGTGAGCAGAGCAGGGAGTTGGGACGCAGATCTTACATGTCCCCAGGCCAAGGGCACAGCCCGTCGGTGTCAGCACAACTGGTTCATCCCAGCTGGATGGGGACAGCACTTGCCGTCAGTAAAGCCAAGTGTATGTTTACAGCACCCTGACTGCTTCACAGCATTTCCCTGCACACGGAGCACGTTGCCTCACACAGCATGCAAGAAGTGTACAAGAGGTTGGTGCAGCATAAAGTCTGCACTGAATTTCCACCCAGTGCTAACTGCCTGTGGTAAACCACTGCTCGCCAAGCAGCTGTTTGGGGTTTTTTTCTGTGCATCTCATAGCTCTACCACTCGCATTAGAACACAGGTTCTGAAAAAAAGCAGGAATTTGAACCATGCCATTTCCTCACAAAATGCGTGCTGTGTTTTTTGCTACGTTACTGAATTGCTGCATTTGTCTCTAGTTTCCTGGAAGGAAGGAGAGGAGGATGCTGCTAAGTGCAGCAGATCTGTCTGTGACCTGACAGAATCACAGAATTGCTGGGGTTAGACAGGACCTCTGGAGGTGATCCACCCCCTGTTCAAACCAGCTTGAAATTGGTATCTCAGAGCTGTGTCCCTTTTGGGTATCCTTTTGAGTATCTCTAGCACTGGAGAAATCACAGCCTCTCAGGACAGCCAGTTCCAGTGCTCAACACCCTCGCAATAGAAAAGTTTCTTTTCCTGTATTTAAATGACATTTCCTGTATTTTACTCTCTGCCCATTGCCGCTTTCTCTGTCACCGGCACCACCGAGATGTCTTGCCTTGTCTTCTTTGCTGCCTATTATCAGGTATTTGCACACCTTGATCAGATCCACCTCAGCCTTCTCTCCTCTAGGCTAAATGTTCCCAACTGTATCAGCTTTTCTTCACATGACAAAAGCTCCAGTCTCTCACTATCTTTGTGGCTCTTGGCTGGCCTCACTCCAGTGCATCCATGTGTGTTGTGCACTGGGAAGCCCCAAACTGGACACAGCACTCCTTAAGAGGCTCAGCAGTGCTGAGTAAAGGGGAAGGATCACCTCCCTTGATGTACTGGCCATGCACTTTCTGACACAGTCCAGGGTGCTGTTGGCCATCTTTGCCATAAGGAAACACAGCTGGTTTACGTTCAGCTTAGCATCCATTGGGACACCCATGTTTTTTTCCTTCTTTCTAGCTGGTCGGCCCTCAATATGTTCTCCCTAGCATTTGGTTATTTCCCCCCGAGCACAGAACTTTGTATTTCACTTTGTTGAACTTTATGAGGTTGTTGGCCCATTTCTCCAGCCTGTCAAGGTACTCATGAGTGGCAGCACAACCATCTCATGTACCAGCTATTCCTCCCAATCTTTCTGAACATGCACACTCTGGCATTAATGAAGAAATTAAACAGTATTGGCACCAGTGTCAACTTCTGGGGCACACCACTAGTGCCCCATTCAGCAGCAGGCCCACGTTTTCCCTAGTCTTCCTTTTGCTGCTGATATTCATACAGAAAAGCTTCTTGCTGCTTTTCACATCTCTTGAATTCAGCTCCTTTGGGTTTCCTAACCCTCTCTGACCCCATTTCCAGCTTTTGTGCATTTCCATTTTATGTTTGACTTCAGTCAGGAGCTCCTTGTTCATTCATGTGGGTCTCCTGCTACCACTGTTTAGCTTCCTACATATTGAGATGGAGCATTGTGGAGCTTCCAGGAGGTGATCCCTGAAAATTAACCAGCTCTCCTGGACCCCTGTTTTCTCTGGGGCTGTATCCCATGTGATTCTTGTAATCCCATGTAATTCTTGTAATCCCATGCAATGCAATGCACATTCCTGAAGAAGCCAAAATCTGCTTTTTGGAAAAAAGGCAACCACCGTCTCCCGGTCATTGCAGCCAGTACTGCCCCTGAGCTTCACATCCCATGGTCCTTGCATGGTGTCCAGCACAGCGTTCCCCATTGTTGGCTCTTCGATCACCTCTGTTAGGAAGTTACCATCAGTGCTCTTCAGGAACCCCTCCTGGAACATTGATTCCCATTGCTGATTTCAGCCTTTTCCCATGTTAAACATGTCTGTGGCAGCTATTTCTTTGTGCAAGCTACTTGATCATTTTACACGGCCAAACTTTTGAACCCCATCCTGAAATGATGTCATGTGGAGAGCAGCTTGCAAAAGAAGGCTATGTGAGGCTTGTACCAAAGTGCAACCCATAACCCACCTAACGTGTTGGGTTTTATTTCCACCTCTTTTCTCACGCTTAAATGTAAAATAAGCATTATGCTGTTGGAACCAGGCAAAGGCTAATTTGCCTCATTTGAATGTGAAAAGGAGCCCACATCCTTCCTGTGCCCTGCAAAGAATGCAAAAAGACTTTACAGAGAAAACAGATGTACTAATATGTATCACTTGTGGGGGGCAGGGGGAATCGGGGTGCTGCCACTAAAGCAGTGCTGAGCTTGCAAGGAAACAAAAGAGCCAGCGTACAAAATATTGTGCTGGGAAGCCGACAAAGTTGGGACTGTTCTCTTTCACTTACATTTATGCTCCTGGCATCTGAAAACCACTCTGAAAAATATATACAAAAGAAAACATGTAGCCTCCTTCTTCACGCTCAAGAAAACCTGCACTGAAGACGCTTAGAGTGCTCAGATGCAAACAAAAAACGGAAGCTTTTGATCCTTAGAGAAATCTTCTGAGTTTCAGGGACATTATTGCCTTGCCAGAAAAGTAAGCTACTCAAAACCATAAATGAAGCAAACATAACTTTTGGAAGTGTCCACTGATTTTATTTATATTTTGAATTCCCCTACATCTCTTGCACACAAATATGGAAGAGTTAGTGCTGTTAGCTCTCCAAAAATACAGGATGTAGTGGGGATGGCTTTAATGGTTTAGAACAGCATGGAAGATAGACAACAAATGAACTCCGGAATTATTTCTACAGCTGTACAACCCACTTCAGAATACCGTCTTTTCCTGAGCGATCTGTTTATTCCTCTTCAAGTACTTCAGTAACGAGCAGTCAGCACTGGTCGGTCAGCTTGTGAATCTGCTGATGCTCAAAACTCCCCAAATTCACCAGCCTGCCTGCTGCAGGTTTGGCCCAGAAGCATAACAGAGTCCCTTGCCAGTGATTAGCTTGTAGACAGGAGGCAGTTGTTTGTGGCCATTCATAATTTATAACATACGTGTATTGTAGGTCGCAGTAATAAATGGGATTCTACAGGCGAATGAATGCTTCTTCTTAAAAGGCTACCTCAGAATTCCTAAATTAAAAACTGATTTTATGAAAGCAAAGAATTGAAATGTGTCAATTAGTCCTCTTCATTATTTTTTTTCAGCAGTAGCATTTGGGGAACAGCCATGGATGGGTGCAATGCTTTATGAAGGCATTGTTCTGTTCTCCCTAAATGCAGCATAACTGCCGTTGTCCTACAATCTGGAATACTAGAGCTCATGACCATAAAAAGGACCCTTCAGAACTGATGCTTCCTCCTCAACATACTGTTTGCATCTTCAGGAAGTGTTCTTAATTCACGGGAGTTTGAAAACCACAGCATTGATGCAAAAAAATAACTTGTAGATATAAGAGCTTCAATAATGCTGAAAAGAGAAAATTTAAGCCCACTTACACAAGTGCGAATGCAATACAACAGCTTGAGATGTTTGAATGTGGTTTACCTGCAGGCTTGTTTTGTAGGATCAGGCTAAATAAAATCTTGGCCTTGAACTACTATCTGTGTTTTGGAACAAACATCGCAATGCAGCATGCTGCAGAAGGAAGGAAGCAGAATAGGAGCTAGATCACTTTCCTTTCCTGCATTATTTCTTGTAAGTGTAGTCTTCGTACATATGGAATAAACATTTCCTGTTGTAAAAATACTGTCACAGCCTGCAGTAGCCAAATAACCGATAAACCACTGTCACCGAAAACTGGAAGTCAATTAGACTGGCGCGTTTAAGGAGAAATGTTCAAAGCATGCAGATGGTCAGCAATCCACTGCTCTGGAAAGACGGTGAGCATGCACAACCTGATAACTGCTGTGGTTGTCAGCAAATGCAGCCTTGTTGTATGGAAGGAATTATAAACCTTGACTCGTGCAAATGGCAGTGTAATGATACGGGCACATTTGGTTCCTGCTTTTTGCTTTGTGTCGTCTATGCAGCTAGACAAAATGGTGTAGGTATCTTATCCTCTCTGCTTCACGTGCTTTAATTCTACTGTGCAGATACTTTATTTATCTCTGTCTGGAGTAATACTGCTTTGTAACACTACTCCTCAAGCTGTCTGACAGCACTATTAAATCCTCGCTGTGCTAACCGCCCTGTCATTGTACTGTGATAGCAGCCCCAGAGCTGGGAATCCAATTTAACACTAATAAACTTCTATTTTGGTTAAAGCCCCCTCCTCATTCCTAGTACTAGGAAAACGTTTCAACCACATTGTTGCATCCTGTACAAATGCTTTAAAAATTTAACAAAACAGCATGAGAAAGACAGGGAACTCCTTTGGATGTCCAGTCTTATTTTTGACCAGCCTTTGTCCTCTGGCTCTCTGGAGCAGTGCCTACAAAGCTTTCTTTCTGTTAGGTTGCACAAGGGGCAGAACACCATACATACTTTGTGGCCATATTGTGGGAGCAGGTCCCATAAAGGGTAGGAGATGAATGGCAGGAGTTTGTTTCTTCATTTGTACACGGGTGGTTTAATATTCTGGATCAAGGAGTTTAGTGGCTGCATCCTGTAATCACTCATCTCTCAGAGACCCTGCTTCTTATGGACGTTCAAGCAGTGATTTTTATCTGTCATGGTCAGACAGCAGATGCGGACTCTTATTGTGACAGAGTTACCCACACAAGTAGCTGCAGAAAAGGGAAGTGAGAATCAATTTCTTCATAAGACTTTCTCCTTGGAAGTATTCTAGGTACACAGAAAGGGGAAGCCTTGAGGATCTTGTCTGTTTTTTGCATGATAGCATTACAGGCAGCCTGTCTGGATGGACTGATGGGGAGCTGGAGGAATGGGAGAAAAGGAAAATTGTGAGTTGCGAGGGTGGAAACCTTTCTTAGCAAGGAGGTAAAGGGAGGAGGGCATCAGCTTGGGATTTGATTGTTTGGTCTGTGTTCATTGTACAAAGCTGGGGGAAGAGCCATGTTCAACCCTGGTATTTTTCCATATGAGTTCTAAAAACTGTACTACCACTGTATGTTCTTCTCTCTTTTCCTTTCATAGAGGAATTATTTCAGGAGAAACTGCAACTAGTCAAAAAAATTTATTCTCAGGATCGTCATCGTGGCTTCCTTGATCTGGTTTCCTACCACAATTCATCCTTCTCTTGGAAAAAAGCATCCCCAGCTTTCGTTCTTACATTCCCTGAGCAGAAAAATAAGCGTCGCCGCGATGTTCGCTGACATCAAGCTCTGCAGCCACAAAGCTGCTGAAGCTTGGGCATTTAAATGAGTGGCGGGGCAGAAATGTGTCATCCTGACCATAGCGTTGAAAGCAGCACCCTGAATTTTACAAGGGGAGAAGGGGAAGAAGAGCAGTGCTTTAAGGGGAGGGGAGCATGTCAGTAAGCTTTTTGAGCATACAGTGGCCATAAAGGACTGAATTATGCTGCTCCTGGGGTTGTAGATGAATATCCTCTATGGAACAGATGTTTCGTGTGAGTTATATGCAAAGAGCAAGTTGTATACACAAGTCGTGTAAATTTAAACTATAAATCAAACACCATCTATATATCTAAATGATACTTTGGAAGAGTTTGCCTCAGTTTGCTGTTTCTCAGCCAACAAGCATGAGTTTTGCTGCTGAGAGGTGAGCATGTGTTTGGCTGGGTTTTGGGTAGTGCTGTTTTCTCTTACTGTTTTTTTCAGTGAGCAGAGGAGACCTGGTGAAACCCTTTTCCAGACTCTGTTTACATCAGCACCTTCGATCTGCCTGCGTCCAAAAGAATTATGTCAAAGCAATTGCCTGCATTTGTTTCTTAGCGTGTTCTCCGGCAGCACTGTCGCTTGAGGGTCAAACTGGAATACATTAAACTGGAATTGGGGCAGAAACTGCAGCCAGCCTCAGGTCAATGATGCCTCTTGAGATCTGTGAAAGTGACGCTTCTGGGGTTCATTGCGTTCACATCCATAGCATTGCTGTGTCTGGGCTGGGTGAGCTGTAGAGGCGGATGGTTAGGCGCACAGTCTCCCTTTTAATTATCTCTCTGGGTGTCTGGAATAAAAGCACAGGCCTAGGATTGACTTATTTCTTAATATTTCAAAAAGTTAGGGTTTTCAAAATCCATATGCTAAGGCTGTTTTTGTCTATGTAGTCTCTACACATTTATGGTTAGGAAATTACCACAATAAAGCCGTCCTTTGAAATAAATCTGTGGATTCCAGTTATGTGATCTTTGTAATCTAAGTACTAAAATAGTACATCTTTTCTTATAAGCAAGCCTTTAGAAGGTTTAAAAACTTACTTGGACACATGCTTAACAGAACACCCTAATGCTGTAGGTTGTAGGTGGGATTGTGCCAGAGGAAGGGGGAGAAAAACGCATCCAGGAGGACAGCAAGTATTTAGATATAAAAATGCACTGTTCAAACTGTAATTTATCAGGCTCTGATTCACATTCTATTAGTAGCTCTGAAACCTTGCTCTTGATTAACTTTTCCAAAACCTTTGCTTCTTTAGTTAATAAAGAGTTGCTGATCGCATCCTTTTGAGCCTTGAGATAAATAGAGAGGAATACCAGGTATAACAGAGACCATTTGGTACTGGCTTGTGTGTGAATGCATATGCATATATATACATATCTATTACACTTGGACAGGCCTTTTTACTCCCTAAAATTTTCACAAGCTTTCCTGCTTTAGTTCACTCTACAGAATTTGTGTATTATGATCAGTTTATTGAGGATGGGGTGCTGCTTCTGGGTCTGTAACCTGCTAGGACAATTTTACTACGTAGCCTATGCTGTGTTTTAGCAGGCATTGCTCAGTGAAAGGGACCGAAAGTTTGGAAAACACACTCTTTTCCCACCTGTTGAACAGAAAATTATCTGTAGAATCATGAGTCGATAACTATAATGAGATGTTTGTATGAAACAGAGACTTTTAAATCTTGGACAAAAACCTTGTACCGTGTCCTTAAAACCCACCAAGTGTAAATATTGTAGGACGAGGTAAATTCAGCGTCCCCTGCAGAGCACGTGGTCCTTATGAGCCCACCTGCCTGGGGACGCAGAGCCAGCAGCCTTCTTGGTGGCACCCAGGTCCCTTGGCGGGGCCATCCATACTGAGACAGCGCCTCAGCCCTGGAAGGCTGAGGTTTCCTCCAGTGTCACTTAGTGTGCCATGAGCTGGTCCTGGCTGTCAGGATTAATGACAAGAAGAGGAAAAGGAGCGTGTTTTTTTAGTGGAAACAAGACACTGTCTGATGCTGTGATTACTCATCTGGCCTCCGACGTTTTGCAGGCAGTCGATGCTACCTGAAAGAGCTCCTAATAACCCAAGCTGAATGGGGATGCATCCTTTTTAAATCAACCATGATCATCTTCACAACTTGGCGGAGATGGCCAGTACATCACAACACATGGTGCAAAGTGGTTAATTACCCATAACTGATCATTACTTTAAAAAAAAAAAAAAAAAAAAAAACTCTAAAAAAGCCTCTTTACAGTCTGGATTGGATTAGTTTCCACTTCCAATGAGTTTTCCACCTTTGCTAGGCTAGAACCCACAGTTACCAGATTTATTTCCCATATGAATACTCCTATACTGCGAACAAAATTAGAAAATTTCCTTTAAGCTTTTTGTTTATAATGAAGCCTTCTGCTCCTCAGTGTTTTCAGTTCTTCAGTCGCTCTCCCCTAGACATTCATCGTGTTTTTTTCCACACTTCATTTAAAAAATGGAGCAGCAGAACCTGATACATTATTCAAGTAGCAGAGGAACAAGAGCCAAATGCAGAGTTACTATAACCTACCTACTCATCTTTTGATTTTCATTTGTTTGTACAGCTGAGGCTCGCGTTAGCCCTTTTGGCCACAGCCTTGCCTTGGGAATTCATGTTGAGCTGATTGCCTGCCAGGACGCCTGGTCTCGTATTCAGTCTCTGCTTCGGAGGATAGAGTCCTCTCTCCCCCTCTCATCCTGTAAGTATGGCCTGTATTCTTTATTGTAACACAACGGTTTTACACTTGGCCATATTAACACCCAAACTGGTGCTGCCTGCCTTCTTCAGTTCCCACTTGCTCTGTCTCAGACTTGTTCTTTTGTTGTTTGTTTTTTTGCTGTCCCCACTCTTGCTATCTAACCGTACTTAACTTTAATCCAGGTCGCTGATAGGGCTATTAAATAGCAAAGGGATGGTCCTGTGGGAACCCAATAGGAACCCATCTGTTTGTTAATAGTTTCCCATTTAAAGTTATACTTGCACTTAATTTATCAACTTTTTAATACATTTAATATGATTGTGGACTCAGAATTGACTTCAGTATAAGATATGTTTGAGTTTTTTCCATGACCTCATGTAGTACTCTCCCTGTATAGAGTCCTGCTGTCCATGAATCCCCAGCAGCCCAGAACTGTGTAGAAGTGGCAGCAGCAGCTCAGAGGCTAGCTATCTGAAGCTTCTGAGACAAGTTTGTCTACCAACTAATTGGAAACACCTAGAATCTTGTATACATTGCTTAGCGTCCTCTCTAGTTGCAGCTGTGGTGGGAAATTATTTCATCATAATCATAGACAGAACACCTGGTCTTTTACTTGTGTGCTAATCAGAAATATTTGCTAAGTAACTTCTGCCTCTGTTGTGTTGTTTTGAATTATTCTACCACGTTTATTGCTCAGAATCTGTCTTTCATAATCTGCTTAGAATAATAAAAAACCTCATATCTGATTTATCTGTCTTAATTTTTCCTACTATCTTCTTGCCTCTTTGGTATGATCTTTATCTTGTTATTATCTTTTCCTCTTTTTCTCTTCATATGTAGGTTTCATATATAACACATCATATCTTTTTTTCACTTCCCTGGTAAGCCCAGCTGTTGCTGTTGTTTGTTTTTTTTTTTTTCATTGTGCGTTATTTTTATCTATCCTAGTCTTCTTTTCACAGTTGTAACATTGTAGGCATTTAGGAAATGTCTTAAACCATTCGCAGATGTCAGCAACTTCAAGTTCTGTCTACAGCCTGATTTGACTCCCATTTGCTTTAGTTTTGTGAAATTCCCTCTCAGAAAGCATGCACTGTTTTTAATTTATGGATAGATGAAGAGTGTTTGTTCATATAACACATAAAATTTTACTGGTCTGGATTTGATTGCAGACAGTGTTAGCTATTTGCACAGAAAGTGTCAGTGCTTTTCAGTCTAAACAACCAGTAACCTTCTAGGTTGTGATCATTTCCTTTCTACTGAGACAAAGTTTGCAGCAGGGATTGTCTGGCTCCTCTGTTAATCCAGCCACATCGTATGGCCAGCACTGTGCTGTGCTTGTGGCAGCACTGCAGCTCCTGCACGTTGCTGTCCCAGGGGCTGGGGCAAGGAGCACGGCACCCAGTCCGGCTTGCTTGACATGGTAGGCTAACCACAGGGTTTGGCAGTAAGCTGTGCAGTTTAGCAACGTCCCATAAGCTGTTCACATTGTGATCCGCATTCTGTGAACTCTGAGTTCTCCATTCCCTTCGGTGCTGCAAGGTCTACACTGCATATGACTCATTGGCAAGTGTCAACTTACTGGCAAGAGACACTGAAGAAGCCAGTTATCCTAATCTCTACTGTGGTAACATCACCCTGTGGCAGACACCAGCTAATACCTCAACTTGAGTGCATCTTCATTCATAAATATCCGAGATTACTTAGGTTACTTACTTCCAAGTTCTCAGTGCCTCAGACATCATTTCTGACAGAGAGGGTCTTTCAATTCCCCTCTTCCATTCAGACTTCTTAGGTTGATTACAACTATTTCTTTTAATATTCTAATAACCTACATCTAGCCAGTAGTTTTCAGGAATATTCATTTGCATTGCTCCTCTGCAGACAAAGGGTTTGTCTGTTTTTACAGATGCTTATAATTAACATATAAGGAACTGAAAAGGGTCATCCTCTTACAACATCTGCTTTGGTTAGTGTTGTGCTCGGTACCATGGTTTTGTGCTGAATGTGCTTTTGGGTGCGTATTTAACCTGGCTTGTTTTGCCAGCCTGGTTTATGGAGTGTGTATTCTTTCCCTATTGAGAGGTCACTTTTTCTCTGCCGCACTCTCTCCCCATGATCCACAAATCTGACATCTGTACTCTGCTATTCACCTAGTTGTTATCTTCTGCAGTCTTCAGGTTTTGTCTTTTTGTGCGAGGAAACAGGGAGGAAGTCCAGGCAGGATCTCCAGATCTCCTGAATTACCTGCAGTTGTGTAGTCTACCAGGTGTATCACAAAGCAGTCACTTCTAGTGAAGCCCGGCCTGTCTGCTCCAGGTTATCATCACATTCTCCATTTCCCTTTTTTGTCTTAAAGACAAAGAAACAGAAACCTCTGTTGTCCGCCTCTTCCTCACAGAGTGCTCTTGTCATTTTTTTTCCAGTGAGGGTGGTTGGAGCTCTCCGCAGGAGCATTTTGGGTCAATGCTTTGTTAACTGTTCATACCCAGAGAACCAGTCAAACCGAGGAGGGCATGCAGGGAGTGTGAGGGGGAGATCAAGCACCATCTGCATAATGCTGCCAGAGTCCAGGGGATGTGTATGTGCTTGGTCATGCATGAGCTATGGGCTTGTGGACCACCTGATGGGTTTTGGGCCCAGTGCTCCCTTGGATCACAGGTCAAGGAACACTGTTGTAGATAATCCTGCATGCCAGGTTGAGCAAATGTCCATTTGGGCAAACATCCACACTCTGTTCTGCATGACTAACAGAATTTTCAGGTGTGTTGTTAGACATTTGCAAATGTACCTTCATTCACAGGCCTGACTTAAAGCATAGTTTCTTTTCTTAAGCATATGGATCCTGGGAGAGAAAGAATGAAAGAAAGTGGGAGAAAAAATAATAATAAATCATAGTTCTGGGTGGATACTTCTGGCTTGAGAGGAGGGAATACAAGAAGTATTGACGTTTGCTGTTTTTGTCGCTCATTGAGTCATAGAAAAATAATCTGAAAGCGACTAGTCCATGCTTCTGAGCAGAGGCAGTGCCGTGACTGATGGCTAACCTTCACGTTGCCTTGGGCTGTTTTGCTGTCCTTGCCAGCAGAAAGGATTTTCATCCCTGACACCAGTGTAAATATCCACAACTGCCAATCAGTCCTTTATTTCAGTGTGACTTTCTGTTTAGGCTATGAAGGATCAAAGTAGGACCTCCTATAGCTGCAGTGAGCAGGTTGCAGGAGCTTTAACCTGAAGGACCAGGTTCTGACCTGTAGCTGAGGGTCTCTACACATGAGTATCCCTTGAAGATCATTCCCAGAGATCATTCCCAGAGCTGTATGTGCAATAACCTCAGGTTCATGATGAAATCAAATTAATGCATCCTTCTCCATTCTACTTGCCCTCAGACATGGACATAAAGCTTTAAAACAGATCTGCCTGCCATGTGTTTAGCAATACTTAAACATTTTGATACATGTGGAAGGGTCCTGTAGCTGTTTGCTGGCTTTTGGAAAATGCACATTACCATAGCAGGATCTATTTTCGTGGCCCTTAGCCCTTGCTGTCTTTTTAAGCTTCATCTTCACTGGCTAACAGAAGAGACCTGCAGTTTGTAGAGTACAAAGCAAAACAGAGCTGGGAATCTTGAGTCTTAGCGGCCTCTATAGCTGGACAGCAGAGGACTGCATGCATTGGTACTGCCACTCTTCTGTATGAGAGAATGCAAGTGAGGACCTGTTTCCTTCTGTGTCCCACTGTCTAGAGTGTTTATCACTGTAATTTCAGCCTGCTATGCTCTCATTTCCAGATTTCAATATCTCTGCTAAAAAAGGAAGAGATGGTAATGTGTCATTTTATAATCCAAATTGATCTCCAGGCAGCATCTCAATCCTTGCCCATCAGGTGAACACAGTTTAACCTGTGTGCCTCTGAAGTTATTTTCCAGGCCAGGAACAGAAAGACTTACATATTGCTCACTGCAGTGTGCTGACCCCAGCTAGCAGCTAATCTCCCACCCAGCTGCTCATTCACTGTCCCCCATCAGCATGGGGGAGAGGATCAGAAGGGCAAAAGCAAAGGGAATTCATGGGCTGAGATATATAGGGTTTAATAAGTGAAGGAAATGAAAAGAAAACAAGTGATGTAAAGGCACTCCCTCAACAACTCCCACCAGCAGAGCAATGCCCAGCCAGCCTCTGAGCTGTGGCTGTTTTCAGAAAATCCCCCTAGTTTCACTGCTGAGCATGATGCTATATGGTCTGGAATATGTCTGTGGTCAGTTTGTGCCAGCTGTCCCAGCTGTGTCTCCTCCCAGCCTGTTGCACATCCCTGTGGTGGTTTTACCCTGATAGGCAGCTGAACTCCACCACAGCCGTGTCTCAGACCCCTCCTCAAAGGAAAAGGGGGAGAAAATAGGATGGAAAAGGGCTCAAAGATAAGGACAGAGGAATCACTCAACCATTATCATCATGGGCAAAACAGCCTCAGCATAGAGAGATTAATATAATTTATTGTCTATCACTAGCAGACTAGAACAATGAGAAACTAAAAGCAAACTAAAAACAACCTTCCCCTCCATCCACCTTATTCTATGTTCTCCCCCAAGAGGTGCAGGGGAACAGGGAATGGGGGCTGCGGTCAGTCCCTGAGGCTTCATCTCTGCCGCTCCCTCACAGTCCCTCTCTGCCCCTGCTCCCCGTGGGGTCCCTCCCAGGGGATGCCGTCCTTCCCAAACTGAGCCTGGGGGGCTGCCCACAGGCAGCAGCTCTTCAAGAACCGCTTCCACACGGCTCCATACCACAGGGTCCATCCATCCCCCAGGAGCAAACTGCCCCAGCACGGGTCCCCCATGGGCCGCAGCCTCCTCCAGGCCACATCCACCTGCTCCACCGGGGGCTCCTCCACCCATGGGGGGGCTGCAGCGTGGAGATCTGCTCCATGGGGGACCCATGGGCTGCAGGGGGACAGCCTGCTCCACCAGGGGCCTCTCCACAGGCCACAGGGGAACTGCTGCTGCCTGCCTGGAGCACCTCCTGCCCTCCTGCTGCACTCACCTTCATTTTCTCTTTCCTCTCTCCCAGCTGCTGTGGCGCAACAGTTTTCTTCTCCCTTTCTTCAATCTGCTCTCCCAGAGGCCCACCCAGCATTGCTCCCTGGCCTGGCTCTGGCCAGCAGCAGGTCCCTTTTGGAGCTGTCTGGAGCTGGCTCTGCTCTGACCTGGGGCAGCTGCTGGGCTCTGCTCACAGAGGCCACCCCTGCAGCCCGCCCGCTACCAAAACCTTGCCATGTAAACCCAATGCAACCCCCAGCCTCATCTCTGTGGGGGCAGAATAAGAAACAGAAAAATCCTTGAAGCTGTGCAAGCAGTGCACAGCAACAGCTAAAACACTGGTGTGCTCTCAACGTGTTTTGGTCACAAATCTAAACCAGCACCGGACTGGCTGCTATGAAAAAAATTAACTCCATCCCAGCCACCCAGTACACTCTACCTAGGGTAATTCGGCTGTTGTACAGTAAAACCACAGTGGCAACACTGAGTTTGAGAAAATAGGTCTCACTTGTAGCACCTTTTTTTAATTTTCTGTGTCAGTGTAGGCAGAGTTTTAGTGTCTTCCTGCTACTGATGTAGTCTGACTTCAGTGCTTCAGTTGTTCGCTGGCCTTTGTCACCATGTGGTTGCCATCCTCCCTGGGGGTCTCTACCTGTGAGTATCTTTGCCCTTGTAGCTAAAGCCAGTTGCAGTTATGGTATGAAGACTGGAGATTGTTTTGTGACCTGGCCATAAGCTAATTTTTGCTCCTGTTAAGGAAGGAGAGATTTTTTTTTCACCAACGTAACTTGACAGATAAGGAATCTAAGTAACACTTCTAAAATACGAGCAGTAGTAACCTAGATGAAATGCGAGCCCCTTTGGGAGGGAACAGATTCTTGAATGGTCTCAAAGTAAATTCTCAATATTTCTGAGGCTCAGCTTGTTCCCATTTCCTTGCTGTCACATCCTCCCGAGTTCTTCAGTCACAAGCCAGAAATCAGATAAGGCAGAGATGTTAGTTTCATTTGTGCATAGGCAAAGGGAGGTGGGGAGACAGCAATGTTTGTGTTTTGTGGGGCTTTTTTTGAAAATCTTACTCTCTGCTTCTTACATATTCGAAAGAAGCAAGCAGGATAAACTTCTTCATCCCTCCCTTTTTCCCCTCCCTCTTCTGCCCATCCTGATTCACATTTTGCATTCTCCTCTGTGCAGCTCCCATACTGCGAATCAGATGAACACCCATTAATCCTGGGTGGATTCTAAAAATAAGAATTGAGAGAAAAAAAATCAGAAGTGTGCATCAACCTGCAATCATCTTTCTGTTCTCCTAGGGGAGAAAAGAAAGAGGAAATCAGCAGAGACACTGTTTCACTTCTTCTCTTTCCTAGATAAAATGATTCTGACATTTGCAGCAGTTGTTCTTTTGATACAGGATTTCTAATTTATATACTTAAAAGGCACTTTAAAATTTAGGCACATTAGCTCAAAATGCTTATGCAGACCATCCACCCACTTCTCTCGGCTAGTGAATAGAGCTACCACAAGCAACTTGATGAAGGAGGAACGTAGCTTGAAATCATGCTATTGAATTTACATTGTCTTCTTGTGTGTTACTCAGAACCGAGGACAGACTCATCCTCTCTGGGTTTTGCATTGCAGAGTAAGCAGTGTGTTCACTGTGTGTAGCTGCTGCCTTTAGCTGTTAATTTCAAACCTTCTCTTAACTCATTTTAAGAACAAGAAAGAGAAAAGAAATTCTGACTGAAGGTTTGAGTCTGACTCGCTCATCAGTGCGAATGTAAAACCTGCAGGCACTCCTTATCAACTTGGCTGTAAGTAAGCTTCTTTCTTTTAGATTACAACTGAAGTCTGGATGTTGGTGGCAAAAGAAAAAAATAAATAAAAAAAAAAAAAGAAAACATGAGAGAACCTCTCCTCACAATTGATCTTTCTGTGCTGCATTTTTCCAGGGCATTTTTTTTAAAGAAACAAATACCCTAAGATAGCGCAAGGTGTAACTCAACTACTGCTACTTTAAGAGATTGCAGGGTGAGATGTTTTTAAAATTACTTTTTATGTTTTGTTCTGTTTTATTTTTTTTTCTGAAAGGAGTATGTCACAGAGAATGGAAAAGAATTTGCTGTTGTTTTTTTTTTAAAGACGAGGCCATGACATTCACAGACTCGGCTGACAAAGGAACTAGAAACAGAGAGATGGCCAAGTGTCCTTTTGTTGGCAGGAGGGTTTTTCTCCTGCTCTTTCCTCTTTCCACTGGGAAAGCTTTTGCATTGGGAAATCAAAAGCACAAGCTTTTGATTTTGGCTGGGCAGACAGCTGCGTTGTGCTCGTGCATTTCCTCATGGCCCTGCCAGGTGTCCCCTCCCCAGCCAGCTACCGGCCGGCCCCACCACCACGGTCCCTCCAGCCAGCACCACATGGGGAGGCTTTTACTGTCACTCCTGCCCAACGGGAACACCGACTTCCTTTTGCCTCTCTAGTCTGTAATAAATGTGACCTAGTTTTGAGCAGTTCTCTCACAATGAAGCAACACAGGGGCTGGAGAATGCCAGACCCACTGAGCAGCACCAGCAGGGCGATGGGGCTGTTTATCAAGACATCATCACTCTTTCTTCTTGGCTTTCAGTGGTCCTGCCCTGGGGAAAGCTTTGTTCACAGCCTCGGAAAGAAACCAACAGTCTGGTCGTAGTTCAGTGAAATCCTTCAGCTTGCACCTCTCTTTCACTGGTCCTGGCCTCGGAGGCTGGCTGAAGCTGAGCAGGCAAGGAGCAGCACAAATCTCTTAGTCTTGCATAAGTGGCTTTTACTTCAGGTCCCAGAGGGGGCAAGAAGGGAAGGCAAGCACAGCTGCGGACATGTGTTAGAACTTCAACATGGTCTGTGGTGTCAGGAGGCCGCCGTTTCCACAGCTGCATCCCCCATAGGGCTGTCAGTGGGGAGGAGCAGCGGGACGGACAGCGGCACTTCAAAGCTCCCTGCAAGCTCTGCTCGTCTCATGGCCCATGGGAGCTGTTCATTCTCCTGAGTGGCACTGCAGAAGACTTCCAAAGCAACTTTATGCCGACAAGAAACAAGAGTGAGGGTGCTCCAACATGGTAAAAGGCATTTGCTTTGAGCCAGAGCAGTATGGCAGCAGGAGCTCATCTGCGATGGCTCTTCCTGCTGTTCCTACATGGAGGTTTGCTGACACTGAGCCCTGGCCTGCTTCTGTTGTCAGACTTTGGGCTGCTGCAGGCAAACAAGCTGCTGCAGGCAAACAAGCCTGCATTAAAATGCAGAGATTCTTCTGTTCGGCCCACTAAAGGAGAAACTGGGGGTGGAGCTTTAAAGGACTCCTTTCAAAAATCAAATGAATGCAGCCCAAGAATTTTTCAGTGTTGTTTTTCTCGTGAAAATGCAGTTTCAATGCATTCATTGTTCCTGAAACATACTTGACCTGATACATACAAAACTTGAAGTTTTGCCCTGTTGTGTCAGGCCTTTTGTTCAGGAATACCACATGGTGTATGTGCGATTTTGTATGTATTCTTAATAGTCACTGTACATCCAGTTGTAGGACAGGTTTAGTGCATGTGTAGATTTAGAAGTCTATAAAAATCCCCGGTCTCCATCATCTTATAAGGCTGAACCAAATCTATCACATTGCAGTAAACTTCCCTTCTCCCTAGACTGGGATGTTAGTTACACTGGTTCTGCTGAGTATAAAAATGGTATGTATTTATACAGAAATCAGTAACCTACCAGCCTGAGAACTAATGAATAATGCTCAACAGTTCCAGTTACATTGCAACATTTCTTGTATCTTTCTGCCCTGCTCCATGACTCCTGTAAGTTGTGGAATCACTGGTCAAGCTGGAGGCAGTCCTCAAACAGCTCTGCCAGGGTCCAGTACTCCCTGACCGGCTTCTTTGAGATATTCCACGTGTTGCTTTTGAAACGGGCCCAGACTGGATTCTGGAAATTCAGCGTGCTACTATCAGCGTACATGCAAGTCAACGAGAGGTCAGCTAGCAGGCTGTGTGAGAATTCCCAGTCTGTGTAGCACTAGTTTTAAGTGCCCGTTTGTTGCCCATCTTGGGCTGCCTTCCTATGGCTTGTAATAGTCAAAGCGGGTGAGCAAGAGTTTCCTGAAAATCGTATTTTTTAATGTGTCTCAGGCTTATGTTTCAAAATACTTACTCCGTTGGTTTCTCTCCGGGGAGCTACTAATGGTGACGTGAAAAGTCAGACATTTCAATTTCGGGATAAAGTTATGTGTTGATTGTTCCCTCTATCTAGCCTGCAGGAGGCATTTCCACAGAAAGCTGAAATGTCTCTTAACAGTTCTTGTAGTTCTTATTCTTGGAAAGCCTTTTCTGTTCTTCATCTTCACGATAACCCAGAATGTGGCATTTTGAATATTAAATCCTACTGTAACTCATGAAATTTGGCTCATTTGATGTCATAGACTGATAATTCTGTGCTGCTTTCAGCAAAACATAAAACACCAAGAAGATGTCCCTTAGAGGATGTTTTTCTTCACTGCCATGCTGGATGCAAGCCCTGGTTTGATTAGCAAACACATTCACCACGGAGGCGGAATAAAAGCCAAGGATTTTGTTCTTCTGATTCCCTTTCAACATGCCTGTTCTTTAATTTGGCTTTCCTGCTGGTGCTTTCCAGTCAAGATTTGTAAGGTTTGGTCAGAAAAAGAGTTACCGTTCATCCAGCCTTTCTCTTTCATCTCTCTCACTTACTTGAAAGAAGTTCTCCTGAAAATACACAATCAGATTTCCTTCCACAGAAAGCTGTGCAGAGGAAGAGGAACAAAGCCCTGTGGGCTCTGCACTCACTCCCCATCTCTCCTGCTGATCAAAGCTCTCTCCCCTGGAGTGATCTCCATCCCCAAGCAAGGGATGCCAAGGAGACCATGGCATGGGTGGGAGTGTGTAGAACAAGTGGATGTCTCCCTGTGTATGTCCCTCAAGCATTTCAAGGACCTACTTTTTCCTAGAATACTCAAAAAAAAAGCAGGTTCAGGAAAAGCAGGTTTGGGAAAATTCAGTATTTTCAGGCACTAGTTGCAAAATCTTATGGAGAAGCTTCTGATGAAGCAATGAATTTACACCAGTTATCTTCCCATCCATCTCTTGATGGTTTACAGCTGCAGAAGGTAGAGTAGGCCGTGGCTCATCAATACTTTTTACTTTTCCAATATCACACATTGGAGCTTTTTCTTTTAAAGTCGAAGTATGAAAAACAGACTTTTTCTTTCTAGTACTCTTGGACTTTCCTTAGGCTTTTATTACCAAGCAGGCAACAGTGCTAAACATAACTAAGGAGCTATTATTATATAAATCAATTAGTAGTGATAAAAATAATTTTATATCTTTGTCAAATAATGGCACGTCAAATAAATTTGTCAAATAAATCCATGTGGGTGGAAACTACTCTTCTGGGTGAACTGATGAGGGATTACTTGCAATGTAAATGTTCGAGTCGAAGAAATATAACAAGGTCAAGAAAGGAGACAAACAATGGGTATTTTCACTTGTCTCTGAGAAAGTCTCAAAAAACATGTACATGTTTTATATTTTAATGAAAACACATTTTATATCGCCCATAAAAATGCATCTTTAAAACAAACAAATGCAATACGTTTGCATAAGAAAAGTTAATTTTAATTAGGCTAGTTACATACCTCTTAGCAGTTCCAGTGGCAAATTATGATAATGCTGCATGACCCCATAACGCATGCATCTGAGAAATGCTGCCTTTATTCCAATGGAAATGGAATAAAATCTTGTTCCTTTACCGTAAGTTGCATAGCATGTTGGTTGAACAACACTGTGTGCTCGTCTCCAGAGAATTCAGTGTAAAACAGCTCCAGATTTTGTTTTTTTGGTGATCTCAGAGCTGGCTGAAGAACTCCAGCCTTCCAGAGCTCCAAGCGCTGACATGCAGGGTGAGCAGACTTTAGGATATGAAATGCCTGCTCTGTGGTACTGAAGGAGATTGGGTTTTGGAATCCATTCATTGATACAAAGGCTGATGCTGAATGGAGGTTATATTTATTGTCTAGGAAAACCCTGAGTTAGCTGAAATTGCTTGAAGCGTGTGCATGCATCCATGTATTCCCTCACATTTAACTCCCCCCCCCCGACACAACGCAGCTAGCTGGCTCCTTTCAGCCAGGAATAAACAGCTTCCAAGGACTTGGCTCAAAAAGATGCATGCATGTAACACCCTCTGTCACATTTTACAAGAGACTACAATCAAGTAGTCTTCATGCTCGGATTGTCTGGACTCTGTGACAGACTAGAAGGGGGCAACAGAAAGAAAAAACCCTTTCTGTCAGTCACCGACTTTGCATCAAATTTTCCTTCCCTGTGTGCTGCCACTGCAGCAAAATATAAAAGGAAAAGAAAGAAATACCAAGGCACTGATAATTCAGTGGTTTTCTATTCATGTCATTCCTTATAAAAATAACCTCCCAAACCATTATTATTCTGAGACTGCTGGTACGTATGTGTACCATCTCCTGGTTTATTCACTTTCTTCGGAATTAATGCATTGAAGGGTTTTATTTTTGCACCAGATTTGTAGTTTTTACTTTTTCCTTACCAATTGACTAAAATGAGTAAATGAAGTGTGTAGGGCTGTCCTGGGAGCCCTCATGGCTCGATACATGAAATCTTCCCAGATTTCAGTGGAGGGTTTTTCCCCTGCTCAGATGAAAGTTTGCAAATGAGCAATAGGGCTGGCTGAACAATAATTCTCTCATATATATTTTTTCATGTCTGCAAAAGCAGCAGCCACAAGAAAATCTCTTTCTCCTGTACTATTCTAGACTTCGTGTTTCCCATCTCTTTCTATTACTTTCATTCTTTTGCTTTCTTTTCTACTTTTCTTTTTCCAGTGAAAACACATGGGAACAAATAAGAGGAGAAACAGATCTGGGAGAGGGAAGGGGAGGAGGCACTAGAGTTTCACAGGGAGGTAAGGTTTCAAGGCAACAAAAAGGCTGCTGAGATTCTGCATTAAATAGTAAAACCTGCGTTATCACTTCACTAGTCTGGAGTGAATGAATGCGTGTGCCAGCACTTGCACCTATTAATCTGAGCACTACAATGGCTCACTCTTCCCTATCTGAGCCTCCTGATCAGGGATTCCCCCATGGTGTCACCCCGTGCAGCAGCATTTGCTTAGCTGCCTGGGCCTTGCTTTCTGTGCATGGGTCTAAGCACCAAGTCCCCAACCCATCCCTCTGACCCAACGTGCTGCACTGGGCTCCCCCTCTCTCTTGCCCAGAGAAGCTGTGGGTGCCCCATCCCTGGAGGTGCTCAAGGCCACGCTGGATGGGGCTTTGGGCAACCTGGGCTGGTGGGAGGTGTCCCTGCCCATGGCACGGGGCTGGAACTGGATGGTCTTTAAGGTCTCTTCCAACCCAAACCAGTCTGTGATTCTGTGCGAGCTGGCTTGGGCACCTCCACACAAAAGTTTTGATATGGGCACGCTGCTGAGTGAATGGAGAAATGGAGAAATGCAAAAAGAGCGCCTTCAAGTTAAGCTAAGAGCAGGAGGTGGTGGATGTGTGCTGACTGCAGGCAGTATGGCTCAGGGAAATACATTAAAATGGAAATTGTTTTTCAGAACGGGCTTGCAGAATTGCTGATGGTATCTTCAAATTGTGGAAAACACCCTTCAACAGGAGGTTTTTCTAATTAGGCAGGTTAGACTTACGGAGCAGGTGTCTAGGTGTCTGTGAACTGTCACAGACTAACAGGGAGCTGCCGCATGTTTTCCAAGCATTAGCAGCAGAGGGATATGCTTTTTCTGAATCCCAGGAGTTTGTCAAAGCTAATTTCCTGTGTTGATGTTGGGGTAAGGCATACAAAATAGGCAGCCTGGCAGCTACAGAAAAACGAGGATATTTGAAAAAGGATATGCTTTTTATTTACTCTAAGTGACGGATATTGGCTGAAATGTGAGAAGAAATAAGGGGGGGAAATGTGCTTTGCTATCTTTTTTTTTTTTTTTTCCTGAGCTGTGCATTTTCTCGCTGCCTATTTATATATTCCGGAGAAAGTATGTCCTGCAATTCATTTTTTTTTTAAAGATTTTTCTGTTGTCACTGCTCTTTCTTGCAGCATGAGCATCTCGAGCCCAGTGCCTGTGTGCCGGGTTACATGTAGGATTCACCATAGCTGTTTGGATTAAGGGTCCATCCAGACAGGTATCTGATTCCCTACATACATCACGCATGACTTCAGAGACTTTGGTTTTGTGCCAAGATTCAGCTTGTGTCACAAGCGAAGAGTTTGGTAGCAGCAGCACACAGATCCTACAGTGTTGGAGCTCATAGAGGGAAAACAGCAGCAGGTAACAGAGCTGACCTGACAGAGGGCTGTGCCTAAATGTGGTGGCTCACTTTCTGTCTCCCTCTACAGAGTGAGCTTCTTCACACAGAAGTAGGCTCTTAACTTGTCTGCAGATAAAATTACAAGAGATAAACCCTCCAGGCCCTTGCAGTGCCCCTTGAGGATGGTGTACATGAGGTTGTGAGAATTAGAAAACTTAGAGAAAATTTCTCCAAAGTGAACCTTCTCAGTCTCTACAAGTCAGGAACCTGAGCTTTGAGGCCGTCTGCATTTAACATGTTAATTCCTCCACGACTTTCTCTGCTTTCTTCGATCATTTATACTTCTGGCTACCCCAGCATCCGGTATCAGGACGCCTTACCCTTCAGTTCAGCATAGCATAAAGGAGCACTTGCTTTTGTTTTACATCTGCTATCTGATGAGTTCCCTCCTACTTTCCTGTGCTGTGATAATTATCAGCTCGTTATCTGCTTTGCTGTCTGTGGCACAGAGCTCCAGCAATGAAAAAAGGCTGCACTGCCTTTCCATGAAGTCAACAGGAGCTCTTGCATGGTTGGCAGTGTCAGAAATGAATGAGTTAAGTGCCTCGTGTTTTGGGGCCAGACCTGAACACCTCCAGCAGTACTTTTTGGCTGTGTCTTTGCCTGGCAGTTGTGCTTTCCTAGTAAAGGATGAGCAAGGGAGATTTCTTCCTCCTACCCTCCTGCAAGCGAGCAATTTTCAGCCTTTGAGCTGAGGCTGCTATAAGAACAGGAGGGACCTTCTCAGCCCTGGTGGGAAAGCACTGTGAGGTAGAATTTGATTTCAACACGTTGCTGTTTATTTTCAAACGTGTTGTCAGTGCTTTGATTTTTTTTTCCTAAATAAATAAATAATTAGGTTTTGAGCAGTGAACTTAGTTTGATCCTCATCATATGTGCGTTTGAGGGAGGTCTGATGATCATAAATGTGTGAACGGTTCTCTTTTCCTTTCTCCTCTAGGATTTTAGATAATGGGCTGTGTGCAATGTAAGGACAAAGAAGCAACAAAACTGACTGATGAGAGGGATGGGAGCTTAACGCAAAGTTCAGGCTACCGCTATGGCACAGATCCCACGCCACAGCACTACCCGAGCTTCGGTGTGACTTCAATTCCAAACTACAACAACTTCCATGCCACAGGAGGCCAAGGACTGACGGTGTTCGGTGGAGTCAACTCCTCCTCTCATACAGGGACGCTGCGTACAAGAGGAGGAACAGGTGACTGTCAAAGTCTTGTTTCAGTGCACTTGTTGGGCATCAATCCCGTTATTACACTGGGGTCCCAGCTGTCTTGGCATGCTCTTTTGTGTAAAAGTTACCTCATAAATTAGCGCAAAGAATTGAAGTTGGGGTGGAGCTGGGTCCTCAGCCCTGCCTTTGCAAACTTGCAGATGTTAGTTTGTTTGGGGGATGAGAAATTATATGTACAGCATGGCCAACTGACCACCTCATCCCTCTGCCAGGGAATGGAAATTGTAGTCTGAGGCACCTCAGGTGTTTAACGGGAGATATTTGGTGTAGGTACGTCTCAACTCTCTCTTTAAAAACACCGTGTCTACTTGGTATCCCTGCATTGTGTGTGGGTGCCAAACCAAGACGACTGATGACTCTAAAATCTGAAGGAGGTGGCGTGCCCACTAGCTGCATGAAAGCACAAGGATTAGTAGGAGGCTAGAGCAGGAGACTTCAGTTTATTTTTCTCCACAGCAACTGGAATGGCTTACATTAAGCTTAGCCACCTGCTCTCCTGAAGCTCATTTTTCTTCTGTTTTTGGTGATGGAGTGTAACTCACCTGTCTTCTTCTTTAGGTGTAACTCTTTTTGTGGCGCTTTATGACTATGAAGCAAGAACAGAAGATGACTTAAGTTTTCACAAAGGAGAAAAATTTCAAATACTTAACAGCTCGTAAGTTTTAGGCTTGGGAATATGTTTTTTAATATTTTTAAACTTATAGCATTGACAATTACATTTGCTTATGTCATTAGTAAAATATAATGTTGGATATTCAATATATGTAGGGCTTTTACTCGTTTACTTGTCTTTGCCTTTCAAGTGTTTATTACAGAAAAACAACTCAACCACATGCAGCTTTACTTCAAAAGTAAGCATTAGATTGTGTGATTCACTGCTTACATTTCACAGTAAACTCACATTCAGACCTGAGAGTACCAGCCCTGTGCTTTACCAGAAGCCACAGAAGCTCTGCAAGATTTATACTAGCACTTTCTGCAGTCTGCTGCAAGCATCTCTACACAAGAACAAGCTAAAAAACGATTCACAAAAGAGAACTTGCACAGACTTGCATGTCAACATACGCTTAGAAGTGACAGTTCTTTTTGTTTTAAAGGTAGGTGATATAATCTGGACTTGCCAGTAAGTTCAGTGAAAACACATCACTGCACAGTTGCATTTCATATAAAAACCACACTTTCATCCTGGAAGCCATCAACTTAAAATTAATTTCATTAACTGTCCAGAGGAAAAAAAATTAGCAATTTAAAATAACATCTAAAATTACTGTGCTACTGACCTATATCAGAACATCTTTCAATTCCTGGCTCAAAACAGAAAGTTGAAGGCTACGTAGCATGTACAAGTAAAAATGGGTTAACAAGCAAGTATGTAGCTTTTAGAGGCTTTGTAATATTGCTCTCATCTTTTTTCTTATACTATGTGACAGTGAAGAAAATTCATCCCTGGTGCAGCTCCTGTTAATTTTAATAGAACAACTCCAGGCTTGGAGTTGGCTCAATGTGAATTAAAGTGGTAAAAAAAAATAATCAGGTAATTCTGGGGAATATTTCATGAAGCCATGGAGCTGAGGACCTTTGATGTAGATGAAAGCACAGAAACTTCAGTTACAACTAGTAGAGGGAGCAGCACTTTAAAGACCTCTCTACTTCTAAATTACCACTTGGAAAAAAAAAAAAAAAAAAGACACCTTTTTTAAAGTATTATCCTTTTTTTTTTTTTTTTCACGTTGCATGCTGCTTTCCCAACTTTACTATGTTGTAACCTGAAATAAATAGAAATGGCACGCATTGTGAATTCCTTACACATGCCAGCTGATGGAATTAGGGGGTGCTCACAGGGATGTGCAGAGCAATGATACTCAGAGTCAGTGGGACAGAGAGATTGTGAGTGGTTATGGTACAGGCATTTTAATGCAGGTAATTACTGCCAGGAGGGAAGCTTTTTAAGAGAAAAAGAAAAAAAAAATCATTCAGTGACTTTTCTGTAGGATTATAGATGCTCAGTTCCCATCACAGCCAGCTCTGCTTATAAACACTGGACCTAACCACGCTCCTGGAGGACTGACAGCCAGGCTGGGAATCTCCAGGGAGCAGCTTTTCTGTGAGAATGTTTCATCTCTCCACTTATATCAGAAATGACATGAAAGCAGACCGTTTTTTGGAGTCTGCCACTGCTGCTCGCCCCAAGGAAGTACAAAAGTGCACTCGACCAGTTTTTCGGGAATTTTTTGAGAGGGTCGGGTTTGTCTTTACTCCGAAGGAACAAAATTTGATTTGCGCTTTGGGTGAAAGGTTGAGGTCAGCACCACATGAAATGGCACGCAGAGGGCATCCCTGCCATTTGATGTTAGAAGTGGTCCATTTCTGGGGTTGTTCAGAGCAGACTTCAGAGCTCAGAAACACCCCACCATCCCCACGGCCGCTCCTGCATACCCTGGCTAGCTGCACTGACTGGCCTCCTCCTAACTTAGGCTCATCAGGTGGGTGTCTGCTGTATTCCTCCTCCTTCCTGGCAGCACTTTGAGAGATTCAGGCTCCTCTCTCAAAGCAGAGGGGGGTTTTCCTGATGTTAAGATCTAGGGCACGTCTTTTTTTCCCTCCCTAGGTGCGATGAGATACCTCCATCTAGTGGACTGTCTGTGCAGTAAGGAGAATAAATGGGAACCAGTGATACTGGTACAGTTCTGGGGCTGCCTGTTCATGACAGCCATCAAGGAGCTGGGCTGTGTATCAACCACAGCATGGCACAATCTCTCAGAAATCATCTGCAGCAGCATATGGGGGTAGTGTTAGCTCTGCAGCTGGTAAAGTTAGGGACATAAACAGGGTCATTAGCCTGACATACTAATACACAAGTAATACGTATTAAAACAGTGACAGCTGCCAGCATCTAGAAAAGCTAGTTTTTCTTCAGTTTTGGAGCTGTAGCACTGGAAACATTAATTTTTTGATTCATCACAGCTGTTTTCTAGTTGTTTTCCATATTCTTTCAAGCTGTAAAAGAAGGTGGAGTTGAAAATTTAAAATAAGAGAGCTCACCCTCACACAACCTTTCCTGCCTGTTTGTAATAGTCCAGACAATGTACTTTCTTTAACTGCTTGCTTATTAACTGCTTAAGAGGCAGAATTTTCTGAATTTTCTGGTCACGTTTGATAACAGTGTTTAATTTAGTGAACAAATCTTCTTTTATTTTATTTTTTTTTTTTTTTTTCAGAGAAGGAAACCAAGAATTTTCTAAACAGTCCAGAAGCAGAAAATGCTTGTTAGGAGCAGTAGAAGTTATATATCAGGGAATTTGGTACTGAGAACTAAATACAAATTGCTCAATCCCAAATCATTGCATCCCGGTAAATTGTTACAGCTGTGAGTTGTGCAGCAATGTGCACTGTCTGAAGTGGGACCCCGTGTCCCACTGTACACGTGTATGACAAAAATTGATGCTGAGCCTGTGGAGTACTACCATAAGGTGGTCCTGCACGGACTCCTTCATATTTAAATATTGTAGAAAAATGTGGTTTTTTAAGTATTTAAAAATGCAGCAAAGTCCTTTGCTATTTAAGATATCTCCTCCAGGTGGCCAGGAGAGGTAACCTAGAGAATGAAGTGTGATCTTTAAGGGCTACTTAAAACTCTGTGTTGATAGGTGGCTTTTTAATGTCTTGGGGTTTCAGATGAATAATGCTCGTGGAAGTTTAAATGTCGTGTTAAAATTAGCAGTGGATCTGAGTGTGTTCAATTTTGCCATTCTCCTATAAGCTCTCTCAAGGGTCTGTATTAGAATAATTGCTATGGAGACAGTTTTCAATATTCCAGTCCAAATTCAGCTGTAACCAAACCTGATTTCACTGGGTTGTTACGCCTGTTTATGCCATTATGCTCCATTTGGAAGGCTACGTTCCTAATAATAACGGATGCAAAGAAATATGTAGATTATCGTGGCTGAGATGCAAAGTTTCCTCAGAAGTACACCCATGACACAGAGAGGAGCTGCTGTGAATTCCTGCCACACACGTTGCAGGTGTCGTTAGCGGTAAGAGCACTGTCTGTACAGCTGTGTCTCTCTCTCACTTTTCCTCACCTCTTTTTCTGCAGGGAAGGAGACTGGTGGGAGGCCCGGTCCTTGACAACAGGCGAAACTGGTTACATTCCCAGTAATTATGTGGCTCCAGTCGATTCCATCCAAGCAGAGGAGTATGTTTTCTTTTCACTGTAAAGACCCATTAGTGCTGTATTAGAAGAAGATTTGAGGAGTTTGTTTTGATTGATTGCAGTGATTTTTCAAATGGCTTACATTATTTTTATTTCACTTCTTGACTGCACTGATAAATAATTAGGTAATTAGTAACAAAAGAAGCACAAGCTCAGTGCTTTTTCAATGTCAAAACATAGGAAGAAAACCTAAAGGAACACTGGTCTGCTTCCTTTATTCGAGTGTCAGCTAATTTCAAGCTTTAAGCAAAAGACGCCCTTGCGTTTCCTGAAACGATTTGCAAAAATGTTTGGAGTCAATTAGTGTGCAAACCGTCTCAGAAACAGGGCACATTGGATCAACATATGCCTATCTATGCCTACAAAGCATAGAACAGGATACATAGTGATGACATATCTATGTAAAGAATGGAGAGGTGTGTGCATCCATTTTATTTCCAGTGTCAGAGTTACATCGGAGTAGCTTGTGTATCTGAGCAGGTAGAGCATGGTAGTGCCACAAAGCGTGGCTTGTGGGGAGCTGTGCATTTTTTGAGTCAGCTCTGCAGAAGGCCATGGACTCTACTGCTGAACTACTGCAGTTTGTACCTTAGTTTCCATTTTGCTGTAGTTCATTGGCATTTTTCTGATAACTCAGTTATAAGGATACAGACATCATCTGGAATGGCTCTGTCCTGATTGCCTGTGAAATCAAAAAAATATATATTAATTGCTGCCGGAAAGAAAAAGGTATTGAAATTATAAAAGCCTTATAGAACCGCAGTAAAGTGGTTGCATCTGGTCCTTCTACTGGGGTTTTGTAGCTGTGCCGGAGCAAAAAATGTTGAATACTAATCTGCCACTATGTAAGTCAAATATTTAGTTTATAGAAATATCTACAAAAATGCTGCTTTTCAGCAGCAGTGCATTTTTCTGCCCTCTTTCTTGCCCATTCCTTCCCCCTCCAAGTCCTGCTTACAGTTTGTCCCAATGTGGCCTTTGCTGTGAGACACCAAACAAGTGTTCTCAGCATCTACTGATTATAGGCATAATGCACAGGTTATTGTGCAAAACATACAACATCTACTTCACAGATCTGCAACCTTGCTTCCACGCTACAACAAAAAAGACATAATATGACAATAGTGGTTGAATATACATAGTTTCCACAAATTGTCTGCCATGTCTGAGCTCTGTGGCACTACCTATAATAAAGTAATAAAGTAATCCTATATAGATAGCATTTTTCTTACTATTTCTGATATTTCCTTAAGGTGGTACTTTGGCAAACTTGGCCGGAAAGATGCTGAGAGGCAGCTGTTGTCGTTTGGAAACCCAAGAGGTACCTTCCTGATCCGGGAAAGTGAAACTACCAAAGGTATGCTGGCCAAGGCTTTTCTGACAACAAATGAGAAGATGTGAGAAAAAAAAAACATGCAAAGTTTGTAAAACACTGTTTTCATTGCTATGAAGGTAGAGGAAAGTGCCATGTTGCATGCATTTGTGCTAGGGAATTTGATGGAACATCCTGAGTTATGGAGTGAGTGTTAGAAGCAGAGAACAACCCAAAAACCCAAGAAAAATCATGCCAAGCTCTGCCCATGGCATCTGCAGTTCAGGTTGTGCTCAGGCAGGGTGCTCTGCTCTGCTGCCACACTCTGAATGTTGTGCTGTCTCTCTGAATGAGTTGAGGTTAGCACCACTACAGTGGAGCTGGGTGGAGATGGGCCCCTCAGAACAGCACTGTGGGACTGCCAGAGGCAGAGCTGGCTAGCTTACTGGGAATAGATGCTGGGAATCTGCAGTGTAGTTGAGGGAGAATTACTGCTTCCTTCAGAACAAGCAGAATATCTCGAACTTCTTGGCTGTAGGATGAAGTTTGTGGGGGTGGAGGGTGCTGATTATTATTTGGGGAAGGTTAGGATTGGTTTGGTTTTTTGCCTTTCCTCTCTGAAATGCTGGATCCCTGGGGAAAAATAGTTTTAAATTCATAGACTAGCAATGAGAAAACTTTACAATTTGTACAATGAATATATTCAGAAAGTATTCAGCTGTATACATTCTGTTGAAATCAAGTGGAAGGATGTATTCTCCTCCTCCCCTGTAAAAATACTGGAGGCATTCCAGTTTTCCTGGTGGGTGCTATCATTGCTTCTACATTTAGTTCGTGAGGCCTGTCAACATCTTCTTCAAAGCTTTGTATGTATGGAAAGATATTTCTAACTCATACAGCTGTTGAGGAGAAAACATGCAACTAACTGAAAACAAACTTGGCCATTTCTCAGCTAACCAGCAATCTGAAACAATAGCTTTGGGAAGCATAAGTCACTGGAATTAAGTTCTGAAGTCTAATGGTGGTTCATGTAATTAAAGCACTGAGTTGTCAGTGCTTTGATCAGAGCACACTCTGTCAGCTCGTGTTAGCATGCAAAGTGGTTGGAGTCGTGGCTGGAATAAGGGCTTAAAGAAGTGCCACTGCTCCCTTCTCTCTGAGCTATCTTCAGGCACTGCGTTCTGCCTCTTGAATCTCAGTTTTAGAATTTTGCCTGCTGCAGTCACCAGAATCCTCCTTCACTTTACCAACCTCGAGGACCATTAATGATGCAAAGTCAGCCTCAACGTGCTGTTGTTTCAGACAGCTGATTTCCCATCTTGCCACCCCACAGCTTCATCATCCCTTATCTTGCAGTGAGGCACTCTCACCAGGACCAAGATCTGCCCAAACTTGCTCTTTTTCTGCAAATAGCCTCCACCTGTCCATTTTCACCAGCAGTTGTTGTGTATGTGAGAAGCAGGCAGGCTTCATTCCAGTCTGTGCTGAGTTTAAGAACTCTCTAATACAAGCATACTTGGAAACTAAAAACAACATTGTTTCCCTAAACCCTGTTATCTGTTTAGTCTGTTCTGACCTTCTTTGCACAGTGATAGGGGATATGTTTTGCAGGACTGTTTACATAGCTAAGTAAGTCAGGTTTCTTACTAGAGCTTCTTGTAATTGGGGAAAATGGAACAATCCATCCATCATGGTGGGGTTTGTAGCAGCAAGCTGGATTTCTCTGCATTAAGGCTTAAGGCTTTCTGCATCTTCAGGCTGAGTTTGCATCACAGCCATTGGCAAAAACAAAACATGCATGTTTTTTGTCAAAAATGCCTGTGTCGCTTCTCATCTTTGTGGCGTGTAAATATGTTCTCAGAAGACAAAAAAGGGAGTTTGTTGTTCATGGGAAAGGAAAAAAACGACTGGGAGGACTGCATGGTGCATTCTCCACTAAGCCCTCTCAAAGCGCCTTGCCCCAGCTAGTCATCTTGGGCTTGAGGCAGGAATTGTTTGGTGACCTAGAATTGTCCCGTCTGCTTTAAATAATAACAATAATAAAATTAATCAAGATCATGTTAAAAGTATCATCATGGATGACTTCAGCATGAATGACCTCCCTTGATCATGGTCGCCTTCTCTCCTTACTTCCAAAATAAATCAGTCAAGGCTGGCTTTTCGTTTCTTTCAATGCCTCACTACCCAGGTACTTCATCAGCTCTTGTCTCGATAATCCTTCACCTGGTTTCAATCTCCACCCTCCAGTGCTGTCTGGTTTTAGGTTCATTTTTTAACAAATTCATTAGAATGATATATTGTAATGTCATATTTCTACCCAAATTTTTATTACGTGTATCTTTTATATTTCAATCTATCCGCGGATAATAATGAGTAGTCTAAATAACCAACAGCCTAAATAAATGAATGATAAAATCCATCTTGGTTCTTGTTTTTGTCCAGATTTGAACTAAAGCTCCAGTCCTGCAACTTGATCCGAGGTCATCGGGGGTCCACGAAGGGCCACCCACGCAGATCTGATTGCAGACCTGGAGCCAGGGATTGTTTACATTTTCCTAAAGAATCCGAAATAGTGACCAGATAGGCAGGGAGTGTGACTAAAGAAAATACAGCTGCTGCTGCGTTTGTGGATCAAAACTCACAACTGCAGAGGTGGAAAACCCTGCCTGGAAAAATGTGAAAGTAGGCAGGCAGCGTACAACCAGCAGTGCTGGTACAAGGCAGGCACAAAATTAGCTTGCAAATCCCCCAAACGCTTTGAACTCCTAGCTTAGAGAGATGCCCTTACTTAGTGGGAGAATCTCCTCAGAAAAATAACCTAAACAAACAGTATTTTTCTACACTTAGAAATAAAAACCCTGTCACTTCTCTGAGGGTGTCTGCCATTCACATAAAACAGAATCATGTGTGGAAGTGCTGGCTCTTTTCCTCCTATTTAGAGGATAAACAACAGGGAATTTGAGAAGCCCTTGGTGTCAGGGAGTCAGGGTGGAGAAGTTTTGTTCTCCACTGCTGCTCCACTCAGTGGTGAGCCATTTACCAGTGTGACCTGTTGCAGTATAACACAGTCAAATAAATTTTAGAGTCCCATAAAACATCCTCCCGGGGAGAGGGGAGACATCCAAGAAAGGCATTTCATATCAGGAATCTCAGCCACATAACCGTGTTTTTTTTAAACTATTTCATTTAGCTGGAGGTGATCCTGGAGGATGTGAATCTGTCACGTGTGTTGAAAAGTACTGTGATTTGGATCATCAGCAGTCCGTGCCATCAGACTGTAGGAATCATTCTGCCTTTCAGACTATCCCAAATTGTCTGCCGGTGTTTTTCCTTCCCTGTTCTTAGCTGACATGGTTACCAGTGCAAGCAGCCTGGACTCCAGAAGGAGGACCTTTCTGACATCTCTGCAGCTGCCAGTTACCCTTGTATTTTTCTTCTAATTCCTGAATTACCCTTGAGTAAACACAACATCAATCTGAACCCTGAGCAAAGACATGACTTCACTGCCTATGAGATGGCCGTGGTTTTGCTCAGAAAACTGCATTGTGCTATAAAATATGGCTTCATCTCTGAATCTATAAAGAACCAACAGATCATTAAGACACCTGAATGTGCAGGTCGCCATGTTGGTGGCCCAGCCTGTGGGAAAACTGCTGCCAAGCAGGATGTCTTGAGGCATCTCACATGGCCCTTAACCCTTGTGTTTGGGCATCTGAATCCCATCAGTAAGCTCTAAAGTTCCAGCATGGATTTGTGAAGTGAAATGTTCAGTTCTTGCAGGTCTTCTGGTGCGTAGTGTTAGCAGTGTACAACCTTCCCAGGACTGTGATGTACAAAGTATGCTAATTTTTTTTGTGAAGAAGCTTGGGATCCATCTGGGTGACAACGCTACCCGTATATAAAGTCATTATTTCCAGTGCTCCCTATGAAAATCTTGACATTTACCACCTACTGGCATTTAGCTGAAAAAGAGTATTTGCAGAGTGACCTGGCACTTAAAATGGGAAAAGTCAATTTAATAACCTGAAGCACTAAATGTTAAAATACGAGTTTTCATTTACATAGACATCCTGATTTCCTTCCAGAAAAGTATGAAAGGGACACGGCGTGAACACTAAAATTTCCGTGATACCTCCTTTAATGTGGTAGATTCTCTTGTTATTTTCAAGATACAATAGGTATTTTTGAAGCAATTTCTCTTTCACTTTATAACAAATGACCAGCAAATGAAAATTTGTGTCTAAAAAGCCATTTACAATTTTTTCTTTCTCCTTTTCTTGGAACAGGTGCCTATTCCCTGTCTATTCGTGACTGGGATGATATGAAAGGAGATCATGTCAAACATTATAAGATTCGCAAACTTGACAATGGTGGATATTATATCACAACTCGGGCACAATTTGAAACTCTTCAGCAGCTGGTTCAGCATTATTCAGGTAACTTTTCAGATAATACGTAGCACTCTTAAGTACTTTAAAGCAAGTGTTTACTGCTGAGCTGACGGATGTGTAAGATGCCCTAAAGAGTCATTTGAGCTATGTCTCTTGCTTGTTGTAATGCATCTTCCATTATCCCTTTCCCATTACAGTTATAAATGGCTTTGAGTGCTGTTCACAGCATACAGTGGCTGAGCTTTTAAAAGCTAGCACTCTGCTGAGGTAAAGGCTTTGCCTGCTCTCCCTTTTCTAAGCAAACAGAATTACTCAATTTGACTAGCACATCTGAATTCCCTCTGCATAAGCGACTGCTAACACGTACCTTTTGCAGCACAGTATTCCTAATAAAGCAAATAGGGAATTGCAGTGTGGAATTCAGTCACTTAAAGCAATGACCAAAAGGTTTGCGTATATAACCTGACTCAAATTTTCCCATTGAGTTTGTGTTCATTGTGGAGAGTATTAACATTTAAATTTTAATTGGCCTAATTTTAAAAATAAATACAGCAAGGCGGGTGTTTCTCAATGCATACTGCGTCCGCCCACCAAGCTCTTTTTTTTTTTTTCTAAATTCCTGTGATTAAAATGTAACATGAACTATTCAACCCAAAAGTGCATCCTGCTGTCACTGGGGATTGGTATACAATAGTTACAACTAAAAAAACCCCAGACCTCTGCATAAGACCACTGTTTTTTATGTAACAGATTGCCATGCTTCTCAGCATGGGCATTTTCAAAGCAGAAGTTTGAATTTTAAATTATTCTTTTTCTTTTATCCTTACTTTAGCTTTTCATAATATTAGCAAGTGACCCCAAATGCTCGCTGCTCAAAAACTTTTCATAAATTTTACTGGGAAATCAACTTCTTTGTGGGGTGTTTTTTCATGTATTCTTTGTATTCTGTCTGCTGTATTCTTATGCTATTCATACTAGACATCTGGCTGTCTTCTCCGCCCAGTTTCTCGTGGGTGTATGCTGCCTGGGAGAATTTCTAGCTGTTTCTGGTGACTCTGCATTAAGCTAAGCTAAATAATGTATAAAAACTCACATCTAAGCATGATAATTTTCAAACTCCTTATACCAACTGATATACGCCAACTTTTAGTTATCTGTGGTCAAAATATTTGGGTTGCGTATTTCCCGTGCACAGATGCAGAGACACATTTGTCTCTGGACAAATATGGGAAAAGTCATTTCCTTGCCACACAGAGACACGATCAGTGAGATCCAGTCAGGGTAGCTCAGGAGCTGATGGTGCAGACCCATCCCACAGAGGTTTCACCTGCAGTCTCCCATGCCCAGGCCCAGCTGACTCAAAACATAAATACTGCCTCTAACTACCTGTTCAGCACTCTGGATTCAGGGAGAGGGGTTTATGACTGCCTAGATTTGCTTTTAGATCTCAGTGATGCCCAAATGGCTCTGTAAAGGTCAGTGTGGTTCCTGAAGAACCACTGCAGAGTCCATAGGTCAGCCCCTCCAGCCTTCATCCCATCGCTGTCCAGTCCTGGGTCAGGAGTTGGAAGTACCAAGTGTGGCTTTGCACAGATACCATTCACCATTCCCTAACAACAAATCTTTCAAGGATGAGTATTGTTCTGGTGCGTGCAGCCCAGGCTTACTGGAGCACCAGCATGCCAACTTGTTTGTTTGTTGGTGTTTCAATTAAAGAAGACAAGGAGGTCTTGTAAACCTCTAGTTCTTTTCTGCAGTTATCCAAAATCATAAGGAAGCTTTCCAGATACTGTCCGTATTTGGAGTAGTCCCTACCCTGATGTTCCTATTGGAATTATCTTGGAATAAGATGTGCCAACTGACCAGGTCATCTTCCCATTCTGTGGACTTTGCTGTCCTGCTGCAGGAAGCCCAGGGTTCCTGTCAGGGTGTCTCTGGGGACTGACCCACCACCTCATAACAGCTGTGCTGAGGAGGTAGAGTGTGGTGTTGCAGGAACTTTGGTGCTTGCCCACACTGTGATGCTGAAAGAAACTTTTCACCTTCCCAGAAAGAAGTCTTGCTCAGCAGAATAAGGACTGTATTTGAGACTAAAAAACCAGTAGCAGTTGCCCACCTTGTCCTGCTCTGCTGCCTCTGTTTTAAGATACAAGCTGCTCTGCAAGCTTTATATCATAGCCTACTTGGTGCTGCATAGTATATTACACAACATGTATGTGTAGGTGTGTATATATATATATATATAAATCATTGGTTTTACTCTGGCTAAAATATTTTGTGACTTTTGTCACAGTTCAGTCTTCTGTGAAGCTTTGCAAGAGATAAGTATAATGAATCTGCCCCAAATGATGCAGGACTGGCTTCATACACTAATAAAAGTCTGTTTTACTAGGAATGCTAGAAAAAGACTGCTAGAGGATACTCAGAAAAATACATTTTCACAGAATAGGATATAAAAAATACCATTTCAGAGGTCACATTAAAAAAATTGCAAAAACTCTGCCTAATTTTCATCACTGTGATTCTCAGAAAAACTGAATCCTCCCTATGTTTCTGTTACTTAGTTCAGGAACAAATCAGCTTGTAAGTTACTGATGATATTTAAAAAGTTATGCTGTACTATCTACTATACCAGTTACTTATGCAGTTATCTTAATGCAGCTTTGTGGGAGAAGGGAAATCCTGAGTCCACAAGATAAACCATTGATGGTCACCTTCAATTGCAGGCTGTGGAAGCAGAAACTAAAATATTTCCTGTTCTGTCTCAGATGAATATGTTTCAGTGTTCAATTTCTAATCTTCCAGGATGCTTTGTGGTATGCAACTAACAGCTGTTGTGAGTAGCATTGTTTTTATGCTTACTGTTTTTGTTTCATGTCACACTTTTTTTTCTTTCCTCTTCTTTGCTGTTGGCTTCACTTCTGGCTCCATCAGAGAGAGCTGCAGGTCTTTGCTGCCGCTTAGTAGTCCCCTGTCATAAAGGAATGCCAAGGCTTACTGATCTGTCTGTCAAAACCAAAGATGTCTGGGAAATTCCACGAGAATCCCTACAGTTGATCAAGAGACTGGGAAATGGGCAGTTTGGGGAAGTATGGATGGGTATGGAGCAAAATAATTATTCTAAAATAGCTCTCTGTGTGGGGATTGCAAGATGGAAGGTGAAAATGTAGGACATCGTGACCCACAGGAAAAAAAAAAAAAAAAGCAAAGCTCAAATTGTTTGGAGAAATACCTTTGCAATCACGACTCTGACCCTGAAATTATTTAATTTAATCTTCAACTTTTACTGTAATGGATGGCAAAAGAAAACTGAAATTTCATGTTTCCTTGGAAGGCTTCAATTATGACAAATTACCACCATTTTAATAATAAATCACAGCTCACATAGCAATCTGTTAATTATACCAGTGAGCCTTTTCCTGCAAGCTAATAAAAAACGTCTTTACCTTCAGTATCCAAAAATCAGTGTTTGCAAATGAACCTTAATGCAGCACTGAAACACAAGTCACCTTCCATCTTTCTCAATGCATGCATAATTTTGGATTATAAGTGTGTTTTTTTTATTAATTTCCTCTCCTATAGAGAAAGCTGATGGTTTGTGTTTTAACTTAACTGTGATTGCTACGAATAATACCCCACAAACTGTTGGATTGGCTAAAGATGCATGGGAAGTTGCACGTGATTCATTATTTCTGGAACAGAAGCTTGGTCAGGGCTGTTTCGCTGAAGTGTGGCGTGGTAAGGCAGAGAATATATTTTCCTTTGGATGGATCTTTTAAGGCCCTCTTGGCTGAAATAAGCATTTCAAGTAGAGATCTTAAGGCTGAAAGATCAGAATAATACAAAATGTTAGACTGTATCACCTCAAACAGACATACATACAGTAATCCCCATGGAAACTTGCTTTCATTTACACACACTGATAGGAGAGTGCAAGGCTTTCAACTTCATTAATTGCATTGAGTTTATTTGAGTCACTACACAGTTGTCAGGTTTTAAAACAGAAATGATGCTGAACTTTTAAAGCAGAATGGCTAACCAGAAATTAACCTGGTAAACAGGCATTTTTCTTTCCTCATCTGTTTTAGCATTGCTGGGGTCAGACCCTGAAATTGCTTCCATCCCCTCCCCCAGATTTAAAGATTAGCAAGCTAATACTGTCAAGCTAGCTTTCCCATGCATCCACTCCATTAATTCAGTTCTGAAATTTGTATCTGCAGCAGAATCCTGTAACTCAATATAGAGTCCAGGGACAATAGAGTCAAGACTTGCCCAGCCCAGCTGAACCCACACTTTGAAGTCCAGAAACACTGACATTTTCCAAATCCACTGACATTGTTTTCTGCCCACTTGCCAGCTTTACTTACTACTCCCTTTCTATGGGCCTCATTCTTTTAACGACTACAGAACAATAGCAATTAAAAATATATATAAATCTTAGAATGGCCGTAGCATTGAAACACAATGTAGTGGCCATTTAATAAGAGGTGGGCTCAATTTTGGTGCCAAACTGCACTCTGTGTAGCCTCTTTTAAAACGTCTGATTCAAATAAAGACTCACCATATGTTGTTTCTTTACTTCATAGGCATTTGGTGGAGTGGTTTGGTCGTTCTTTTTGTTGCAGCGACACAAAGAATGTAAAACCAAAATAACCAGTGGGTTCTCCTGGGCTCTTGCAGCTGTTTTCCGTTGCAAGACTACAGCAAGGAGCATGGCAGCAAGTCTGAAATTTATAGAATGTATTTGAGCTATTACCAAAAAAAAAAAGATAAAAACAAACTATGTTTTATATTAGCATCCCTATATAACCACAGTTTCACCTTCTTGTTTTCCATCTTGAATGCGCGTGAGAGTTTCACGTTGATGTTAATAGTTAGTGGCCAGCTTTTTTTGTGATCTTAAACTGTTACAATAAGCTAAAGTAAGAAATGTAATTTAAAAAAAAAAAAATCAGCTATGAGAAACAAAGTGCCAAGTGCCAGTACCAAATATCTGTCAGAAATGGAGAAAATATTATTACAGTTGTGACATTATTTTTCCTAATGTACAGTAAAAATGTTAATAGCCCTGAAGCGTTACCAAATTGGAATAGATTAACACGGTAAAAAAGAATAAAAAAGCCATTAAGTAGTAACTAACTACCTGCGGGAGGAGTTCAGAGGGAGGGCTCCGCTAATGAAAGTTATTTAATTGTCTGTGAGATACAAAGATACCAAAACACAACAAGAAAATTTTACGATTTAAATTGGATGAGAGAATAAGTTTACCTTTCAGTCTGATTTTCTTTTCTTAACCAAAGGTAAAATCCTAGTTTATTAATGTCAGTGACAAAAACCCTGGTGTCTGTGAGGCTCGGGTTCTGCCCCAGTTTGTGTAACTGGTGCTGCTCCTGCGAGTGACTGGGACCAGAGCGCTCTGTGGGTCCATGTCTCAGTGGCTCTATGCAGGACACCCTCCCTTTCACCCATCCCAAAAGGTTTTGGCCACTCTGCTTGTGAAGCCAAGAGCTCAGGAGCCTGCCTTAGGTGCTCTCAGGTGCTGAGGACATCACTCCAGCACCAGCAGTGGTCACAGCACTTAGCGCTGAGCTGGCAGAAGAAAACCAAGGCGCAGTGAAAACCAAACTCATACTGCACACATATTCTGGCTAATACGCATCTCAACCCCTCCTCAGACAGCCTGTAGCTGCATGAGCAGCCCTGGAAGCAACAGGCAGCATCCGCAACGGCTCCCCCACCGCTTCTCCCCTGCCCTGGACGAGGCGAGATGGCAGCTGGGAACTGACTGCTCACACAAAGAGCAACCCGCTTCATTTATGCCCTGGCAGGCTGCAAGAGCTCACAGTGAAGTTATTTTGGCTTAACCAGTTCCTGTGCAGCAGCTGAGCCGCGGTAACTGATTGTCAACGCGCTTTTCACAGATACGTACTAGGAATTACCCTTTTTGTTGACACCCTAATTTATAGAAGCTAGATTTGAGCCTCAACCTTCAATGTACTTTGTAGATCTGCTATTTGCCATTGCTTCCATTGCTCCTCTTTACTGTAGGACCAGAGCAGTGAATTTATCAGTAAAGGCAGTCGAGGATTTCTCTGAACACCCATAGTTCTGTGTGTGTCTGACAACTCCACAGCGCTGTATGAAAACACACAGCTGAGCTGTGTTCGCCTGGACTTCTGCCAGCTCACAGAGCAAGCTGCTGGGGATCCTGCGCTTCCAGGGCTGGTGGCTTCAGCCCTCGCTGCAGGCTGCTGCGAGCTCAGGGCTCCCGCTCGGCTCCACAGCAGCCCTGCCTCTGAAGCAGGGCTCAGGGAAACCTGGCCCAGGGGCAAGCAGAAGGCTCTAGGGAAATGATATTTCTGCCCGCTTTCGTTTTCTTCGCTTGTCCTTCCCCTGAGCCCCAGAGAAACCTGTTAACATAGGTAGCTGTTGATTTTTTCCTTTCCATTCCTCCCTGCCCTCCTTGCAAACTCCCAAGTGCCACCCCACCTCTTGTGGGAAGCCCTGAGTCAGCCTCCCCTGGCTCTCCCGAGCTCCTTGTGCAGGTTTTCGGGGTCCAGAGCCAGGTGCCTCCCTTCCTTGCCCTGCACCCCAGGGCCTCTGCACCCCTTTGGCTCTCCCCACAAGGATGCCCCAGCCCCTTGGGAGCAGCTCTGGCACATCCTCAGCCCCATTGTGAGGGTTGGTAGATCATGGTGTGACTATATCAGTCCCAACCACAAGCAGAGAACAAGGTGAGGTGGGGAGGAACCTCCTCATTTTCAGCCAGCAGCTGCCGGGCTTCCAGGGGCGAGGAGGGGAAGGGAAAAGACACATTTCAGTCTGGAGACAGGCCCATGTTTGTGAAATGAAATCGATTCCGAATTTGTTCCTTGGGAATTTTTCTCATATATTTTTTTCCTCTGACTCAGAAGAAAAACAACATGTCAAAATGTCTTGCAAATGGAAAGTTCTGGGTTTAACCAGTTCTGTTATCCAAATCTGTGACTGGAGCTGTGTTGTTGTCTGGAGTCATTCCTTATTAGCAGGGAAATGCATAAAGATGGATTTCAGCAGTCCTGCATTTTGTACTCAGAGGAGGTTTCCGTGGACATCACTGGAAGCGTTGTCTGAGTAAGACAAGAGAGATCACACCCCAGTGCCAATGGGAGTATTATTTTTGGTATAATAGAAAAAGACTAAGACATGAGGGAGGCGTGGGAGGAATGTAAATGAAAAGGCAAAATGTGAAACCACTCTTAAAAAAAACACAAAACAGTCTTGTGTCCTTGCTAGTTTACTCCTCTGTTTTATGTATCAGTCAGAAAAAGGAGCAGCAGATGTTTAATCTAACTAACTGTCTGTGCTTGTAGGTACGTGGAATGGAAATACTAAAGTGGCTATCAAGACTCTGAAGCCTGGCACTATGTCTCCAGAGTCATTCCTGGAGGAAGCCCAAATCATGAAGAAGCTAAAACATGACAAACTGGTCCAGCTTTACGCCGTGGTATCTGAAGAACCCATTTATATTGTCACGGAGTACATGAGCAAAGGTGAAGCCAGAGCTGCTGCCCTTGATAACAGTATTTTTTCTTTCTCGAAGCTCAGAGGAAGTCTCTGAGTCTCATACAGAGTCATTCAACTCTGAATGGGGCCCAAAAACTAAAATGCCCTAGGTGTACAAGCAAGAATCACATAAAGAAAGTTTGCATGAGGTGGACATGGGAGAAGCCAGTGCATCTTAAGTGTTTTCAACTGCATCATTGTAATATATGATTTGCACATATGATTCTTTTTTCTTTTCCCTGTTCTTTCCCCTTCCCTTTCTCGTTCTCCCTTCTCTTTTGCTTTAAGCTACCTAACTGGTAACAACATAGTAAAATGAGAAAAGAAAAACTTTCAGCTCCATCAGATCTCTCCAGCAGGGGTGCTGAGAGTAGAGCAAAAAAATCTGCCTGTTTTGGAAAAGCAAAGGAACCAAATAGGAAACATAAGTTCTCACAGGGAAATTTCATTGTACATTGGAGGATACACTCTGAATTTTTCAGTACATTTTTTCAGCCTATTTGGAATTGATTTTTATTTTCCTGGCAGGTGCCTGCCCACCTCCCTGCTCAGAGGCATCCAAACGCTGACTAACTCACACTTTAATCATATGTCTTAGTGACAAGCATGTGCTTTTTCCCATTAAAAGAAAAAAAAGAAAAAAGAAAAAGAAAAAGAAAGAAAGAAAAAAACAACTTCTCAAAAGCCTTCTGAAATGTGTGGTTTATTTTGGCTTAGTTTACTATTTTTTACTGCACCATTTTCCATCTTTGTTTCTGAGGTTGTGGCTGAGGATTTATCAAGGGAGAAATGTCTAATCAACTTTCTTTTCCCCTTATTTATTAAACCAATTCACTGACCTTATTTAAAGGAGACTGCTACACTTCTCTGCTTAAATAAAAGGTTGGGAAGGGAGCTGTAGCACTCTATGCTATTTTTAAAAGCTACAGGGGACTTCCTTGCTTTTCCTTACAAGAGGGGGTTGTGTCCGTATTGCTTTTGCTAAAATCACTTCCATTTGATCTCTGCTTGGTCTTCTCTAGTTTTGAACAGTGATCATCTAAAATTAATGGTTCATGTTTGTTAACTAGAGAAGGAGGGCTACAAATAGCGTGGTTACCAATTTCCTAAAGAAAATTAGCCTTTGTTAGTGCTAGCCCATTTGGAGTTACCAGGCTCCAGGCTGACCTTTCTTTTGGAGCAGGTTGAGCTGGGATCTGACTTTTTCCATAGCTTGTGTGGCTTGGAACCAAGCTGATGCTTTTCAGCGGGCTGAGGCCTTTTGAGAGCAGCAGGTATACAGTTTCAAAGAGCACTGGAAAAGTTAAGAAAGATCAGCTTCCTTAGTAATGGTCAGGAAAATTAAAAACAACTTTCTTCTCCCTGCAACTTTCTTTGGACTAGTGACATACTCTTCTGCAAGCCAACCTTAACGCAGAGTGAAACAAGTATAGCAGGAAAATTTTAAACTCTTGTGTTTGCTTTTTTTTTTTTTGTTTTGTTTTGAAATTGTCCACTTGCACTCAAAGCATTATTGTCTTTAATATTGCACATATTGTTGCATCTCCAACCTGATAGCCATTGTTTCTGCAACATTTCTGTATTGTGTCTACTTTGCATTTACAGGGAGTTTGCTAGATTTCTTAAAAGACGGCGAAGGACGAGCCTTGAAGTTACCGAACTTAGTGGACATGGCAGCCCAGGTCTGTTTTCAGAGTACTGAGCACTGAGGTGTGCATGTTGTGTAGCCCACTGATGTCTGAGTTCCTTTTAAAATGCACCCATTGTGTTTCATGCAGGTGGCTGCAGGCATGGCGTACATCGAAAGGATGAATTATATACACAGAGATCTGCGATCTGCAAACATTCTGGTGGGAAATGGCCTAATATGCAAGATTGCTGATTTCGGATTAGCAAGGCTGATTGAAGACAATGAGTATACAGCAAGACAAGGTACATACAGCAGCAAGCGTAGCACTGAGCATCATTTTTGTGACAGGGGAAGGAAGAGTAGAACATCATTAAAAAAAAAAAACAACTCTCTCCTGTGCTTTGGAGTTGCCTTCAGTAAATCTTGAACTCATATTAACTCCTAGCCCAGAACTCCACTGCCAAATGCATCCCCTACAGGGGAGGTCTGATTAGTTGTTTTTGTTTCATTTTGGTCAGTTTTTAAATGAAAGATGATGAATAGACACATGGGTGGGTGAAGTGACAGTAAAGATGAGATCCTCATGGTGCTGCAACAGAGAAGATACTTTACTTTGCACCGTAGAAAGCCTGACTGGGGACAGAAAAGCCTGTTAGCTAGTTCTTTAATGGTGTGCCTTCTAGTATTTACTAACCACTATCAACATTGCTGTGCTATTCCTGATTTCTGTATTTCAAACTAGTCAAAGAAATCTGTTTGAGAATTACGTCTTTATGCAATAGAGCTGTCTCCCTGAGAACTGTTAACTTGGAGAATTTCAGGTTACTTTAATAGGAAAGCCATTTTCCAGTGCCACACAGAATGCTGGGCACCGCCGACCACTGATATGCTGTAAAAACAAATCAAAGAGTACCACAGCTTTTTGAAAAAGGATGCGTGTGTGTGTGTGTGTGTGTGCAGACTGAGCCATGACACAGGCCCTTTGTAGTTAGTTGTTCTTTACAAGTTGTGCTTAGTTGTCAGATGTTGGTCCAAGTCTGCAGAGCTACGGTTTTGTTCTCCTTCTGCTGGCAGCCCGCTGGTAGTGCTTGCTCAATACGTGTCGGTAAATACCGCTCCGGCCCTCCTCAGTTCCAAAGCCAGCGAGTGTCTTACTAAACCACGTTGTGTGTCATCAGAAAGTGAGTGAAGCTGAGTGCCTCATAACCCGCGTTTACCCCTTCCTATTGCAAGTTTTTTTCTCTTCGCCAGAAGTCCCTCTTTTAGCACAAGTTTCGCCATTAATTTCGCCAGTAAAGGGCTAATCCCTTTCTCTAACTTCCAAGCGCTGACAGAAGGAGCCAGAGAGTTTCCAGAAAACCTTCTTGCCTGGGAGCAGAAGCTCTCCCACTGCTCACACCCCTCCTAATTGCTGTCAGCAGTACCTAGTCACGGGGACGGGGAGCACGGGCTGCATCCACGCTAACAGTTCACATTCAGGAGGGAAGCCCTGATTATTTCGTGGGTTCCCTTAAGGAACCTGTGGTAGGTACTAATGCAGAGCTAACCACTACTGAGTGGAGCCTGAGGGTGAGAATTGCTCCTTGCTAGCAAAATAGCCTCGTGTCAGTCTCTCTGGAGTAACAACAGTGTCTGCAAGCTCTGCTCAGCAGAAAGCTGCCTGCTGGCCCTTCCCCTGTGCAAAACAAGACGAGTTTGCCTTGAAAAAGGCAGCCAGATCCAGTCTGTAAAATGGCTTTGAAACCATTTTCTATATTATCTTCATTTTTGTCTGTTTCACTGCCATGTCTTTTGTTCCCCTTGGAAATGTCCCAGTGTATAGTTTGACAGGACTAATTATTCATTTGAATAGACAGCTATGTAACCTACTTCTGGCCAAGTCTCTTCAAGCTCATGATCCCTAGGAAATCCTCTGATGACCTGTTTGTTTCCTGGTTTAAATGTCTTAGAATAGTTGTGCCCTCTTGACGTGTTAAAAGTCCTTAAAAACCCAACTGACTGATGTGGAGGAAAAGCTCAGATTTTATAAGACAATAAAAGTTGTTGGATTTGGGGTGGGAAAGCTTTGAGCTGCAGGAAGCGAAATGGCAGGGGGAAGGAGCGTGGTCGTAGGTATGTCCTGCCCATGGAAATTACTTGTGGAAAAAGTGGCTGGGAAAGGGGGAATGGCTTGGCCTTTAGCCTGTGTCACTGATGGTCGGGACACCAAGCCAGGTGGGCAGCCAAGGTTGAGCCTAGGACATCTAATTTATTGAGGATGATGGCTTCTAATATGCCACTGGAACTTTTCTCCAAGTGCAGTTCAGCCCCGTTTTGTTGTGTTCAGCTTCAGTTTTGATCGCTGCTTGGTGGCGACCACAGTATCAGAAGGAAATGGTTGCCTGTGCTCATTTCCCATGACCTATCCCTTCGGCATCTGGGGACTGCCGTGTTTCTCAAGCTGGCTTCTGCCGCGGTGGGAGTTTAGACACGGGAGGAGAGCCCGGCTGAGGGAAGGGGGTGGGCAGCGCTGCAGACCGGCAGCTCCTGTGGGAGGGAGGAAATGTTTTGCCTCCTGAAATCTGCAGATTAAAGCCTTCGGTCACTCTCTTCTCAGCAGTTTTGCTTCTCAGGGCTTAAGTGTGCTCGCAGGGAGCTTGTTGTCGGCCTGAGGAAGAGGTGGTTTTCTCCGGCCTCACTTCATCTCCTGCTCCCTTCCCCCACTGTCACTTTTGTCTCCGATTAAATATTTTGAAAGGAAACAGATGGGGATGCTTTGAGCCCCGGCGGGTTAGAGTGTGGGATTCCTGAACCTGTGTGGGTATTACTCAGCCTGGTGGTAACGTTTCACCGACCGGCTTATTTTCTTGTTGGTTCGAACAAAGGAGACCCGGCCGCTCCTGATTTATGAGAGGTAAATAAAAAGCGGTTCGTTGTCTGCGCTGCCATTTCTCAGCAGTGGTCAGGAAGGAAAGAGATGGTCACACCGCTGATGATTTACAGTGTGTGACCAGCAGCCATGCACCGCCATTAAATAATAGCCCCCCCCCAAAAAAAAAAAAAGTTCTTGGCTCGTAATGAGCACTTGGCTCCTCTTGCTCTGAGAGGAAGTGAGTAATCAAAGGGGAAAAACATGCCTATTAAAGCGACGCCCATCTGAAAGGCTGCAGTGGGGAACTGTGCTGCTGCAGCCTGCACCGTCAGGGCTTGCTTCTTCTGGCAGCCGCTGTTGCAACATCATTTTCCCCCCGCACAGTGTCGGGCGTATTCAGTCTTGTTTCCTTCCATCCGTGATTTTGCCTGTGTTAAAGGCAAGCCTCGAGACTCCTGGTGTTCTGCAGGACAGAGAGAAACTTCCCATCACCTCAGGCACAGGGTTTCCCAGCTCTGCTACCCTCGCACTTATCTGGTTCACAGCTCCGCAGAGTTTTGGCCAAGCACATGGCATTTTTGTGGAGAGTGCCGAGTGCTCCACAGAGCTGCTAGGGAAGAGCTGTTACTATTCTAAGCAGTAGCAGCTGATACAAATTTAAATTTGCCTTAATTAAAAAAAAAAAAAAAGAGCAGAATTATTTACCAGGCCATGATTCTGCTGCATTCACTGGCAGGGCCTGCAGCAGCACTGCTCCAGGCACACACGAAACAATAAGGAACTTATGCCTTCCAGGCAAGTCACAGCTATTTTGGGAGTTCTGCTACATGTTTGTAAACTTTCGGATCAACTTTTGCCTCCGTAATGCTTAGAAACATCTCCTTCCCGCCCGGCTTAGAAACGAGTGATGCTTCTTATTTTTGTTTCCTCAAAAAGAGCGGGGGTTTCTTTGGGTTCTTTTCCCCGATCCTTGTGTGGAGGCTTGGCTCCCAGCTCACCAGCTCCTCAGAGCTCCTCGTGCTGGCCACCAGCTGCAGCATCTGTGGCTTTGCCCTCGCTCCATGCCCACCTTTCCCTGGTCCATCATGGACCAGGCAGGACTGATGGTTCCTGATTCTCAGCAGCAACCCCCGAGGTCCCAGAGGGATGGCAGAGGTGCCATCTGCTCCTCAGCAAGGAGCAGGACCGGGTCAGGAGGAGTCAAGGACACAGGGCAAAGGCCAGGGCTGCGTTTGGGCCCGTGGTTGTGCCCCTTGTTCCCTGCTTCCTGAGGAGGGATCGGCCTCCCTATTTCACGTTATTTCTCACAGCTCAAAAAATGTAATTGCGCAGTCCCTCCCACACAGCACTCACCATCGCCTACCCAGGCTGACTCGTTTCCTGTTACATGCTTGCTTCAGCGTTTCATTTCTACCTTTTGTGGCTTTCCCTTTTCACCCTCGGGAGCGTTGTGGTGCTGAGCTGCGCCCTCCGGCTCTCACCCGGCGGTTCCCATGCTCCCCGCTCCTGGCACTGGGGGTGCTGGGCTTGGTTTTAAGGTACGAGAGGCAGCAGCTTCGTAGCATTTCTGGAAACACGGCTGTTATCAAGCCAGCAGTGGCTCTGGGGCATTAATCACAGGGGTTTGTGCTTTGTCGAGACTGAGATCTGACAGACAAAGCTCCAAGAGATTTTCGCTGGCCTCAGAAGAAACCACACAGAGAGCTGTATATCGAGGGCGTTTGGCTATTCCAGGCCCTTCTGCTCCTCCTCCTCACACAGCCTGGCTGGGCTGGAGGAAGACTCAAAGCAGGACCAGGGGCTGCTTTTCCCAGGGGATCCCCCCTGAGTGGGAGGTGACCTCCTGGGTGCGAACACCGGGGCAGAGCAGGGCCCGGGCTCACAGAAATCCTCAGAGGCAAAAGGCAGGGCCACAACTCTGACCCAGCATTGTACCAGGAGCTTTGGCTCGCCTCACAGTGCAGGAGTCCAAAAAAGGCTTTCCCTGTGCTGAAATGTTTCAAAAGAGGGATGGAGATAAAAGCCACAGACGAAGACCTTGCTTTTGGGCAAAGACAGGCTATCCTGACCTAGGAATGCAGCCTGCGATCGGTTTGTACAGACAGTTACTGACTTGCTAGTTTGTAATAAAGCATGTTCCAGAAAAAAAAAAAAAAAAAAAAAAAAAAAAAAAAGAAACGAATTCCCCCCCAACAATGTGTTTCTGCCTTGACAGAAGCAGACAGATAGGCTGCCTTGTCAGCGGGGGTAATTTGGCTTATCAGATTTATTAAGATGCTTGTCAGTACTACACATTTTATCTGATGATCTGATGCTGCAATTTGTGTGCAGCACGGAGTCAGCTTGTTTAATAAGCTGCCGGGGCCTGGGCAGGGGGCTGCTCTTTCTAACACCATGCTGGGGACAGGGCTGTGTGTGTGCAGAGGCTGCATGTCAGCCAGGAGCTCTGCTGAGCAAGGGGAGCAGCGTCCGGCCTGCACGAGTGCCTCCAGCAGCAGTGGGAGGCTTCAGAGTGGTGCTCAGCACCTTTTGGGTTTCTAGCAGCAAATGTGGAAGGTAAAAATGCTGGGGGAATTGGCCCTGAAGGAGTCTGAAGAGATTTCTGTCCTCCAAAGATGACCTGTAGGCAGTTGCCTCCTTTCTATCTGAGCATCAAGAACAGAGTCATTGAGTGGCTCGAGGTCAGAAGGGACCTCTGAAGGTCATTTGGCCCAAACGGGAAGCACGAGTGCTCATCTTCCAACACAGCTGATCATAAATAAATAAATAAATAAATAAAATAATGTTGAGTGAAATGTGTGCAACACATGAACAAGCAAACCCTCAGGCTTGGCCATCTCACACACCACCAGACACCAGGCTGCTGCAGAGACCTCAGACATCCCAGCCACGGTGGATTTTAAAATAAGATGAAGTTCTGCAAATTTTGAGTCTTGTAAACCAAGATTGGTCCCATGAAGCTGGGGAGACTGAGGCCAAAGCTGAGCACCTGAATTATAGCTCCTGCCTGCAGGCCAACTGATGGAAATACGGAAGAGGCAGGCTGGTTTGAAAGTGAATAGACATTCACAAATCCTTCAGCACCTTTGCAAATCTAACCACTTATGTGTTGATGCTTAACTAGCCTTAAGTTCCTTACTTCAGGCATTAGGGATTTGAAGCTCTGTCTTACGTCTTTTAATATAGCAGTACTTACTTGAGCATCTGCAATTTTTACTAGAAAAAAAAAAAAAAGTATTTGTTTCTGAGTAATATTCTCTCTTAGGATCAATTACAAGCAGAGTAGAAAAAATTTAGCACACCTCATGTTTTACTAAGTAAGGGGATGAGAATTGCCGTGTCTGCTCTGTAGTCTTGGTCCAACTCAGACTGCAGCATATAGCAGAAGATGCGAGGCACTGAGCACTGGATATGGCAGCAGAACAGTGCCCGCAGAGAACTGTAAACAGCGCTATAACTTAACTCCCTGAGAGTGATTTGTCCACGTTACAATTTCCACACTCCTCCCGAAAGCTAAGGGAGCTTTTATGAGAGGGTGGTGAGAAGTCAAAGTCAGTATGTTTCAAAATGTGAGTGTTTGTCACTGGGGATCCGCAATAAGCAACACAACTCTTTTGCCTGTATGTTAATACAAGGCACCAGGGAAATGTCTGCATATTTTTTCATACATACTACAAGTTAATTATTACCACAAGACTTTTCTTTAAAGTCATACTGAAAATATTTTCCCTAAGAAAACAGTAAATGATTGGAAAAGCAAATAAATCAGAGTTTAAAGGCTTGTTATCGTACCATCCTTACCACAACTGGCTCCTGCAAGCTCTGTTGATGGATGAGCACATTAGGCTGCACGTATTAAAGGCACTACAGGCTTTTCAATGCCAGGAGCTTAAAGTACACTGTCAAGTTATAAATCACAGGGCGAAGTTGTGCCTTGACATCGCTGTACTCCAAGCAACTTGAATGGCAATCTTGTTTTTAAATCCTTGCATGTTTCTAATGAAATATTAGGTTTGGTTTTAATTTACATTTTTACCATGTTTGTTTGTTTTGTGTTTTGCTCGGTTTGATCAGGGAATCTGGGAGGTGCATTTCTAATAAATCTCACGCCTATTCATATGTGCTAACTGCGTGTGACTCGCAAATGTCACAGGGAAATGTTAATTTGAAACACTTTAGGAGAAAGATTTTCTATTACATTGAGCTTACTGGCTTTTAAACCTTTTTTTTTTTTTTTGCGTTATAAAACTTCAAATCTGAATTAAAACTTTTTAACCCTCTCTTGGGATGTGGGGACAAACCCACTCCTTGCCTGCTAAGCCTTTCCTTCTGCCCTACATGTTTCATCTGTCTGTGAGCATCCTCCATGGACCTGTTTGTTAATACTTGCGTGCAGCTCCATCAGCCTGCAGGTGTTGCAGAACAAAACAGTCACCTGCGAAGTGGTACTTTGATTCTGTCTTTGTTCTGATTAAGATTTATTTCTTCCTTCGCTAGGTGCAAAGTTTCCCATTAAATGGACTGCGCCGGAAGCGGCACTGTATGGAAGGTTCACAATAAAGTCGGACGTGTGGTCTTTTGGGATCCTACTGACAGAGCTGGTAACAAAAGGGAGAGTGCCATACCCAGGTAAGAAAATAGTCTGAGCCCTGCATCACCTGGGAAAGGAGTGGGAATGAGCTATATACTTAAATTGGAAAGTGTGTTTATTTTCATTGGGCTCAAAGGGTGGTTATCATGCATAGGTTCTGCTTGTGCTTGAAAGTGGTCCTGACTGAAAGACAGTGTGTGATCATCATGGTAAAAGTAACAAGAGGCAGAAAATCCAACATACTCATTTCTATTTTTTAATTGTTTTAAATTCATTTACTTTCTAGCAAAATAATGAAAGCAAGGTAAAACAACTACGTAACGGAGCAAATAGCTCTCCACAGTATTGCATTCACTTTAAAATACCAACCAGCTCCCAGAGTCGCACTACTGCATTTATTCTGTCAGCCTGGTTCTGTACAAGGTCTGATGACTGTCTGGATGTCTGGTATTACCAAATCTCCTTCTTATGAACTCTTAGATTTGAATCCTTGCGTTAGACATGGATGGAAAGGAAAGGAAAAAAAAATGTGTAATGTGCAGGCCAGAGCTCACAGCAAGGTCAGAGAGGGGCCAGGTTCTCTGCATGGGGGAAACGAAGGCCCCGTGACTCTTTGTTGAAAGCCTGCCAAGTATCCCGTGGATTAAGATTTGTAGCCGGGGTGACTGGATCTGCCTGTGCAGAAAGAGCTTTACCTTCTGCTGCCGCCCCTGGAGACTGCAGGCATTCAGGTAAAGGGGAAAGGGGTGAGGAGAAAGCAGCGCATTACATGGAAAAGGATTTAATCCCTTTGTTTACCTATCACCACGGATACTGACAACAGGGCATCTGGCTGCATCTTTATTCTTTTTGGGTTTTAATTCCTCACCAGTAAACCTCAGCTGTGTACGCTAGGGCTGATTTAGTAGAAAGTGTCCTAAAGCAGTTTCAGTCTCCCAGTCTGTGCTGTTATCAAGCAGGCAGAGCCATACATCAAATCCAGCAGGAAAAGCATCAAGGTGGAGTCCAATTTATCCTGCTGTATCTCACGCCACTTCAGAAGGCTGAGCTCAGCAAAACTGAACTCCCAGAGCTTTTCCAGAAGGTTCAGCTTTGCTAGTCCCTAGCAGCCAGTATTAGGGAAGAGAACCTGGGGACTGGAGGGGTTCTCGTGATCGGAGGTGAATTTTTGCATGATTAGCAGGGAGCAGCGTAGCAAAGCTGTGACTGTGCCAGCAGTCACAGAGCTGAGGTAGCAGAAAGTGGGGTGGGGTGTTTCTGTGGGATGGGTGAATCCCTCTGCCCTGCCCTTCCCCATGTGGCTGAAGAAAGCAGGGTGTTGCCACCGCATGGAGCAGTTGTGGCAGTGGCAGGCACAAAGGTCTTCTTGCCCCGAGGATTACCGGCAGTGGCGTCGGGGAGCAGTGGTTTCCAGGAGGTTATTGAGGGCTCAGTGAGCAGGCACAGACTGCGTGCAAAGGTTGAAGATAGAGAGAAGATGCGTAAGACATAGCTGATAGGGTGTTATTTCTATGGGATGGGCACAGATCCTGGCTGGGGTGCAGGAAGAGGATGCTCCTGGCCAGTGCTAGCAGAATTGCTCTGCCAGCCATGGCAGAATTAAGGATTTGGGTTTTTTTTGTTGAGCCCTACATTTGTGGGGCAGCGTTGCTCAGTGCCTAGCCTTTCATCATCTGCATGAGCTCAAACAAATACACACAGAAAAAATACTCTTGGAGGCAAAAGTGTCTGTCTAAGCCCTGTGTTAAGTCACAGGTTTGTTATTGAACCCTGCGTTGGCCGGGTCAGCAGAGGACATCTGCACTTCCCAAGTGTTTCTTTCCCTCCCTGTGGGAGAACGAGGCCACTGGATGTGCACTTAAGTGCTCGCAATATATAACTTCTTGTAGGATCCCTGACAGAAATCTCAGGCATGGTCTGTGTCCTGAAAACGTGGACAGTTTTATTAGATGGCAGTTGGAGCGCATCAAAGACAGCTAGCGGCCTCTCTCCTCTTCCAGCACCGTCCTTCCCCTTCATCCCTCCCTGCATAAAGCCCTCACGCACTGAGAGTCCTTCCAGCTCACTCTCCCCTAGCCATGCTAGGAAGTCATCAAGAAGCCAGAAACGGCTTCTTGCGTGTTACATAGCTCGGAGTCAGCAGGTGGCTGGGTGCTCACGTACTGCCTCTGTTATGCCCTGCCTGAGCACTCCCCTCTCTGTCAGTTTTACCTAAGAGCAGGCTCGATTTCAAGGTTTTATTTCCAAAACCTTTAGAGATTTCCATTAGGTCTCATTTTCCAGACCCTAAGTGGGGAGGCATTTATAGGCCGAGGCAGTAGTGGAGGGGAACTGGGGCTTTCTCTTAAGCCTGCCTGTGCATGTGGGATGGGAAGAGGGCTCAGGTGAGAAAGTCCTCCTAAGTCTCTGAGAAAGGAGACTCTTCTCCCCAGCTGTCGTGGTTTAACCCGGCCGGCAGCTAAACACCACGCAGCCGTTCGCTCACCCTCCCCCCTCCCTCTCTGGGACGGGGGAGAGAAATGGAGAGTGAAGCCCGTGAGTTGAGATAAAGACAGTTTAATAAGACAGGAAAATAATAATAACAAAAATAATAATAACAATAATAATAATAATGATACAATGGTGATAATACGAAAGTAATAGTATGTACAAACAAGTGATGCACAATGCAATTGCTCACCACCCGCTGACCGATGCCCAGCCTAACCCCGAGCAGTCCGGCCCCCTCCCCCCGGCTAGCCACCCCTATATATTGTTTAGCATGACGTCAGATGGTATGGAATACCCCTTTGGCTAGTTTGGGTCACCTGTCCTGGGTCTGTCCCCTCCCAGCTCTTACTGCACCCCCAGCCTGCCCGTTGGCAGGACAGAGCAAAAGGCTGAGATGTCCTTGGCTTAGTATAAGCACTGCTCTGCAACAATTAAAGCATCGGGGTGTTATCAGCACTCTTCTCATCCTAAGCCAAAACACAGCATTCCACCAGCTACTAGGAAGAAAATTAATTCTGTGCTAACTGAAACCAGGACACCAGCATAGAAAAGTTCATCCATCTCCAGCTTCATGCTGGGGAGAGGAGGGACTTTCTGGAAGGACAAGGCTTCATGAATGTTGGTTCCTGACCGGGGCAGGGTTCAGACCCACCCAAGGGACTTTTCTTGCCTTCGTGTCTTGGCTTGCATGAGGAGGAAAAGATGGAAGTTCGGCCACTCAGAGAGGCAGGACTGAGCCTCTCAGAGGACCGAGGGAATGCAGTTCACTGCTGACCAACTTGGTGTGTGGATTTGCAAGCTCTGAACGGGGTCAGCTTTGAAACAAAAAGGGTCATGGAGCTGACACTCTGCTGTAACACCCATTTTTTCATAGTGGTGGGCACATTGTCTTGATGTTCCTGCTTTTAGCATGTAGCAGGCCAGGGAGAGCAGGGAAACGTCCTCAGACAAAGGAATCACTCTCTTGCTTGACAATATCTTGGTGCCTGGAGAGGTTATGTACATCTGCACCCTGGTTCTCTGGTGGTAACCATGCCCACTGGGCACAGTAGGTGCCAAGGCCTTCTCCAAGGCCTCATGCCTTGGAGAACCAGGCATTGTTTTACGTTTGCACAAAGGAGGGAGAAACACCACAAGGAGAAGACAGGCAGTTTCTAGGAGGGGCACAGACTGTGTATGGAGTAGGACTTGGCATTCCTTGTCCCCCAGATTTCCACCAGATGGATGACCCCCTTTGGGAGGAAAAGCTGCAGCAGGGGCAGGACACACGAACAGTAAAGATTTTGCTGGCAGAGGTGAAGATCAGGCTAGAGTTCACAGTCAAACCTTGCCCCCAGACATTGTACCTCTCACAATCAGGACTGACTTTTTGACAGCTGCCCCCATCTCCATCCTTCCACCAAGCCTGTTCCTTCGTCGACAGACATAGCACACTGCTGCCCAACAGTGCTTTCTCATCCTTTTCACAAGGCAGCAGGTTGAAATAAGCAGCTTTCACGGTCTTTCTGTGTGTTGAGGTTCTATTTTCAGTCACAGTGGAGAAATAAAAACTGGATATGGGCAGAAGAGGAGCCAAGTGTAAAAAATAATCTGCTTAGTCAACCTTTTTCAGGTTCTGCTTTTTTCCACTTTCACAAATGTCCCCTTGGATCTTAGTGTCTTTTTAATGGAGGTTAAGAGTCAGAGGCTGCATTTCTGTAGCAGCAGTCTGTTTTATTAATACATTGCCTTTTGGATAGACAAAATTCTCAGCTGCACTAAACAAGCACCTCTGAACTGGCCCCTTCTGCTTTCTGCTGAACTTGTCACATGGAAAGCGTTTGCATTTTATGGCCACTCTGACAGCCACCATGATATTATCCACATTGCTGCCTCCAGCCAGCTCGGTCTTCAAGTTTGGACTCCAAGTAGCTCTGCAGTCCCTGGGGAGCTGTGTTCAGCCTCCTCCTCATCACTGCAGGAGGCTGGGGCCAGAAGGCTGGGGCTGAGTACACATCAGTGACCCAGCACGTGTGGGTACCATCGTCATGTGGATGGTAGCTAATGATGAGAGAGAGGTGTGTACTCAGCACATAGTATGGGTAAGCTTGGGTGGGTTTCTCTGTAAGCAGGAAAGCTCAGTCACAACTCTTATACCAAGCAAAAAATAAATATTTATATTTTAAATACCTTTAAATACCGTATTTAAAGTAATAATAATAAAAGATTTTGATAGCTTTGTTTTGTGGGTGTTCTGAGGGTGATAAGTACTTGGGGATTTTCAGGCCTTAATTTCTAAATAATGTGGTATGACTTCCAGATGTTTAAAAATTGTTAATACTTTTGCACAAGAATAAGTTTGTATTATTCTCTGAAAAAACATCATTGTGCTTCAAAGGGAACAGCTTTCCCATTCTCTTCACTGTACTATTTATGCAGTGTATGTCATGGCCTCCCTGCATAACCCCCCCATCCCTCTCCTCTCACCTGTACCTTTTCTGTGGGGCTGCCCCCAGAACTTAGGAATTCTGCACCTAGATCAAACTAAACAAAACCCACAAATCAACCTGTCTCCATTTTACCTCTCTGAGAGTGCCAGTTTTGATCTAGTCCCTACAGACAACTGCACGGTTTTACTTTCTCAACTGCACTAGAGATGTGCAAACCTGTCCAGGACTGAGGAACCTGTGAACACGAACAGAGGCACAACTCTGGACTCTTGGAGAACCTGAAAGATAGCATATCAGGGGAAGGGCAGCAGCTGAGCTGTTGTTTTAGGAGTCATACTTCAAGCATTTGAGTCTGTATTCGTGTTTAGTCATTGGTCTAAAATCATGCAGTGAGGGTTGAAGGAGCATAATTCTCAGTCCAACACAAGAAAATAAGAATAAAGTGTCTTAAAACCATCACTGTCCTCAGTGGACTTCATGTTGCCCAAAGTAATCTATACAACTTCAGCTTTGGGTGTGGGGATGCTGCCTAGTTCCAGCAATCTTGTTTCCTGCCCTCTGGAGCAGCAGCGTTGCCCAGGTCTGTGCTATTTGCACATCTGCTGTGTTCTGTCTAACCAAGCTCCAGGGCTGTTTTTAGCCACAACTGGAAATTTTACATCCCCTTTTATGTCACCGTAACTCTTACTATTGCAGCTTTTCCAGGAGGATTCAAACAGCATTGTGTTTCTGTCTCTCATCTGTATGAGCTGGATTTTTATTGTACTGAGCTTTAAAGAGGCCGTATCATGTGGCACCCTAGGACTATTGCAAGTTTCACTAATAAAGCTGGGTGCTGGGAAGTTATTTCATTTTTGATTTTCTCGGGGACTGAGTAGTTAATGAAAAACCCGTCGTTTGGAAATTGGATGTTTACTTTTGGGTTCAAATGCTAATTCTAGAAACGTTATGAGCACAAACTGATTTTCAAGCAGGTGAAATAGCTGTAGTCAACAGAAGAACATTGCTGAGTAGTTTATTCCACAGGCTTATGTGTTGCTTTCTTTTAAATAAACTTTTAAGGTATCTAGAAATGTATTGCAATCAGAATTTCATTTATTATTTACTAAAAGAGCTGAAACTCTCGGGTATTCATTAGGAGCGAAGAGTTGTACAGGCTGTTCAAATATTCTGTCTGTGGTGCTAGAAGTACAGATACAACAGGCTCCTGCCATCAAAAGAGAAACACTAAAACCTGTAGGATAAGCTAAGCAAATCCAGATAATGGGTTTGTAAACATAAATAGGCCCATTAAGAAGTAAAAAGCATACCTGACACATCGCTATTTTTATAAGTCTAAGTAATAACACAAGCAAGATTAATATATATATATATATATGTATTTGAATCTCCCTTTTTAAATCAATAGCACACAAAAGGATTCTGCAGCCCTTGCTGGACACATGGATTCCACCAAGGAATGTGAGGATTGCTCGATTTAGCTTCGTATCTGGGTTTTACTGGGAGGGAGGGGAAAGGACAAAGACAGAGAAGGGCGTTTTCCTGGATTATACCGTGATGAGCAAAACTTGGGACAGAAATGACTGTGACTCCAGGCAGCAAAGCCTCTTTTATGTTCTTCTCTCTATCTTTTTAAAAGAAAAGGGAAGGGAAGAGCTGTTTGTGTTTTTACTCCCCACGCTCCCCTCCTCGGGGTTTTTCTTCCAGCACGGAGTTTGTTATCAAGTTTCAGTGTGTGCTTGCAGCACCGAGTAATACACCGGATAAAAACACCAAGCATTTGATATCTTAGAGTAACAAATCAGTTGGGAAGGAGCTTTCCTGCTGCTGTTGATTCCATCCATGTTGTACTTAAAGGGGCACTGCCAAAGTAAAAACAAAGAATTCAGTTTGTTTTGGGGGTTAGGTATACACAGTAGATGAGTTACTGGTAACTCTTATTTGCATAGCCTTTACTATGTAAGGGAAGCAAAGCACAGAAGAACCTCTTAGCCCAAAAATTGAGGTAATTCAACTGATTCAAAGACACGGGTGTGAAAAAACAGTGCTTAAAAAGTGCATTTTTTTTGTTCAAAACACACAGACAAAAATAAATAAATAATAATAAGAGCACAACATGAGCAAAATGCTACTTTTTCGTGTAGCATCTCAAAAACAACAAGGCACCAGAAGGTTTGGGTTGGGTTGTTGCTGCCCTTGGGTTGGCGATGACTCACAGACCACTAGTGTTCTTTTTCAATTTAATTAAAAAAAAAAAAGTAGAATATGTTTGCAAATGTTCTAGTTGAATAATGAGGAACATCCAGAAGTTTGTTCTGTGTGTGGCAAGCCTTCCTCGTTTGTTGTGAGCCCGTGTGACCTAACAGCATCAGCCTGAACCGGATAGCCCAGGAGAACATTAACTCCATGCAGAGTCCAGTTTCTGCAGAGTACCATGGTTGCTGTTTCCATCACTCTGTAGAACCTTACCCAAGGATAGGAAACAGCATGTCAGTGCTGGTGTGGAAATCTAAGGTGATGCAGTAGGCTAACCAGGACTGTGAGTCAACCAGAACGTGACCAAACGAGAGACTGAACACCTGTGGGGCAGCCTGTGAGAAGCTTGGAAAGGGAGAAAGGGAAGGCAAGCAGCCTGTATTTGACATAGTAGGCAACAAGGAGCAAGTGGCAAGGCCGTGGAAGGGATGGCTGCAGCAACAGGTTAGGAAAATGATCCTTACAGAGGTATTGCAAATGGATTATCAGCAGGAGGAAATTGCCCTGTCAAGATAAGAGGAGAAGGTGTTTTGTAATCATAACACGAGGTGAGAATCTAGATGTGGGTCGTCAGGAAAGGCTGTATCTTGCAGATGCTTCTTTCAAAACATCTAAGAATTAAAAACAACCAGGATGTGAGGACCCAGAGTAAAGATCAGACCCAAGGATACTGCTGAATTAGCAGCCTAAATGCCACTCAGCGTAAGGATACTGCGCCCACCAGTCAAGGTGCAGAGTAGACAAGTGAATCTGTGCTGGAAAAGGTGGTTGAATTATTTCTCACAAGTAACTTCAGCTAAAACATGGAGTGGAAGGAGGAGGCCCCCTGGGTCCTGAACATGGTTAAGGGAGCACCGTGAAGGAACTGGGTGGCAGGATGGTGTCCTGGAAGTCAGGGAGAAGAGCAGCCAGCAGAAGAGCAACACCAATACATTTATTTCTAGACTTGGTCATGGAGAAACTTCAGTGGTTCTCCTGGTTTTCTTGCAGAGCTGCTTGGCAGGGCCCACCAGGGCAGGGCAGTGAAGCCTGCAGATGTTTTTCAGCAAAGGACTGGGGCATGAGCTGGCAACTGGCAAGCATAAAGCTTGCAGTCAACGTGCATGATTTCTCTGAAATATTTCCACATGCCTGTGGTGCCAGTGTTACCCTTGGTACCGTTAAAAAGCCAAAGGAATAACTGGAAGAGATAAAGGAACTAAAGCTGAGGTTGACTGCAATTAATGTATGGTGAAGAACATCGTATGGTGAATTGTAACGTGTAATATAAAAACAGCAGAGGAAATGAGAATTACATGGAAAATACAAGATAGCAAAGGGCCTGGCTTACCTCTTATACAGAGACAAGCATGAGAGCATTTCTTTCCTTACTTAAGAGAGAGCCATGGTTATGCCATAGAGCTGTTTGGCTTGGCATTTGACTCATCTTCTGAGCAGCTTTGTTCTGTTCTGGGGCGGGCTGGAGCAAGACAATAAGCTAGAAGCAATACAGCACAGATCATTAGCAGTAGTGAGCTTCTGAGCTGACGTGGAATTAACACTGCTGGATGTGCCTGGTAGCCTCAAGTCTGTCATCTTTCTTAACCTCAGCAGCACAACCTCACAAAGCCCTTACAAAGGGGGCATACTTGGAGTGTTTCAATAATTAATCTTAATTTCTAGAATTTTGAATAGTCTTTCTCATAAGGCAACCATTTCACATAATGTATTGTGTGGCCACTGTTGTTGGGGAGGGGAGGTGCCAAACCCTACCCATTTGGAGTAAGCCAAGAGGGTAACCATGGGAGCAGCATTTTAGCCATCGCTGGATTTTAAAACCCTCTACAGAAAAAGAAAGTAAGCCAGGTTACTCTGCAGGAGATGGGGAGCTGAAACAGGACATTGAGGTGGTTTGGTTTACTTCTCCTCTTAACTGAAAGAAATAAGTATGGTTGAGAAAATCATGTGTTGTAGAAACATAACTCAGATATTTGGGTTAATTTTCTGGTAACTCAGCAGTGTGGGTTTGTCTGTCCTTAACAGGCATGAATAACCGTGAAGTCTTGGAGCAAGTAGAGCGCGGTTATCGGATGCCGTGTCCTCAGGACTGTCCCATCTCCTTGCACGAGCTTATGATCCACTGCTGGAAAAAAGACCCGGAGGAGCGTCCAACTTTCGAATACTTGCAGGGTTTCCTCGAAGACTACTTCACTGCGACAGAACCCCAGTACCAGCCCGGCGACAACCTGTAAACCCCTGGTCTCCACACACTGTCACGAATTACCAGGTGTTCCTCAAGCCCTGCCCCGCCTGCCCTTCGGCTTCCAACTCCGTGATCGGCTTCCCAAGAGTGCAGCAGCATCTTCCAGCACCGCCGGGCACAGGAGGGGCTGAAGCTGGGAGCTTCCGCAGCCCTCGCCTATGACCACTTGTCCTAACAATCTGAATGTCCTGGATGAAAAGGAGAAAAACACTTGTTTTTTCTTAATCAAAGACTCCAAAACTGCATTGTATTGATGTTATGTAAACTGCAAAACCTCCGTTCATTGTAAATAGTAACTCAGTGCCAATAACTGATCCTAGTGCTTTCCTTTTTTTAAAACGCAAAACCTATGTGATTTTAACTAGTCTTCTCCTGATTCAACTAAAAGTATTATTTTCCAGAAGTGGCCTCTTTGTCTAAAACATTTTTTTTCATGTTTTAACAAAAAAAAATAAAAAAAAAAATCAGGACAGGTGTTTGGTTTTTTGCTTTTTTTATATATAAAATATATATAATATATATACATACCTGTACATACAGTATATGGGTGCTATTGCAGAGGAAACTCATTCTGAACGGAATGAATCCTGCTGCAGCAGTACCCAGAAAGTGATAATTTTACTGCAGACATGAAAGCACTGGTGGGATTCTGAAAGCCAGTGATCTAATTTTTGGCTTTTGCCAAGCATGATTTTTTTAAATTGGATTGCACTTTTTGTTTATGACTATGTACCTGTAGATGGTTGTAACTTTGCTCTTTCAGGAATCATGTGCTGTATTTACAGTAATGTTTCCAATGTTTGACAAGTGTGTGATGATTTGTTCTTGAAATTAAAATGAACATATTTAAAGCAAGAAAACTACACCATCACCGTTTGAACTGGAAAATTGAAACTGCAAGGACTTCTTGTAGCCAAACGTGTATACTGAAATGTTTCAAAAAAAAAGATTTATTAAACCGTGTAACCACATTCAGATGGTCTTCAGATCATAGCATTTTAGCCATGTCCACCTGCTAAACTGTTGGTCACGCAACTAGGATTTTTCTGTTTTATGTGTAACATTTTTCCATTGTAAAATGAGTGTGTTAAATGTCCTGTACTGCTAATGAAAGTACTTTCTCTGTGTCTGCAAGTTCTCCAGTGGAATTACTATGCACTTCTTTACATTTCATGGGGGATGCACAGAACAAAGTATTACCTTTTCAGTTGTCTGTACCAGCCTTGAATTACTTACGTTTAACCAAAAAAAAAAAAAAAATTCCTTTCTATTTCTATTGAGTTTTTAATACTGAGTTGCAAATTTTAAAGTCTTAATTACATTTTGTTATGGTTTATTTGCAAGTTTACATTTTAAAACTGTTTAACTTTCTTAATTTAGTAATTAAAAAAAAAAAAAGAGCATTTTACATTTGGATAGTTGTTCTTTTGTTTAAACTGTGGAGGTAACGGTGGAGATGAGGTAAAAACTTTTCAAGGAGGGGTGTTATGCCATTTGGGGTATCGTATTTAATGGGAGTATGCAGACGAACGGGTCATCATTTTCTGAATTATGAAGTGATATGTTTTTAAGCAGCTGGAGTTCAACTTCAAGGAATCTGGTTGAATTCATGGCTAGCCTCTCACCTCCCTGTTCTGCAGAGCAGTTTATTCTTTAATTCCTTTTGCTTTTCATGTGAATCCCTTTACAAGTGTTGCAGGAGAAAATTTCTATGCCTTGTATTGTTGGTATTGCTTTAAAATATTGCAGCCATGTAAGACTTCATGACAGTTGAATCCTTTTTTCTTTTTTTTTTTAATTATTTAATAATTAGGTTGTGAACTCATAGTCTGAATAGTCACGCATTTTCTAAAGGGAACCTTTTCCAGTTTCTGAAATCTAACACAATAATGAATTGAGATTCAGAAAAGAAGTTGTCGTCGTTGTTTTAATGCTTCCGATACAAAGCATCGACTGAGGATCCTCTTGCAGAGGAGCGGTCCACACTTCGCCTTTCTCAAGGTGTGAATTTGTACAGCCGTGTTGCTCGATCCCAGATTTCCGTGACAAATCGGTTAACATTTTCCATGTAGAGTCTGTAAGTAATGTTATGTACATGCCGTGTCCAATGTTTCTGTACCTGTCGCTGTGGGACACCGAAGAGGCCATAATTCTTGTGGGGCTTTTTTTAAAACCAGTCTTGACACTTACAAGGTGAGTTGTGGTCCTCTTTTTTTTCCCACAGCTACCCCCCTGCCTTAAAACATCGTCCACTGAGCTGAGCACTCGGCAGTAGCTCAGCTGGCTGGTGGAGCCAAAACGTACTCAGACAAGTGCTTGGTGGCAAAGCGTGGTCACACTGCCGAGGTCCTGAGCAGTCGGGATGAGGCTAAAACATTTGGGGTTTTGCCTGTGGTTCTCTTTGGAAGTAAGACTTGGACAGGGAGTCGTCGGGATTTTATGGCCTTTCTTTCTGACTCTGGGGTTTGCTGTTCCTGTATCACATTCGGTCTGCGAGTACCACCTCGGTCTCTGCCGTATCTCTGCCTGCAGCTGGCTTGTGTGCAGACTGGTGCCACCACTTGCAGACCACTTCTCATCGGTAGCTCTTCTGCTTCTTTTTCTTAATGTCGGGAGTTTTGTTGTTTGGGGTTTTTAATCTCTCCAATAAAAACATCAGCTAAAATTTAAACAAGGTTGTTAGCATTTTTGCTGTAAGTTAGTGTACAAACTTTTCTTAGGCACACATAGCTGGGTGGTGACTGTAAAAGTAGAACTATCAGATGAAAAATATCCTCTCTGATATTTTTTTTATTAATGTAAGGTTAAATAAATCACAACCAGAGAAAAACAATTGGCCAAAAGCTCCCCACACCAACACACCTCACTCCTAACCAATCTTTGGTGTGACAGCGAAGTCCCAGAAGAGCGGAAGGGACTCAGTGGGGTGACCCAGATATCTCCAGGCCAATTCATCCAATACCAGTCCCGGGAAAAAAAAGACCGGCAAAAATGCAACGCTGCCACGTTAACAATTAATTATGATTAATATGATTAATGCCTGTTAATGTATTCCAAGGGAAGGAAATATTGTGAGACTTGGTGGATCTTCCAAAAGATCCACAGCTTGTCAAAGGCACTAACGCGATGTCCTTTGGCTTCTGCAAACAGTACTCTATTTAGTTCTACGTGGTGCTCTAATTTTGGTTAAATTACCACTATAGAAAATAAGTACAAAAAGGAAAAGTGATTAAATGTTAAAATTAGAAAATAATCATATATGAAAAAAAAAAAAAAAACATCTCCAATGGGAGTGTTCCTCATGAAGTCTCTAGGCTGGAAAGGACTAACTGCAGACCAAGAAGGCAGATTGCTAAATATTATGTGGTAGATTGCCACATGACTTGCAGGTGAGTTGGAAGTTGGTCAAATTTACTTTAATATGCACCATCCTTTTCTCATCTGCTGCAATACAGAATGCAGCATGCTAATGATTGCTACCACATTGTACCCTAAGGGTTCAAGGGCCTCACGTGAGGCTGAGCCCGAGTGTACGAGAGCTATTAGGATACACACAGTAGCTCCTCTTCTAATGTGCAGACAATATTCATTCATCAAAGAAGGCTTTTCCTGCCTAATGGGAAATTGCCACCAGCAGTGCAGACAAAAGAATATTTATTTTCCCAAATCGTGTCAGTTTGAAGGTCTGTCTGTCTTTCAAGAATAATTGAAGTCTGTTTGTAGCTCAGAAATCTCATTGTGTTCTGCAATCTCAGAAAGCAGTGATTATAATTTCCTGTGACTCACACGCAGGGAAATTTTATCACTGAAGGGGCTTCTGTTAATCAGGGCAGTATTCCCTGACATGTAAACTGAAGAAGAGGGGGGGACACACTTTAATTTTGGATTTTCCTGCACAGACCAAAAGAGGATCCATGCAGCAGACAAGGAAAAAAGGCTCCTTGCCAGGATGCCACTTGCACAGGGCGTTGGTCTCTCCCTCCCAGTGCTGCTGAATTTATCAGGAGAAGCTCTGACAGCTGAAACCAGGTTACTGAGATTCATTTTGAATGTGAGAGGGGAAATGCTAGCTTCACTTAAGTCTGTGAGATGTTTTCTGTTGATTTTTAATACAGCCAGTGTTCTGGGCGTGTGTGCGTGTCTATCTATCAAAATGCAATTTGCACACAAAAGCATCCATACCTACACAAACATCAATCCATCTCCTTGTATTCTCCCCCTGTAGCTGAATGCTTAACAAAAATGCATTTGTAAGAGCAGGATGTGAGTGGATTAGAGGACAGAAATGTGTTAATAACAAGAGAGCTTCTCTTTTTAACTCTTCTTCTGCCTCCCACCCCTGGCTCAGTTGCAATCCTTGCTCCCAGGCCAGGAGAGGGGTGGCAGCAGCAAGCGCTGCCACTGAGGTCCTGTAGTGGTTGGGGTCCCCAGCCACTGCAAACAGCAACCTGCGGCTGATTTCTAAGTCAGGAAGGGAAAACATTTCTCCCAGGGACACAGCCACAGCTCGGGGCCTATGGGAGTTCACAGGAGGGCCGTAAGGGAGAAGAGTGCCCTCCCGGGACAGACATGCTATTAGCTTGTAGGCTGTGCATCATGGCATGAGCAGGGAGATGCAGAGGTTGCAGCACCAGCTGTGCTTGCAGCGTCTGCTTTCCACTGTGGCCAGGGATTTATTTATGTGATCAGATTAGAGCAGGCTGGTGAGCCTGAACTGCAGTTTCGGTTACCAAATGTAAACATCTTCTCTGTTGCAGGGATGATATAATAGCATATATCCAAGATGATGGTCAGAAAATCACGGGAGTCTGTGACTAAAGGGAAGATGTTAGACTGACTAAGCCAGGTGGGACTTTGATTGTTCTGCTCATTGTTGGGAATAACGCAGCATTAAGCTCTGTGAATAGCTAAAAGGGCAAAGAGCAAAGAAGTGAGGTTATGCTCCTTCCTCCAGGGCAAAGAGCAAAGAAGTGAGGTTATGTTCCTTCCTCCACAGCAGTGCTATAGCTTGTTGAGGGCTCTGGTCTGCTTTTTTTTGTGTGTGTGTGTACATCAGCATTTGTTGCTGAGCCTCAGCCTGCAGGGTGTTATGAGTTTGTTTGGCTGCTGGTTGTCACATCTTCACACAAAATCCTTGAGGCCTGCAATGGATAGAAAATAAATAAATAAATAAAGGATGCAGGGAGGATTTCAGACCACATTGTAGCCTTATCTACTGACTGGGGTTCACTCTCACACAGAAGGCCTGCCCAAAAACCATTACACCACTGGATTTCCCCTGCTAGAAGTTGCTACTTGTCCAGGAAGGGTCCCTGGGTGCTGGGAAATGGATGTAGTGGTGCCTGCATCCCTGATGTCCCATTTGGCTCCTGGAGCACCCACAATCCCTCCTGTTAGCAGCTTGGGCATGACCTCATGTAGCTGAAAATGGGTCTTTGGCCACCACTGATCCGGGGGGACTGCAGTCACACAAGCCTCAGCCCCGAGCTGTGGTGCTGACCCAGAAGTGGATGCTAACTCCTGGTCTCCTAAAAACCCAAAGAGCCAAACCAGGGCCTGATTTGCATTTTAAAGGCAGATGACGAGGTACGTTTGATCATATGAGAACTGAAGTTTTCCCTCAAATTCTCATGCCTCCCAAATGCAGCGAGGCCTCCAGCCGAGCTTTGTATATGACCTCATATACATCCAGCGTATAAAACTCATACCGCATCCTGAACATTTGCATATGTTACATGGCTTTTGTTCCACTTGGGTGGCCATCCCATCCCCTCCCCTTCCCCCTACCTCTCGCCCCATTACTCACCCACATAGCTCCCCCTTGTACATTACTCTCAACGTGTCGTTTCTGAAGAAATACATATCCAGCTCTTGCAGAGCATGGGGGTTCTGCTAATTGTCAAATGTTGAGTGGGTAATGATCAATGGAGGACTAATTGGAAGCAAGAGGGAATAAAATAGGTATTACTTAGCTCCTGCTCTTAATTAAGAGGATACATAATGCTGTGGGGAAAATCCTAGCAAATGGCAGGAGGGTTTTTGTTATTATGCAAGGTTTAATTAGAAGCATGGCATGAGCTAACGTATAGGTACTGTTTTCTTTCCTTTCAGGTGTCTCTCCAGGGCGTGACTTTAAAAATGCCAAAGCAGGAGCCTAAAAAAAAAAAAAAAAAGGTGGTAAATATTTTTGTGGGCACATGCCTACCACTCCAAACAGCAAGAAGTGGAAGAAAGCCCCAGCTTCCCCCACAGAGCAAAAGCAGTGAGGATCTAGCCAAATGCAGACAACTGGGAGAAAGTGTAGTCTACCTTACACATAGGAAGATGGAATGAAATGCTCATTGCAGTGTCTCCAGATTAATTCACCTCACTAATGTTGAAAGTTGAGCAATGCGACAGTGCTTTATTTCAAACAGTTAATCATTTGGGAGCAGAAACATTTATGGCTGAGTTAGTTCTCTGAATATATAGATGCAGTAGAAAATGCAAGAAGCAGAGCTAGACGTCGGCATTATCTTCCTGATTGGAAAAATAAATATTACAGCTCCTGAAGGACTACCAACTACTTTTATAAAAAAGCTCCACGTTGTCTGCATTGCCAATGAAAAAAGTCATCCTGCATCTGAATATTAATCTGTACTTTCTGTGATGGGCCCATTATGACACAGCACATTCTGCTGTTAAATAACACGCAGATGAGATACGAACTTTAAAGCATTTTGAGTTTGATCCAGTGCTCTATGAAGTCAATAGGCTGACTTCAGAAATACAAAACAGGCCTTCAGAAAGCAATTAGGATGGCCTGGGTTTGGGGGGTGGGAGAGTCATTTGAAATGCTGGAATAAACTTAGGTATCTGTTTTCTATATTTCCTAATCCAGAATCACTTATCTGATAATGGTTTCCACAAATTTGCAGGTGTAGGCTGGGCCTTGTCTTTGATTTTATACCCACTCAGCTATTAGCACAGTTAGCTTTCATGCATTTGGGGTTTTGTTTTGGTTTGGTTTTGTCGGGCTTCTAAGAACGTACACGAAGCTCAAGCAAGAGGAAATGCTCCAAGTGAAAAAGGGAGGTTGAGGGGATACCTCATCGCTGTCTACAACTACCTGAAAGGAGATTGCAGTGAAGTGGATGTGTAGGTCTCTTTTCTCAGGTAACAAGTGATAGGACGTGAGCAAACAACCTCAAGTTGTGCCAGGGGAGGTTTAGATTGGATATCAGGAAGAATTTCTTCACAGAAAGGGTGGTTAGGCATTGGAACGGGCTGCCCAGAGAAGTGGTAGAGTTGCCCTTCCTGAAGGTGTTCAAGAGACACGTGGACATGGCACTTACAGACATGATTTAGTGGTGGACTTGGTAGTGTTAGGCTGATGGTTGGACTTGGTTAATCTCAAGGGTCTTTTCCAACCTAAATGATTCTATGACTCAGTGATTCTAAGCATCTGATGGTTTCTGTGGTTTGGCAAGTTAAAGAAGGCACAGAGACGGTTCTCTGGTTGTCACTGCAGGCACTATTAGGTCTATAGGAGTGATTTCTGGACCCAGAAACACTCAGATAAGGGCTAGCTTTCACACACTATCCCCTCAGGCATCATGTCCTGTGGAACCAGGCTCTCTGTGCTTTTCTCTAGGCCACAAACACCACTTCAAATAAATATATGTATATGTGGTCAGAATGGAAATGACCCCAAGAGACTGAATGCCGAGTGAGACAGCATTAACTCCTAGTGACCAAGTACATATGGAGCTAGTGGAGAGATTCTAATGAAGAGCCACCAAAATGATGGAGAGACTGAAGCACTTCTCCTATGAGGAGAGGCTGAGAAATAAGAGAAGGCTCAGGGCCTCTTATCAATGTGTAACAAAATACCTTGAAGGGTGCAAAGAGGATGGAGACAGGCTTTTTTCAGTGGAGCCCGGTAACAGGACAAAAAGCAATGGGCACAAACTGTACCACCTGCACGAGGCCCTAATTTCAGTTCCTGCGTGGCCTTGGACCCCCTTCCCCACCACGGGGTGCAGGATGCAGCAGGGCTGTCACGAGGCCAGCAGGCAGCTGGGCTTGGTGCAACTCGTGGCTGGGCCATTCCTCCTCAGGCCAGCCCCATGCCCAGCTCGGGCAGTGCTCCCCAGCAGGGCCTGCCCTCAAAAGCACTCAGCTGCCCCCACCCTGATCCTGCAGCCCGCATCAGAGTGGAATGCAACCTTTATTATCTGAATTTATTTATTTTTCGCAGATCAGTGATTCCTGTTTCAGGCCTGGTGCCAGGAGTGCAATGAGGGGTTGCCACTGTCCCTGGCTGCAGGAGCAGGTGCCACCACTGCAGTGACAGCAGTAGTGAGCCACATCGCCACTGATCCTTTCTGAAGAAAAACCAGGAGGGAGCAAGTGTAGAGCAGCTTTATTACAATTCTCACATCGCTTCTTTCAGGAAGGCACGTTGCGTGTCGTGTCTGCCGCCTGTACCGGTGCTTTTCCTATCCCAGCCATGTCCATTTCCATGGTAACTGAGGGGAAAGCAGGAAAAGGCTGCAGGCACTGGGGCCATGTCCCACCCGACACCTCTCCCCGGGCAGCCCCACAGGATTTCAGGTCGTGCCCTGCTGTGAGGCCCCCGTGGGGATGACCAATGCGTGTCCCCTCTCCATGCTCCGCTGCGGAGGTGGGATGATGAGGGAGGGCTCTGCCAGGAGCATGGCATCAGAGGGCCTCAAGTGTGCTACCGCCACTGTGCAGCCCAGCCAGAGAGCCCAGCCCAGCCCTGCACAAGGGGTGCAGGCAGCAGCACCAGCCCTGCCGCGGCTCTGCCTTCGCTGGTTCTGCCCCTTTAGCACTGGCTGAGCTCTGAAAAAAGGCAGAGTCCTGAAACAAAAGCCACCCTGCTGAAAATGGCACTTTTGGCAGCAGTCAGGGTGATCACAGTGCAACACAGCCGTATAGAAGCGGTACAATTGAGTGACAACTTCGAGCTGACTTGAACAGCCCCAGCTCTCACGCCACTAATGATGCTCATGTGTTAACCGAAAGCAATTTTGGCTTCAGCCCAGTAGCGTGACTTAGGATGACCCAAAAGGAAGGCTTGGTGTCCTCAGCAGAGGAGGGCGGGGAAGAAGAGGAGGAAGGGGCCAGGACTATCAGTCAGAGGGCCGGGCTGAGCTCCTGATGGACAGTGGGTTTCTCTGGGAAGAAGGTAAGCCCGTGGGGGCACTCAGGCCATGGGACAACACTGCACTGCCGCAGATATAATCGCATTTAGTGCTCAGCTTGGAGGCACCCGCTGCTCCCAGCCATTTTAATTCTTCCCCTGGAAATCTGGCAGTAGTTCTCTGGCAAGAGGAAATAAGTATCTGTGTCATGGCTTCACCTCATGGCCATGAAGTGGGCTGGCGGGATGGTGTAAGTCTGGAGGGGGGATGCTGGACACGTGGTTCCCTCCTCTGCCCCCCATGCCATGGGAAGGGCGCAGGAGCAAGAAAGAGAGGCAGCACCCGAGCTACAGACCTCAGGGGGTGATTGAGGCATCCCTGCGTGTGCAGGCTGGCCGATCAAGCGTTAAGCTGGCGTGTGGTGGCAGCCCGTGGACGCCTGAAGGATGAAGCACTGCGCACGAGTTGCAGCCAAGACAGACTCCTCCTAGGGTTAAACTAAGAAAATGTAGGCTAAAGATCAGGAAGAGCTTCTTGGCAGGGAGGTCTGCGGAGAGGGGAGGTCAGGAAGGCGGTGTAGGCTGGGACACACAGCTGCGTCCAGCGGGAGCAGCAGGGACCGCTGCCACGAAATGGCCGGCGTGGCTCTCAAGAGCCCACCACACCGTGCTGCGAGCACTGGTCTTACTCGGCTTTCAGGAGCAGTGCGAATGTATAAGGGCTTCAGCATGTATGAACAGAGAGTTTCTGTTCCTTTGAGGCACGGAGGAAAACTTGGAAGTGTCTACAAGTCAAACCTAAAAAAAAAAAAAAAAAAAAATCAGATGAGAAATCGTTTTTTTGTTCTTTATATAGTTCTTGCAGTCGTCATGTGATTTTCTTCGGTAGGCTGAATCACAGTTGGTTTAGTGTTTGGGATTGACAGTAAGTAACCGGGGATTTAAAAAAAAAAAGGATGACTTTTCCAGTGAGCCACATTGTTTAGGAATCATACTGGGTTTCCCCTACAGTTATTTATCTGTAGGGCTCACGCAGAGGCAGCCTGGCCTCCTGCGAGAGAGGGAGAGACACGCACGCAGGCATTTGGAGAGAGTTTTTGAGCTTCAAAGCGTCTCTCCTCCGCTGCTGCTTCTCTCCCCCACAGGAGGCTGCAGACGGAGGCTCTCCACTTCTGAGTTGTGATTTGCATGCCTCTTCCACTTCCTGCTACAGAGCCAGTTCTGCAGCTTACCTGGGAGAGGAAGAGAGGCTGTCGTAAAAGGAGGAAAAAAAACGGCCGAGGAGGGAGACCCGGGTGCTCGCAGAGCGAAAGAGCGCGTAGGAGACACTCCAGCCCCTTCCCCTTCCCTGGCCAGCTGAGTGAGCCTCCTCAGCCACAAGGTAAGAAGTGTTAAAGATACTGCGCTTTTCGGTCCCTGCTCGTGATTAGCTGTTGACCCACTTTTGGCTCTCCGTGGGTATTTTTTCCCTCAGATTTCTCTCTTCCCTCCCTTTTTTTTCCCCTCTCTCTCTCATCTAATGATAGACCGAGCTTCACAGATGGTTACAACATGTTTCAGCCATTTCACTGCAGGTTTTTTTTATTTTTTTTTCATAATCAGGAGAGTTTTGGGGTAAACACTGGAAATGGACACGCCTGGTGTTGAAATGTTGTCCTGCGTATTTACATAGCTGCCTGGCAATGCCTGTCAGCCAGGCCTGAGCCCAGTCCCTCCCTGCACGGCTGTACGTGCCCAAGGCGGCCTGTTCAGCGCTGCCACGGGGCTGGGTGCGGGCACGGGGGCCTCTGCCTTGGTCCCCACCGGGCACTGCTGGCCCCAGTGCCAGGGGCAGCGTCGGACAGGTCCTCAGACCTGGTGGGGGAGAGGTCGGTGGAAAGCACGAAGAAAACAGGTTTCTAGACCTGGTTCGCACAGTCCTCCATGGCGTTGGTATGGAAACGGTGGGAGCGAGCCAGCGGTATTTCTTTTTAATTAGGGTAAAATCAGCCATATAAAAATCACTCTGGTTTCATCCCGTAGCTGTTTGTTTCAGGACGTGGGTTTTGTGGGGCTAACGTTTGCTGGGCAGAGAGAACAGCAGATCTGGGCTTATTGATCCTCCTCCACTGCCAGTTACCGAAGGACTGGAAATTCCCAGCCCCTGTAAGCTCCCCACAGGTTCAAGGCCTGGCCTGGATGCTGGAATCGTCCATTTGCGTGACCACCTCCCTGGCAGCGTGACAGGGAGCACGGAGCTGCGTGTGTACCTTCAGGCATGAGCAGCGATGCCCCACAGTGACCAGAGAGTGCTCCAAGCCCCACGGCTCAGGGCTGGCTCTGAGGCATCCCTGAGGCAGGTGCCAGCCCTGGTGCCTCGTAAAAAAGACCTGTTGCTCTATGAGGAGATCCCAGCTGTACCCCCACGCAGCCCCCTGCATGCCTGGGCCACTCGCTGTCAGTCACAGCCATGCCCCCACACTGGGGAGGCCCCTGGGAAATGGCCAGAAGTCCTTTGGTTGGGGTCAAGGAGACAAAAATGTGTTTAAAACAGCACTGTAGTGGTCAGTTAAGGTGACAGAGTTGGGTAAGGCCCCCAGTGACACCTGTGGCAAGTTAGTGCTCCTGCTCCCTCACCGATGCCGGTTTTTAAACGCCCATTTCTCCTGCAATGCCATCACCTATGTAAGGCAGGCTTTAAGAGCTGCTGCCTGCTCGTCTTTGGCCAGGGGCTGTGCACACTGCAGGGGGGTGATGCTGAGGAGAGGGATGCACGAGGTGCACACGGCGGGGTCAGCGTGCCGGTGAGCACTCGCTGACACTGCCGGCTGTTGGCAAGTGTCTGCTAATTGTGCTGCAGCCTGTGATACCATCAGCATCTGAGGTCAGCTTGCTCTTGCTGAGTGCCAGCAATGTTCTGAAGCATACTGTACTATTTATTTTACTTTTTCCCCCCAACCACCTTTTAATCTTCCTAAGAAAAGAAACAAGCATGTGCAGTTATGGTGTTCGTGCCTATGAGTGCCCCTCACCGCCAGCAGTGGCGTTCGAAGTTTGGCAGAGGGTACATGTCCGTGAGGTATTTCTGCACGTTTCACGAAAGCAAACGAGTGAGAGTGAGAAGGGCTCCTATCGCACCAGCTGAGGGACATACGTCAGGTCCCAGAGTCTTCCCCACACCCTCCCACCGCCCACACACCCAGCACCCCTCACGCTGCGGCACAGGGAGAGCGAGTACGTCAGCCCGGCGAAACGCCAGAGATTTTCCCTTATTAGGAGCCACTCGGTCCAGCATAACGTACAAAGCTATAGGAAACCAGGATTTTGTGGTTCCCAAGGAGATTCACTCCTCTCAGGGTGGTTCCCCTTATCCAAACCCCTCAGCTACCCTGAATTCTGCCTGTCAAGAATGGTTACGTGTCGGGATTTTCAGATACACTGGGGCCATGGGATATCCCAGTTTGGGGGTTATTCAGTACCTAGGAAAGTTTTATCAGCATCAGAAATGGGCGGGAAATAATCTCCAGACAGCAAACACATTTTTAAGGTGCCTGAACGTGGATGTCTGAGATCATTGCAGACATTTTCATATTTCACAAACGTGGAAAACTGGCAAGGAATCCTGCCTATATGTGAGACGTCTGTCTGGATCCTTTTTTAAAGTGTTGTACTTCTAATTTCTTGATACTTATTGTCTGGTGCTCCTTTTACGTGCATATCGAAGTCTACGCTCAAAGAAGTGGAAAGACATTAGTGCTGAAAAAGAGGATGTGATGTTTGCCAAGCAGGGAGGCGTGGAAGCATGTTCCCCCGTTTTCCTGGCGCATGTAGGCTTCCATGTCATGGCTGCAGGAAATATGTAAGAGCAGCCGTACAGTCAGCGTGGAAGAGGAATGTTGTTTTCATATTGTTTTTCTGCTCCTTCCAGAAGTTGTAAAAATAAACACTACCTGCCCTAGAGAGTTTAGAGTCCGGGCTCAGAACGTGACACGCTGCCTTGGTTTTTGCTGGGGAAGGTACCCAGGGGAGCCGGGAAGCATCTGTGATGACAGCAACCCAAATTCTTCGTGGAGCAGTGAAACTCTTCAGCTTGGATTTCCTTGTCTGTGTTTATTTAAGTTATAGACCCAAAACAGTTCCCACATTTACACTTGCTCTTCCCAAAAGGATTTGTCCCTGGTTTTTGGAGGAAAGTTTTGCCTAGTGTTTCTGTGGAGGAAGCTGCGCTTGGCACAGTGTGCTGAAGCACTTGCACTGCTGTGACCCCGTCACAACAGCATTTGTTGCAATCTCAGTGATGTGTGCATCCTCACGGCAGCTTGCAAACTCTGCATCCAATTACTCCCATCCTGCAGATGAATATCTGCAGCTCCAGAGAGCTTAAATGATTCAGCCAAAGTACAAGGAATTATATGGAAATGAAGAAATTCCGATCAATCCCCACCCCTTGTGATCTCAGCTTTGCTGAGATCTAAATCCATGCTATTTCAGAAATGTCATGACTGGGGAATAAAAAACCTTTCCCTTGTGAGCTGTGCAACAAGGAAGGTGAGGTTCCTTTTTCATCCCAATATTTTCTTTTTTACTAATGTACACAAATGTGTCTTTGATCAAAGGGTAAGGATGTTTTCCCCTCTCTGGAAGTGACGGGGAGTGCAGATACACTCGCGTTGCAGGTTTTCTCTTCTGTTTCTTCACTGACAGGACTTTCCTAATCAAAAGCAGATCGGTGGTAAGCATGTGTTTTGGGACAGTGCATCCTGACAAGCCAGGGAAGTAGATGGAATGCCTGATGGTTTCGCAACTGGCCACAAGAAAACTGCAAAGATGGGCCCGAACCCAACACTCTTCCTTTCCCCAGCCGCCCCCTTGCCTCTGCTGGATGTTTCTTAGGGCAGTTTGGCCCTTGCTTCAAACTCGGATGCTCAGGCCTGTCCCCACGGACCTGCAAGGGTTTGTTCCCCTCCATTTATGCTGTCCCTGCCACTTCCCAGAAGTGGCCATGCCTAGCAGCGTGCAGGTCACAAGGAGGACACAGCAGCAGCGGGGGCAGCCCTCCCTCGGGGCTCTCAGGCTGGAGGAAGAGAATTTCGCTGGGTCTGGGAAGCCTTGCAAAAGATCTGGGACATTTCTTCCTAAAAACTTGGGTCCCTGCCTGTCAAGTTGCTGAGCACTCACCCAGGAATGCTTTTTTGCTGAACAAACACACCAGAGAACTGCGCATATGAGGAGAGGAAGGAAAAGAAAGAGAAGGGATGGTTAAAGGAGTTCCGTCAGCATTTCTGAGAGCATCCCAGGCCTGGCTACTCTGTCCCTTTAGGAAGGGCCCCTTCACTTTAATACAGGCAGGAATATGAGCAAAAGCTCCAGCTGGTTATCAGTAATCTCCTGCATAGTCACCGGTGCAGGGGGTATATTAAATTCTTGAAGCTTCCTGGCAATATCACGATCTGACTTGAGGCTGCAGTGGCTTTGGAAATGAGATTGGGCACGATCTACGTTCTCCGGTGGTCTTAGTGCCAGAAAGGGATCAGGCTGCGGGTTTCTCTGGATGTTTCAATATGCTGAAGCATTCCTTTACCCTAATTCTTCAACACCGGGGACCTAAGCAAGTTATTTTTCTGTCCACAGCTTTACTATACGTGCAGGATAAATCCTATAGGAAAGTCAAAGGAGACCTAATGAAATCATAGACTGTGAGGCCACGTAAAATACCGGGATAATGGGCTCGGTTTTGTTTTTCCTTTTATTCCAGAAGCTGAGGGTCGTCAGTGGAGCAGAACCAAGGTCCTGACACGCTGCTGTCAGGGGAGGAGTGTTTCTGAATCAGCTGTAACATTTCTGGTAGAGAGGGGATTTCTCCTGGGAATTCCAACCCAAGCACCGCCGCCGGCATTGCCCAAAGCACAGTGGGGTTAACTTGTCCTCGGGGCTCTCTCCACAGACAGAGCTCTGCTGTTGTAACAGCTTCCCTTTCCAAGCCGAGCTGCTGAGAGAGGAGGAGGAGGAGGAAGTCACTTCCCCTCCTCCTTCATGGTGTGCCTGTTTTAACACCAGAGCCCTCCGCCCCGCAGGAGCAGGAGCTGTGTGTGGGCATCAAGGCTCAGCTTTCGATGCTCAGCTGTCCTGCGGCGGGATAATGTTTAAAAAGCTGGAAGGTTTTGCAGGGAAACACATAGGCGGTGGAATCAGGTCTCTCTTCTGTCTGGCCAAACTGTTTTTACTCAGATATTTGCAGTAGTTTTCATAATGTTTAGCTCATGTAACACAGGAAGGAGATAAGGCAGTCATTTAAATATTTAGTTGATTGGAGAGATAAAGAGGCATTTGTCCTTTTAGAGGGCCAAACTAATAGGAAATACGTTTTTTAAACTACTCTGAAGTAAGCATTGTTTCTGCCGAGTATTAGATTCACGTAGTCTGTGCGTGACCCATTTCACAGCCAGCCAGCGTGAATGATGCAACTGAAAAAGAGGCAAAAAAAACTTTGAAGGTTGTAGCCTCCAAAGGAATTTATTAACTTTTAAATCCCATCAGACAGCTGGTCCGAATCCTGCTGAAGGCAACAGAGAGATTCCCATTGAATTCACTCAGGTTTGGATTGAGTTCTTGGTTTCTCTGTAGAAATGTGGTCTTATTGTGGTGCTAAACCAGCGGCTGCTGAATATAGAGGATCTGAAGGCAAAGTGATTTGGCTGTTTGAGACCACCAAGGAATAACATAGTGAGCCAGGCCTCGTAAACTAGTTTCTGAAAAGCCACGTTTGGGTGTTGGCTAAGGATTACCTCTAATGGTGATAATGTTGTAGAGACAATTATCTCTAATGCTGATATCTGTAATGGTGATGTGCTGTGCTGTCCGTGAGTCGCCGCCCCAGGGAGGCACCCATTTAATCTGTGATCCGAGCAGAGTTCCCAGGCTAACAGTGCCTCGTCACTGCCACGAAGGAGCACACACCTCTGCCACCATCCTGGGCTGATAACGAGAGCTCAAAGTTTCCTCTTTCCCGTCCCATCCGTTATGAATTGGGGAACCCTGACTCAGTGAGCGGGACCGGCGACGGGGACGTGGCGCGGAGGATAAGTGCTGAAGACCACGGGGAAGGACGGCTGCGTGGTGGTGGTCAGCCAGCTGCCAGGATTTGAAGCCTGGGTGCTCGTGGGGGAAGGAGCTGGTTTAGGACGAGACCCTGCTTTCTCATGCACCGGGGTGCGGCTGTCGGAGCAGCAGCGTGCTAGTAGCCGCTCATGGGGCTTGGCTGCATGGGAAAGTTTGCCAGCATAATTACTCCACGGTAATTATTGTACTGTAAGTCTCCCCGTGGACGTGCTTATTATAAGATAGGATGTGTATTTGGAATATATGGTAAACCTGCTGCATAGGTGGGTTTTGTGTTATGCGGAGGAGGAATATTTACACTGCAGCCCAGCAGCAGCAGAGCACAGTTTTTATCCTGCTTCCCAGCAAATGTTACACCAAGAGTCTTCTATGCCAGAGGTATTTTCAGGGGGAAATACATGCCAGTTGACCTGATCAGCATGAGCATGAAGCCTCTCTCTTGTCCTGTAGCACAAGGCACGTTCTTTGCTTTTCCAGAATGGATATGGGAGCCAGGATAAAGGTGGGGACACTGCCTTGTGCCTCTCCATGAGCCATAAGCCTCTTTCTAATACTGTGGTTCTCTGAATACATGCTTCATTTGAACTTTCTGTTCAAGCTACTGTGACTGAAGCTGGGCAAAATTCTGCCCCTCCACAGTCCAGCAATGTTTAGGTCCAGCATAAAACCCATGCTCTGTGAAACCTGCAGCAAGGATTGTGCTTCTCATCCCAAAGGGTGGTACAGCGAGAGCATGTCAGTCACCCGTCACTGCTGCTCTCATTCTGGAGCAGAGGCATCTGTCATCAAGGATCATTTGGTTGGACCGAATTTACTGACAGCACCCCCAAAAGGAAGGGATGATTTTGGTGTCTGGGGCACAAGCCAATTCCGAAGAAAGGGAGAAAATAATCCAAACAGTAAACAAAGTCTCTAAATTGTCTTATAACTCTCAATAATTTCAAATAACAAGCATGCAATAACAGAATGGGTGAACTGGTTTGATAAAACGAGCAGCAACACCTGGAAGCTAGCTTTGGAACTGAAATCACTCAGCTAGGTGTGCGGTGAAGTTTAGATCCAAGGAATCAGTATGAAGGCATTATTACAAGGTCTGGAGTAAAATACTGCAAATGATTGTATTCCCTAGGATATGCCCGAGCATACAAATCCCCAGATTTATACAGTCTGCCTTTCTGTCAGGTGCAGAAATTACCTGTGAGAGACAGTTTGTGTGCTTCTTTTTTCCCCAGTCTCAGCAGGAACAGTGAGTTCCGTAAATCCCATAAAAGTGTCTGTTTTGCGAAATGCAATTTCCAGAACTCTAACCAGTATTTCTTTTCCAGGCTCGGAGATGGAGTTATTTTGGGCTTATTGCCTGTGTGAAACTGCACCATGTTCACAAGAGTCCTCTCTCTTGTTTTCCAGTTTGCTGTAAGATTCTGGCCTTGCAGTCGACTCTCATTTCTGGTGTGACCACAGAACCTGGAAATGGCCTCCGTGTCAGGTTAGTCCAAGTTATAACTCAGCACTAGCCACTAACTAGAGGGTTAACCAGCTAACCCTCTGCTGTCTTGCTTTGCCAAAATTCAGCCAGACCTTTCTTACTGTTTTCTGCCTGTCTTTTTTAAAGCATGTAAACATGTGGATATAAAGAATACACATTGCTCTTCAGTGCTCCAGCTCACCATCACCATCACCATCATATTCAGTGGTCTGGCTGTCAGTCTACAGTGTTTCTTCTTCCACTTTTTCAGGCACTTTTGTGAGTCGAAGCATACCAGTGGAAGTTGACGAATCCATGCCATGGTCTCCATTTCCTGAAGGTGTCTTGGAAGAGGCTTCACAGCCCTCTGGAGAGGATGTGGAGGATGAGGAGCCCCAGAGACAATGTGCTGCTCCTGTGGCTGACCCATCGTGCCCCTGCAGAGCACCAGCATATCACCAGCTGCCCGCAGAGCCAGACAGCAGGCTGTGGTCAAAATACACCGATCCTGATGGAGATGGGCACTCCTGTTCCTCTGGTGAATCAATAGCTGGAGTATTTCACCCCAAGATGCACCTTTTAGCTATGGACAAGTCAGGCGTGCAGCCAAGACCACAGCTTTCAGCTGACACTGGGCACAATTCCAGTAAGTCGGAGCAGAGCTTGTCTGACGCTCCCGAGCACTCGCCGGAGGAGAGCAACAAAGGGAGTTCACGGTCACAGCAGCCCTCGGGAAGCAGACCTGCAGCCGAGCTGGCGACCGTGGACACGGGGTACAACTCCCAGTCGCGAGACGTGATGGGCATCAGGCAGCTGGAGCCCCCCTTGCCGCTCGTCTCCGTGCTGAACCCCCAGGACCTCCCAGGACCGCTGATCTCCAGGGAGTTTTTCGGACCTGAGCCCCAGCAGTACCCCGTGTGCCAGCACTTGCCCCATCCCAACGCCTCCCCGGCAGCCCACGGCTGCTTCGGGCACCGCTGCCCGGCAGAGCAGCACCTGCAGAGCCCATGTGAGTAGCACTGCTCACCCCGAGGCAGGTTTTCGGGGGGGCATCACAGCCATCGTTCCCAAAGCTGCCTATTTTCCTACTGTACTTTCTTTGCAGCGTGCGATTATTAATATTTGTAAGCAATCACTTGCAGCCTACTTTCTGTTTCCAGGTTTTAGGGTTGTGCAGACGGATTCTCTGATGCAGAGCCTCTGAGCCAGAGGGAAAGTTAAAGAGCTCACAGTTGCTCATCAAATAAAGGCTAATGATTTTGCCTAGAAACTAGCCTTTGTCAGTCATGCTGAGCATACGCAGCCTTCTCCCTGCTGTTATTTCATATTCTAGTCATTTCCTTCCTCCTTGCATCAGTCAGTCAGCAGCCTCCTATACCGACTTAATTCCTGTTGTTTTCATAGGTTTCCTTGCTCCCACTTGGATCCCCGAGGTTGAGAGTTTCCTGCCAGAATCAGGCTGGGTGCTTACCCTTGATCGCTTTAAACACTGTCTGCCAGCGTTATGACCTAACTAATCCGTGTGCTGTATTTCTGTATGAAAAGAGCGTGACATCCATCAACCTCATTTTTTTCTGTTGTCAGCTGAAATGGAAGCTCATTACTCGAAATGGACCCCTCTCAGCTGCTGGTGATCGTATCGCCGAGCGCTGATGTGACCCAGTCAATATGGGTGTTTTGGCTCTCGGAGGCTACGGCGCAGTTTACAGCCTGCTATTAATTAGTATTCCTTTCCAGTCTGCGAGATTCTTATCTGTTATGAAGTGAGCTTTGAACATTCAACAGCAATATCATTGTTTTAATACAATTTATATTACATTAGACACAGGAGACCCCGACCAGTTTGGAGCTGGCTTGGTAATAAAAGGCTGAAGGCCTGTTCTGATAACCCTTTTTTCTTAACCTTCTGTTGACTGCAGAGCATTTACACCACATTTGTTTGGAGTTTTCTCATTCCAGTGATGTGCTATAATGAGGTTCGCAATAGTCAGAGTGTCAGAGCTGCCGTTTTCACCTCTGGTCCTGGGGCTTTGTAATGGGGAAGGGGCTACAGATGGACTTCCATCAATGACTGGAGCTGAACATTTGCAAAATGTCCCCTGCTTTTCTGCATGTACCTTCTGGTTTCAGCTTAGCTCGAAGCAGATGAAGAGCTGGTTGCACAACACCTCTCACTATTTACCTCCTCCACATGTGGGCATCGTGAGAAACAGGACAGTTACTGAACCAGGCTGTTGTGTATCAAAGCAGGGGCTCTGAAAGGCTTTCTTTAGAAAAATCGCTGATGTTTCAACCATATCCAGAGGGCAAAAAGAATAAAATAAACTCCGATGGCTGGAGCAGATTTGGTCAGGACCAAGGCGCTGGCAACTGCGCGCCTGTTTCTCACATGCCTGGGACGGCATAAATCACCTCCTGACAGCTCCTTGTGTTTCAGATAATTGTTGGGCAGTGGCAGCCCACAACAAAGCCGTGCAGTTCGTGTGTCGCAACTCGCCTCTCCCGGGCACTAGCAACAGCGTGCATCGTGCCCGTAAGCTCTCAGCTGGTCCCGAACACCTGCTATTTGTGACACGACAGCAGAGCTACTTCTGAAGTCAAAGAAATCCTCGTGGCCGTGCTGGGTAACCGAGCAGCACTAGTTCAGATATTGGTAGATGAGAGCTGTTGGTGTGTGAGGGTGCGCGTGCGTCACCAGGCTGTGCTTTGAGCAGCAGTGGTTGCGGCCTCAAAAATACTGCAGCATCAGAGAGAGCCGAGGGAAGCTGGTGAAACCCAGGCTGGGCTCCTCACCTGTAAAACGAACTGAATCTCTCAGAGCCTGGACAGCTTTCCCAAGGCTGGTCATGAGGAATCTATGAGAAGCTCATAATTACCCTCATTTTTTTTGTTCTGCCAGCCTCCTTCACCCTGTCCTGTTACAAACAGCTAAGAGTGGGGTGGGAATATCTCCCAATGCAATCTCAAGAAATGAGATGTTGCCGACTCACGATTCCATCAGAAACCTCTGTAATTGTGGGCTTGGTTTTAAAGTACTGGCTCCTGGAGTTGGTTGACTTCCTTAAAGCTTTGTTTTCTTTTTCTTTTTTCCTCTTTTTCTTTTTTAAACCTTGGTCCTCATGGCTGATAGGAAAAGGAAAGCATGACACCAAAATAGCTAAAAGGAGTTAACAAAAAAACAATCTAGAGGTAAAAAAGAGTGTTTGAGCACTGCAGCTTTCCGAGCCAGCTCATAACACCATAATCATGCAGTGCTAATAAGCCCTGCCAGGCTGGACTTTGATCTGCACACAGCAGCTTGAAAGTGTGCAGAGCTGCTGCCTAATGAAAACTGCAAGCAGAAAGACTGAAAAAAAAAAAAATAGTTTTCCCCATTTGGGAAACAAACAGCTTACATTGCTTTCTCTTTCAATTTATGCCAACAGTTCCACTGTACATTAGTTATTAAACAGCATTACGTGTACCCAGCCAGCAACAGTCAGACTTTTCAGAATTGCTTGAGCAAAATTGTTACTTTGGGTTTCCCCTGCAGCCTCCTGGATGGCAACTGGACCAGCAGCAAGACCTTAAAAGGTCAGCTAGGCAGAAAATTCGTGCAGAGTGAAATAACAAACCGAGAGATTATTTTTTCTCCTTTCATTTACAATAATCACAGTCTGTTTAGCCTTAGTGTTGCAAACTGATTTGTTCCAGGATTTTGCATCTGCTTTCATGAGAATGTTGGGATGATTCATTTGCTCAAGTTATTGCCAAAAAGAAATTAAAAAAATAAAAAACACTGAGGCATGTGAAGTGCAGGGACAAAGCAGCCCCGAGTATTTAACTGTCAGTTGTCCCAGTAGTGCAGCCCGCAGCAGGGATCTGAACCATGTCATGTGTGAAAGGGAAACGGGAAACCAGACCATAAAATGTTCCTCAATCTCGCTTCTTTCAGACTCGGTTACCTGCAAGTGCTTCCAAAACGCTCAGTTTCCCTAGAAATGAAGGAGGACATGCCTGGAAAGGAACAAACACAAACTGATACACAAAAAAAAAAAAAAAAAAAAAAAGTGTTGGCTGAAATGATAGCTGCTGCCTTTTGTTTTCTCACCTTCCCAGATGGCAGAGCTCCTTACCAGCATTTTGCACACACATCGCAGCCGCTTCCTCCTGTCCCTGGACCTTGCGTGAGGGTCATCCGCCCGGCCCAGCAGCTCATCCCAAACTGCTCAAACCTCCGTGCTCCCCAGGGCGCTGGAGACCGACCACCCCAGAGGCTGTGCTCCTCCCCTGGTCCTCCTCGGTTCCCGTAAGTACGCCTCCAGGGGCTTGAAGCTCCCCTGATCTCATTCTGTGGGCTTTTAACTGGTAATTCTGAAGCCTGGTAGTGTTAGCGTGCTGCAGGGGTAGATGTGAGTGCTGGGCAGTTTTCTTCATTTGCTATTTTACACGCAGCAGGGACCTGACTTTACCCTGAAGAGTTTCAAAGCCAGTTACCCGATATGTTGTTACAGCACACCCTGAAACTCATGCATTAAGGAAGAAAAACACTTGAAAGTTAGAGATGGGGCTGATGAGTTAAAGAGGGGCTGAAAATATTTCGGGTGAAACTTTAGAGCTCTCCTGCTCGAGTGCAAAGGTCAATTTGGCGACTCGCTGCAGCCTCCAGCTCTATGGTGTACCAGCCCGGGCTGCCTCAATCACTGGCTTTCAGCAATTTCCTTCTTATCTCTTCCGTAGTGCAGAGAAAAATGGAGAAAATCTTGTCTGTCACTGATATATCTCTACCTTGCATTTTGCAGCATTTTCTATGATTCCTCATGTAGTAATAAAGCACATCATGTCTAGCACTTTTCATCTGGGGCTTTTGGACTGTTTTTCAAATATTAATTTACCGTGCCTCCTATCTCCCTCCCATTATAAGTGCATCATTAACAAACGGGAAATATCATCTATGCAAGGCTTTCTCCAGACCCGGCTGCCTGAAGTAAAATTGAAGCTGTAGGGATCACATCTGAAAAGCAGGCTGCTTTTATTTAAGTGACAAAGGAGATTAAAGGTTGCTAAACTTACAGGCATCCCTGTTTGAAAATGTCCACTTGCGTGACACGGTCATGGCAGAAAACTAAGAGAACAGGCAGGATAAAGCAGGATGGACAACGTGACATCATGATAAGTCAGTAGCAGAAGCAGAGATAATTGCACATTTTCATTGTATGAAAATGTAGAAACACTGAGGAACAGCAGGTATCCTCTGCATTAGTAAAATTTAAAAAGAGTATTTAAAAAGAGTATTTGTTATTTGGAGTATTTGTTAGACAAGGTGAAGTTTCGGGAAGGTCTGTAACTTAACTACAGGGTTGTTTTTGTGGCCTTTGATGAGGTGTATGTTGTTTTTCTTGGTGCTTCCTTCTGCTAAAAGAAATCCACAATGCCCGCTCTCTGTCTTGTGGCTACGTTGCTGGTGTCTGTGTGCTGATTCCAGGAACGGCAGATATATGTTGGTAATATTTGCCTATAGAGTATTTCGTAACAGAAAACATCTGTACCAAAATGAATAAACCGAATCTTAATGTGACAACAGAAAACATGCTGTGCCCAGACTGTCATCGTTCATTTAAGGAAGGCAAAGAAAAAAAGAGAGTGGGCTTGATTGACTAAATATCACTGCTCTGTGGGGAAAAGCCCTCAGAGAAACCTAACGCTCATCCAACAGATTCAGCCCAGCAGATTCAAATTACACCTCATGTAAAAAATCTGTGTAGATTTTCTTTCCTAGTGACTTCAACTGTGAACCCAAAGCAGAGTAGGACAAGAACTGCTAAGCTTCCTGTAGGCACCCCTTTCTCTCTGTTTGTTACAGTAGAGCAGATATTAGACAAGATTGCTGCAGGTCCAGAGCAGAGATTCCTAACAGGACAAATCCTTGTTGGATCTGCTGTTGCTGGTTAAATTGAACTTTTTCCCTTTAGAAAAACTTTGAGTTCTATCCAAAACTGGAGATACTCCGAGCTGTACCACAGCTGGAACTGGAGTGCTCTGTACCCCCATTTTCCTGCTCCCCACCTAGCAGCACAGGACATACTGAAAGCTGTCGTGCCATGAAAATTGGAGCTCTCACGAAGATAATGGGAAGAGGTTGCACAAGTGCCATTCTGCTCTGGTATGTGTGCAACAACATCCATGGCACAGCATTATTTCTTGCTCAGAAATGCTCTTTGCTCTTTTGTTAACTGCAAACTGAGCAGCTTTCAGCTACGAGGTACATTTACTTCCTGTGGCTAATGTTGCTTCTGCAATAAACTATGTCTTGTGGTAGACTGTCACCAAGGTATCAAGAGGGCTCAGATCAGAAGATGCTGTAATAAGTAAGTAGAAATGCCAAGTCAAGCATTTCTACAAGAACTTCTCTTAGTTAATACACAGACAAAGTTCTCAGTTTGTTATTAAAAAGAAAAACCTGAATTTTACCTGAAAAGAAGTATTTTTTAAATCCTCTCTTGCTTTTCTTTGTAGAAACCAGATCTACAACCAGCTACCTCATGGTCAGCTACCCCCCAAGGCATGTGGCCCGGATGAAGCATTCTGTTGTCCTTCTGACAATTTTCCATCACCAGCTGCTGTCCCAAGACCTCTGAGTAACCCTGCAGCCAAGGGAACTCTGAGAACCAGCAATTTGCCGGAGGAGTTGCGTAAGTGGTTAGCAAATTTGTTCTGTGCGAGATTTCACAGAGCAGCTTCACAGCCTTAGGTGGAAAAGCTCGGGGGACAGAGTGGGGGTAGCAGCATTAAGACACAAAGGCAAGAAGAAAGGAAAACACTGGATGTCATCACATCTGTAGGGTGTGAGCATTCGTGTTTGGTGGAATGGAATTATTCCCTTGAATCCCGAAAACATAATTGTCATTAATTGCTTGTTATTTTGTTTACTGAAAATAAATACCGTTTAGATTGTTTTCATGACTTCTTGCTAAACAGGATGTCCCTTTGAGGCAGGAGGCACTCAGGCTTACAGTAAAAGACTAATAACAAACAAAGCCTTAGGGACAAAGTGTTTCTGCCTGTCCCAAACCAGACAAAAATGTCAAGTCTTGACCTCAGTTTCTCCCTGACCTGGTGAGTGGAGACGACTTCGGTTCAGAAGCCCACGGTGAGGGCCGAGGGCGTCACGAGCACCCGCTGAGCTTCTTTCCTTGCCACCAGCCCCTGAAACACTTTCACTCTTCGGCTCTTCTGGGAAAGTCAAGTCTCAGAAAAGCTGGCTTCCTTCTTAATGCCACGCTGGCCAGCCAGTGAGAGATGCCATTGCTAAGGTCCCTCCGCATCTCTCCTGAGGTTTCAGTTTTTCCTTTAGTCTTCATTTTTTCACATGACCTTTCAAAGCCCCACATGACAACTTTCTGGCCTGAAGGACCTAGTTGTGACTGTCCTCAGCTTTCCATCCTGCACTGCACAGGAGCTTATTGCAGCTGTAAGGGGAGGCTGTGCAGCACCTGTATGGGCTCCTCCAGCTCTCAGCTGGGTCAGTGAGGTTTTGGGGAGGCTGGCTGCAGCTGGGGCTAGGTGGTACGAGCTCTGGGTGAGGGCCCAACCTCACATATGCCAAAGGGATGGGGAAAAAAAGAGAAGCTTGGTTTGTAAATTCGTTTGGTAAACAATTTAGAGGCACGTATGTGGGCAGAACCCGCAGCACAGCAGAAATGGAGGCCCTTGCACTGTGTATTTTAATGCTTTGCATGTTCATATGGACTCTTTTAGGCAAGGTCTTTATAACCTATTCCGTGGACACAGCGGTGGAGGTCATGAAATTTGTGAACTTCCTGCTTGTAAATGGATTTCAAACTGCTGTAAGTACTCCTTCCGGAGAAAATTACTTTCAATGAGGGAAGAAAAGAGACACATTTTGAAAAAAAAAAAGAAAGGGGAAAAAAAAAAAAAAACAGAGGGCATACACGGTGCATTTAAATGCTTTGCTGTTTATCACCATATTTTGTAGAGTGAGGAGGCTACAAATGGAATGAAATGGCCTCGGTTTTAAAAGTTGTAGCTTAAATGATTAGCCATTTCATTTGCCCCTATTTTAACTGAATTTTATACCTTGAATTGTGTTTTAATAATGACCCTGGAAAATTCCATTTAGTGACACCAGATACCAGACAGGCAATAATATGAGTTTCTGTGAGCTATTCCATTAACATTGTCTCGTATTTGGTCTGTAATACCAATATTAAAAAAGGTCAATTTTCACATTCATCCCATCCCAGCTTCTTTTCTGAGAAGGAATTACATCGTTGGTTCTTCAAATCTGAATACCTTTCTGCTAAAAACTGATCTAAAATCAGTGTATTTCACACAGCTTAATGAAATAGTCCATCTCGTGGTTTCATTTGCTTTGTTAGACCTTTGAAAGGAATTCAGAAATCACTGGCTTGAAAAGGCCTGTGTCCTACTGTCTAATCCCATAAACCATCCAGATTTTCATTTAACTTCTGGTGAGTTTGCTTCGTCGTAACTACCCCCTCTAAGGGACCCGTCCATAGAGGCTGTAGGATTCAGCATTCGTCAAAATCTTGATTCATATTTCCTTATTTCAAGCCCATATGCTATCTGACCCCTCAACCTTCGCTCTGGCTTCAGTTCAGGAAAGCATTTAAGCAAGTGGCTGTCGTTAAATTGAATGAGACTCAGTGGGGGTTTTGTCCATGCTTATTTATTTTCATGAATCAAAGACTTTTTCCAGAGGCTGAAATTATATTTCTCCCCAGCAGCTCTGTGCTATGACCAATTCATAAGAAAGCTCAGGGCGTCATGGAGGTACAGAGTAGAAGGCTCATTAATAGCACCTTTGCTGGACAGGCAATCCTTGGTGCCTGCTACAGAAAAAAAATACAGCAAAATAGCCCCCAAACAGGGAAACAAATGTGCTCTCTACTTTTAAAAAGAAAAAAAATAAAAGAAAGAAAGGCTTGAGAGTGGAGCACAATTCTTCTATCAAAAGCCTGGAGAAGTTAATAATTACTCCATTGGTCACAGTCCCTGAGTGCCAGTTCCTGGGCTCACTGAGTGTGCAGGGAGTGGGTGGTGATGGCTGCGTTCAGCACTGGCAAGTCCTCCACCTCTGCTCGGTCCCAAGTCTGGATTGCTGCAGCCAGTGTCGGTGCCCTGCCTGACTGCCCAGCGCACTCTCTGCAAACTGAATGTGATGGAAAGCTAAAACCTGACACTCAAAATATATCCTTGCAGCCAGAAAGGCGCAAGGCTGCTCACCACCAGCTTTGGTTCTCTTCCAGATTGATATATTCGAGGACACGGTGCGAGGTATTGACATCATAAAGTGGATGGAACGCTACCTAGGTGATGTATGTGAAGGCAACTTAACCTTGTGCACAGCAGCGGTGACCTGAGGAAAATGGCTGAATTATTCTGATAGTCACAGGAGCAGCATCAAAATGCAAGATCCTACTATGCCCTTTCCTGCCCTACTGGCATAGCACAGGCCTGTGATAGAAAGCACGGCCAAATCTCACTTGCTTCCACTTCTTATGGCCTCAAAACTCTTTAGGAAATGAAGTGCTAATCCTGGCATTCCTGACAAATTCTAGTGCTGGCTGTCAGATTCAGCCTGCAGCTGCCATTGAACAAGTTGTTTCTCTGTCTCATTTTTAAGATTTTTTATGTGCTTTGCCCATGCACGGATATAATTTTATATGTGCTTCATCCCGGGCTGCACAGTAGTGGCTATCTCACCCTCAGCTTCTGTGTTACCTAAAACATGGAAAGGTTTTTCTGGATAAACCATCCTATGTTTGGTTCCTTTTGGTTCTACATTTGGCTTCCTTTGGTTCTTCCCTTGCTTGGGAGCCACCAGGCCTCTGGCTCACTCCAGGCAGATCTCTGTGGCTTGGGAACAGGGTGACAAAGTGGTGGGCTCTCCCCAGACCCGAACAAAGAAGCTCAATCTCCCCAGCCCAGCACTACACAGGTTTCCTAAAGGTGATCCAGCAGGACACCTTAGCTCCAGTGCCTGGCAGGCCTGGTGCTACTGCAAGCAGAGCCAGCCTGGGGCTCTGCTGTGGCAGTGCAGTCATGCATTTTGGGGTTTTCGTCAGGCCAAATTAGGCTTGGACTCACCGTGTATAATTGAGGTATGGAAACTAGAAGCCACGGTGAATTTGCTTTTGCCAAGAACATCATTAACACTTAAAATACAAACGGGCAGAACCCCCTAGGGACTCCTGCACAGTCAGTAGGAGAGCCTGATATGTTCAGAGAGCAATTCCCTCCTTCCACATAAGGATCCTTCTCTGGCTGCCCCCCTGGAGACGTCTGTTTTCCTCTAGTGCCTGTGGAGGCAGTTTCTGACTTCTAAACCTTTACACATGTGAGCAAGAAAGGACTGCTTGGACACAAGCAGGGGGATGTGTGCAATCAGGCATGTCTCTGCAAACCCTCAACATCTGTAAATGCTTACACGCACATCAGGCAGAAGCAAAAGTAATTCTGGAGTATGTTAAGTCAGTGCAAGGGATAATGGTTCTTTACCGTATTTGACCCTGTGGTGGGGCAAATTCCCTTGATATTGCACAGAAGGAAAGAGTTAATTAGGTGCCAGGCTGACTCTCAGCCACATACTTGGAAGCCTTACACGGCCTGATGTGGCGGGGATAAAAGACAGGCCCTAGATAAACAAAAGTAGGAGGCTTTCATCTGCGAACCTCTCCACTGGCCCACCACTAAGAGCAGGGAGATTTCCCAGATATGAAGGACACCCCCTCTGTGGAAACTTGAGGTCAGTGGGATTAAACAGGTCACGGTGAGACCCGGGCTGTCCCAGAAGGGTAAGGAGCACTGCTTTCAGCCCACAGCAAGGTGGCACAGAGCCACCAGGTACCCCTAAACCTGCTCAGACTGTCCTCCACAGCCCTGCTCTCTGCACAGCCACCTCTCTGCGCACCTCTTGCTAAGGATCAGCACGAAAAGTTCCTGTTTCTGCTGCCAAAAGCCCTAGGTGTAGTTTCCCCAGACAACTGCCTGTAGTGGCTTTGTGTATAAAGAGCCATAGATGGCTGAAAAGATGCACTTTTCCATAAGCTGTTGGAAAACATTTGGGTCTGAATTTGAGGATAACTTTTCTGTGTATGTACATATGCACTCTGCGCTGATAAAAAAGTAGCTTTTTATTACAGGGATTCCAACTGTAAACTGGAAGCTGCTAATATATCTCCTGACATTTCGATTTTCTATATTATGCGATCTCGAGAAATAAAGAGGACGAGTGTTCGAGTTCTCCTGTGTTTCCTGCCAGAATGAATGAGATCCTCTCTCGTTTGCCAAGAACATAAAGATCACTTAAAACACAAACTGGCAGATTTCCGATCTGCCTCTACCAAACACGCTGCATTTCCCAATTTCATAAAAGTGCTTTTCTCCCTAACAGAAGACGGTGATGATAATCATAGCAATCAGTCCAAAATACAAACAGGATGTGGAAGGGGCTGAATCCCAGCTGGACAGGGATGAACACGGCTTACATACTAAATACATCCACAGGATGGTAAGCAAGGACATGCATTTACTGTTTTACAAAGACTCTGTCTCTTCTCCTCAAAAGACAAATCTGTCTCCAAATGGCAGGTTCTTTGCTTTGTTTTCACTAATCCCCATAGTTAAACACCCCCCTTTGGAATTCATTAATCCTCCCTCTCATCAGCTCCGTATGCTCATTAACATCTGCTAAGAGGTTCAAGAAAGAAAAATCCTATTAAACGTGCTCATCTTTTTCTTCCATATTCTGTATTGTTCTGTGTATATTTCCTCCCGCACCTTCGCAAGCCCACGTTGCTCCATCATCCAGCCCCGAGCACAATCTTATCTAATGCTGCCTGACCTTCCTGGCTAAAACATGAAATTGCAAAGCAAAGGCCAGAGCTGCAAAGGGGGGCCCTGGGGGCACAGGGTGGCAGGGGAGCAGCGTGGGGCACAGAGACCCATCTCTGCGGTCTGCCACAGGATGGATGTTTGGCCCAGCAGAGCTCACAGGGCCATGAAATTCACCCTTTCTCACCCTATAACTGGTCTGATTGTCCCGTTTAATCCTGAAAACTTGTGAGAAGCTGGCACCAAGGGGTGAGCTCCCAGCAACATTTTGCTCACCTCTCATCCCCTGGGAGCCTGTGGCTCATTCAGCCGGTGTCCTGGGGACACGGGGGACAGGCTGAGCCCCAGCTCAGACGTGGAACTGGGACACAGGGGACAGGCTGGGACCTAGCTTGGACACAGCTCGTCTCCGGCTGCAAACTTTCACCCCATTGGAGTCTGAACAGGGGCCTTGAGTCAAGCTTCATTGGTTCTAGAGGGATTTCATGGGACTTGCAACTGCAGCTAAAACCACAATGATTTCATGCCACAGAACTAAATGCTTAAGAAATGTTGACGGATCTTTCCTGTATCCTTTCTGTAGTAAAGAAGAATCAGAGTAAGTGGCCAAACAAAACGATACCCAGAGTCCAGCAGCAATAGATCAAATCACTTAACAGAAGAGCAGTTTAAGTAAGCAACCCATGTTTTTATGCATAGGATTCGGATGCATGCAAAGCAAAATGAACATAACCTTCCTCACAATAAACCTGGCAATTTGTTCTGTTCTAGATGCAGATCGAGTTTATACAGCAAGGAAGCATGAACTTCAGATTCATCCCCGTGCTTTTTCCAAACGCCAAAAAGGTAACATACAAACATGTATATATTATGACATGAAATATGTATGTATTTCTCAGATCATTAGAAGTATTATTTTGATCGCAATGCACCAGAAGAAATCTTAAAAGCCAAAAGCTTCATTTTTTGATTCTTAATATCCCACTAGTAATATTCCACGCTGTATTTTACATGAAAAATTTGCAGTTTTATGTACATACAAATAAAAGCATTTCACCCACAATATAAACCTAAATACATAAATGTGTTTCTGAGGATGAATGTGTAACTAAAACTCAGATTGTCTTGAGCATTGAAAGAATTTAAATGCAGAGAGACGATCTATCCAGCAAGCATACTTTTTGTATTAACCCTTTTATAATTTTATCCAGATGTAGTACCGATGAGTGAGATGGGGGAGATTTATGACCGATTTGAAGTGAGGATCTGGAAGAGGGCGGGTTGAGAATATAAAAATAAAGAGGATAATAAATATTAAAGTGCTAGACCATTGCTTGAACTTTGATGGGCCCATCAAAGGCAAACTATAAGGTTTTTTAGGACTTGCAATTTCATCTGCCCTCCTTATTGAAGATTCATTGGAGAATAAGAAACACGTAAGGCAACAGATTCCTTTACCCTTCTTCCTCATGCTGAGAGAATCTCTTGGATTTTTAAAAGATCAGAAATGTTAAATGGCTTCGGTTACAGCGGAGAAAAGGCATTCTGCCCCAAACTTATAATGGATATATCGTGTTTGTGTTCAGTTTTCCTTGCTAAATGGTGCGTGGCACTGCTGTTACCCTTAGGTACAGCTGCATTTTGGAGGAGGGTGGCCAGATTCTTTATGTTTATTTGGGTGCCCAGAGTTTGGATCCTAAGTCAACATTTCAACAATGTTATCACTGACTGTAGGGCTGTGAAATCCCACAGCACTTGTGGATTTTAGCGTGATGAAGTTCTTTATTTAGGCCCTGGCTTAGTGTAAGCTCGTAATTTTGAAAACATGTTCCTGGGTTTGTAAAATATGTGGGATTCTTTGGACTGAGCATTACCTCTGGTATTTCATGTCACTCGGCTTCCTTCCTGACTGATTGCGGTCTGTTACTTGCATTAAGTGTGAAAAGCTTGGAGACAGCCCCGCTGGGAATTGGGCGGACCAAAGCAGCAAACTGTTCGGGGTTTTCGGCTGGTCTTTGCAGCTCGGTGTGAGGGCAAAGGGCAGGGCTGCTCCTAATTTCGGGGGCTCCTCGAGTGGCTGCTATGCGAGCAGACCCTACAGCTCGCAGCCATGTGGCGCGCGTGACGTGAGGGGCTGCAGAGACAATTGGCACAGCAGGCACTACAGCCTTCTCTGGGCCTCAAGGCAAACACGAGAACAATAAACTCACGTTAAATTTGGCTGAACTTTATGGATCAGAAGACATACAGCATATAGCAGCAGCTCTCGGACAGTGAACGAGGAATTTCCAGGGCTGGTTTATTCAGCTGCTCTTATCAAAGCATCAGGCTCCAGGCAGCCTTCCTGCCAATCACTCCGCAGTCCACACCTCCCTCCAGTTATTCCAGGGCTGCCTTTCTCACCCAAATTATGCAGATCAGCACTTTCTAGTGATGTTAAGGTTCTCTCTCTTCGTTCACGCATTTCTTTGGTACATCATTTACCTTCATCGAACGAGTGTAGAGGAGGTTAGGTACCAGAGCTTGTAAAACTGGCACGTATTCTGGGGCTGAAATATGCCATGTATATATACAGTGAGATTATTTTGGCAGGCAAAAATACTTCCATTTTGTCTTTTTTACACCAGACTTTTCTCTCTGTGTGTAAGTCCTGCTGTACCTGACACTGGAAAAGAGCAGGGAAGCAAGGTTTGGGAGGCGTCACTTGGGGACGTGGATACTAGATGAGTTGCTCTCATCTGAAGTAGATCATGAGGCACTGCTGGTATGTGAAAGTTAGCTGACCTCCAAGGGGAACAGATCGGTGCGATCCAAAGAACGTTCATCGGGAAATTGAATAATGAGGGGAAAAAACATGACACCGAGTTAAGGTGGAACTGGCCTTTCCAGCTTCCCATCGTACACTAATAAAGGAAATCTGGGTCCTGCTGGTTCAAGGCTTGCATCAAGCCAGTCAACTAAAATCTTACCTTCCTGATTTGGTCACCCGATGACGGAGCATTTAGCTGTGATTGCCCCAGGATGTTCACTGCCTCTCCCTGGCTGGGGCTTACAGGCAGAGCAGGGAGGTCGTGAGCAGGGTTTGTGCCACGGCGGGCAGGACAGCTCAAACCAGGCTCTGCCCTAAACACATGGCCCTGCTCTCTGCACTCTGCCCTATTCCTATTCCTCTGATCCATCCCGCGCACCTCCCTCATGTTAAAATCACTGCCAGGGCTGGTTAGCATGCAGGTAACTTCATTCTGGAGGGGTATTAAATGCCATCGGCCACAGGACCAGCTCTGGAAGAAAGGCACAGAGCCCGTCTCTGGGCATAGCGTGCCTCTGTCCTCATATCCCCACTTGTCAGTTTCTTACCTACTATCCATTTCTCACACTAATTTCCATCTTTTCAGGCTTAACTAATGATTTCCCATGTGGGCTTACATCAAATGCTTTGCTGAAGTCCAGACAGAGCAGGTCTGCTGCATTTCCTTCCTCCAGAAAATGGAGGTTTCTTATCAAAGACAGATAGAGGGCTCGTTTGGTAAACCTCTGTATTTGAACATGTTGTGTGGGTCCTTCAGCAGCTACTAAGGGGGAAACATCATGGGTTGCAGCCTTCCCCTGGTAGGGCCTTAAATGTCTCCCTTGTCTCCTCAGTGTTTATTTTCCCAAGCCTATAGACGCCTATCACTGAGCTCAGAATCCCTTTGAAACGTGGTGAAATTAGCCAACATGATGGCAGAACAGAAAGAGAGACAGGCAAGCTGTGAGATCATCCGAAGTTCATTTATTTAGGAACCCAAATACAATTTTGGAGCCAAATTAAAATTTCTTGTTGTTACGGGAAGTGTCTAGAACAGACAAAATGAAATCTTGCTTGGCAGAGTCTAATGAAATCTGCGAGGTTCTGGTACAGATTCAGGAGGATTTATAGGATTTCACTCTTTTTTTTTTTTTTTTTTTTTTTTTTTCAGGAACACGTGCCTACCTGGCTGCAGAACACTCACATTTACAACTGGCCAAAGAATAAGAAGAACATCCTTCTGCGGCTGCTGAGAGAGGAGGAGTACGTTGCTCCCCCAATAGGGCCTTTACCGACGCTCCAGGTTGTGCCGCTATGAACATTATCACTTAAAGTGCACAAGAAGCTTTGTTGTTAAAGAGTTGCTTTTGGCGGGGAGCCAGCCTTCTTCCAGATGGCTCTTTTTGATGACAGAAGACACTCTTTCTGCTCAAGGAATTGGCTGTCTCGGGTAACTCAGGCTCAGCTTGTTCCCCACCATGTTAAACATCTATTTCTGAAGCTGATGGGGCAGAACTCTTTTCTCCTAGGTTTTTTAATAAGCTGCAAATGGAAAGAATGTCCGGCTTTATTTTAACATCTGTTTTGAACATATTCCTTTATTAGTCAATATAGCAAACAAATACCAGAAATAATGTTGCAATAAGTGTAAAATGAAAATTACATCCTCCTTTGTGCTCAGGGTTTCTTTACAGACATTCCTGCCGTGTACAGCATTAACATACGGTCACTTTGTACATGCACTATTAAATACAGTTGCCTTTTGGAAGGCTACCTTACGCGTTGCGTCAGTTTTTCTCATTGCCGGGAACAACAAGGAGTGGGAAGGGTTGAGTAACGCAAGTTTTTCTCAGACTGCCTTGCATAAAGACACTGGCTTCAATTAGAGGCTTCCTGGATCTGCAGTCTCTGGAGCTCCGCTTCCTTACAGCACAGCCTCTAACACCTTGGGCATGTCACAGCAGCAGCCCGCAAAGGGACAGCGAAGTGCAACGCTACGTGTGCAGGCAGTGCCCTGGAGTGCTGCCGGACGGTTACAGCGGGCCTTCAGCTTCATGGCTGCTCCTCACCCCTTGTTTAAAACAGCATGTCAGAGAGGGATTGCCAGCTGGAAACCAGGGACTGTTAGGAGAAATAACACCGACTCCTACAACGTGCAGGCAGTATGGAATAATAAAATAATCAAAGACGCTGGAGAGCCACGGGGTGTTGGCAACCGGGACGGCTCAACATCATCACATCTGCTAAAACCTGAGCGTGTTTTTGCAGAGAACATAAGCATTACTTCAGTAAGGCTTCTTTATTTCAGTGCTTTAACCTTTGCTGAGATAACAGTGCGCCCCGTTGGCTTGAAATTCTGCAGCCGTCATCTTTCGAGCAGTCCCAAGAACAACCTGCTCTGCTGCGGAGCACTTCACGCCTTCCCACTACAGGCTCTTTCCAAGATCCCCTTTATTATTTGTTACGAAGTGACCCAAATACAGCTTCACAAAAAAGCAAGCGTGTTTAGCAGTCTGAAAAGTAAATCAACCAGAAGTTGATGCTCCTGTTACATTGCCCGAGTTATTTAATTAGCTTTCCATGAAAGCCGTGCCTGTGTGGTGTGTTGATAGAGGACGTGCTTCGTGCTGCTGACGAGAAACAAAGAACCACCTTGCAGCTATTCTCGGGACAGATTTTCCTTTATCAGGCATTTGCATACAGAGCCACAGCTGCCTGAGAGCACTAAGAGAAGGGTGTATCCAGCGTTGTCGAATCTTATAACTTTGAATGTGGTATTTGCTGTGTTTCTGCCCAGTTCCTAGAGGGAAGCTCAGCAACTGAAAGAGGCCAACACCTGCCGTGCTGGCAGTCCCCAGGCAAGGCACGACGCTGTTACGCAGTGGCACTTCTTGCCGTCTTCTTTGGGGGTAGGAGCAGTATTTTCCATATGATAAAATGAAAAACTAAGCTCCTAATTAGGAGAATGATTTTCTAGTATACGGTCACGAGTCTAAAATCATGACAGAAATCCTTCTTAAAAGGTCAACGAAGTGAAGAAAAAGGGGGGGAAGGGAAAGAGGCTTGGTTACCTAAACACGGCATTTAGGGTCACTTGGAGGGTCGTACAACTTCGAGCTCAGCTTCCAGGCTCTGTGCTAGAAAACACAACTTTCTTGGAGTGCTGTGGCACGTCTGCCAGCCCTGTGCAGCTGTTTCAGGTACTTCAAGATACCTAAAGCATTTTAACGCTCAAAAATAATCCCAGCATTCACAACATGCACTTTTTAGCAATGTTCATACTTGGGGGAGCACAGAAGGGAGCTTGAGGTTGGGAATGAGGGGTGTCATCTGGCAACAAGACCACGGCACAAGACGCTGAAGGCACAGCCAACGAGGCCAGGGAAATGCATGGCAGGAGAGGCAGCTGCGATCTGGGGCCTCCGTCTCTTCCCAGAGGCTGGCAGGAAGGAATGAGAGCGCTCCATGCCCCATCGCCCTCCAGCCCTAGTAGAGCTGGGAGGGGACTGGGAGGAGGTTTTTGGGGTGCTCAGTGTGGGTGGGAAGTCTGGAGGAGGAACCTGTAGGAAATGAGGCCACGTTACTATCACTGCTCACAGAGCCGCGTGTTAGGGAGACCAGTTGAGCGCTCAAGATGATTAGCAAGGCTGGGTAGTAAATTCCTTTCATCGTTTTGGCTGTCATCCTAAAATACGTGCTCTAGATTTGCTTGGTTTGGGCCAGGGAATTTCATTAAGTAATTCCCACACCATGCGATGCACGAGGTCGCATTAAATGCTCCGGCGACCATCTCTATTCTTCTGTTTCGCTGATCCCTGTCTGAAAAAACCACGATTGCAGAGTGAGGGAGAAAAAAATAAAGCATTGGCGTTTCGGAAGTACAAAGAGCCCCATCTATTTAACTGCAGGGATTTTTTATTTATTCATTTATTAACTGAATAACAATTCCCGGGATCCATTGATCTTTATGTTAGTTAGAGCGTCCTACAAGGACAGAAACCACGATGGGGAGAGGGCGAGTAACGAGCGAGCAGCCTCGTGAATCCCTTCCCCTAAAGCTTTGTATTTGGGGAGAGACAGATGGTGGGAGCTGCGAGGAGGGAGAGGGAGGAGAAAACAACGAAAGTAGGGATCGAGGACAGCGAAACAGAAATAATAAAGCAGGTGAGGGAGAAGAGGCTGAAAACACACAGGTGGTACGAAGGTAATCCCATACAACCCCGCGTGCAGGGCATGAAATGCTGCCCCGAGAGCTGCACAACTCTGGGCTGGTGGCTCGGGGGAACGCTAAGGCTGAGGGAAATGTGAGGGAGGGTGTTAAGGGCAGGGAGATACAGGGCCTGGCGGGGTGAGAGGCCGAGTGGGTAAGGCAGGAAAACAGCCCCAGAGAGCCCCTCCTGTGCGGCACGCAGAGCAGGTGCGTGTTATCTCTCAGAGCAAACACCTCCCCGTCCCTCTCTTCTGCCCACACCTGTGGGTTTAATAATCACCACATAATAAATACCTCGTGTTTGGGGAAACAGCCCCTGCCGGGCAGGCCACAGCTTTCTGCAGCCTCCCCCCGGCCTGCCCAGGATTGCCCTGCCCCGGCCCCCGGCCTGTGGGGCCGTCCCCTCGCCCCAACCCTGGTAGGGGTCCCTGGGGATTCATGGGTAGGCCCAGGGATCCCAGGCAAAATCCCATGGACACATCTGAGCGGGACGGGGTGCTGGGGAAGGGGAGAGGGGAGAGCCAGCCTCCTAAGGTAGGCAAAATGCTGTGGGGAAGCCCCAGAGCACACACACAGAGTGTCCTTTCCACTAGGGAAAGGAAAAGGTGTGGTAACGGTAGACATTGGACAAAAAATAATGACTGAAATAGTTCATAATTAAAAGTGATTTTAAAACCTCATGACCAACGCCACCTGCAGTGAGCTCATTCTGGCCGTGTTTCACTCTCTAAATTTTCCTTTTATTTTTTTTTCCTAAAGGACTCCCATTCTGGACATGCTGACTTTGAGGCTTCCTTCAAAGCTATCTTCTGTTCCTTGGGCTGATGGTTCTTACAACGTGTCGGCTCTATTTTTCCTCAGCCACCCCCGGCGACAGCCCCCTCAGCGCGGCGCTTTGTGCCGGGCGCGTTTGGCATCGCCGTGCTCCACGCATGGGATTTCCAGCGAGCAGCGGGGGCTGCAGGATGCTGCTCAGGTCTTCAAAGGAAGCAATTTAGCGAGCAAGACTTCTAAAAAAGATAACACCAGTGGGGATCGAGCTGAACAGCCCGGGAGTAGCTAATGCGTTTAAAGAGCCTTTCATCCCTCGGCTGGCAGAGAGAATTCAGCCTGGCTTGGTACTGACCAAAGCCACCGAGGTTAGGGTCTGGTAGCATCGCTTAAACTCTCCGTGGATGCTGTGTGCAGCTCACTCATGTGTACCGCGTAAGGCACTGAGAAATCATTTAGAAGAAGAACATTTATCTCCATTTCACTGCCGAATTGCTGCAGACAGCACAACGCCATCAGCTCGCTCTGCCGCAGGTGCCTTACCCAAGGAGCGGCGCTGAGAGCAAACAGGCCACTTAGGTGAAGTTATCTGAGGCTTACTGACAAGTACTCTGCACACACAAGTAATTTGTATTTTTATGAGTCCATTTTCCTCCCACTCCTACAACAGAGATGCTTTTTTCCTGAAGCACCGTCTGGTGCAGAAGCTGAAATAGCAGAAACCCGGGAGTGAGACGGTCCCAGAGAGATGAAATGGGGTCTTTGAATAGGCACAACAGAAACGGGGAAGACAGACGGGGAGTGTGATAAAAGGGTGAGAAGGAAGAAATTAATTATAATGTGATCAAATTGAAGGAAGCAGCTAAATTAACAAGCTAGGATAGATTCATCTTTTTTTTTGGTTACGTGTTTTATGTTAAAGGAGTAAATGCTAAATGATTTTACCTGTTTTTAAAATGAAGAAAAAGACAGCAAAATGGCATTTTCCTTCAGGCTCGCGTGTCCTCCTTTAACTTATCAGTTGGAAACCAACCCACTGAAGCAGCACCAACCCTGCTGGTACACAGCCCCAGCAGTGCCAGCTTGGTGCATCAATGCCGCTGTGGCCAAGAGCCCCGTGGTTTTACTGAGCCGAGACAGCCAGGGTTAAAGGAGAGCAGCGACACGGCATCACCGCCTAACTCTGCCAGTAGGAATGAAATCCGCGCATCCCAAACCTCACGTCTGTTGGAGGACGTGGTCCAGACCCTGTGTTCACTCCGGGCTGAGCCTAGCAGTAATCAGCAGGATGAGTTTTAAAGCTCTGGGCTGGCTGGACTTCAGCACGGAGACAGGCTTCACTGTTTTCTCAAAGCAGTACCTGGACGATGCATGAACCCTTTGACCTGCTTCACTTGGAGCTACCCTAGGAAATAAAGCATAAAGCCCATCAAACCAGCTTGCTTTTTTGTTTCTGTTGCCTGTACTACTCAGCCCTGCACACCTCCCTGCTTTTTATGCCTTACAGAGCATGTCGCCTCGTCCTACTTGATGCTTCTTCTTCCAGTGGCAATTTCCAGTACAAAAAAATCATCTGGAGACCCACGTCAGGCTCAGCCTGTGCGTCCCCACACAAAGCAACCTCCAACCTGGTGTGACACCACACCCTGCTAAAAGCATGGTTTCGCTTCTGATTTCCTGCTTTTTCCCCACGTGCTTCCATTTAAGCATCTGATCAGGAGAAGGAAAGTATTTTCTCCTGTGTCATCTGCATTTCACAACGCCGAAACCAGCCGTGCAGATAGCCGCCCCGTGTGTAACACGGAGAACCAGAAGGCTGCTCTTCGGAGGAGCTCGCAGTCCCGCTAGGCGAGGGGTTTGAGAGGCTAACCAGAACCCTGCGCCTATCATCTGTCGCCTCTTTGTAAGCCCTGCTTCCTTTCTTCCCGTCTGAATTCGGACTGCGGATAATGAACTTCCTGCATCGCGCCCCGAGGTACAAGGAAACTCTTTGTGCCCTAACCCGGGAGGAGCGTATCAGTAAGTGGTTCATGAGGCGGCTCTGGCGGCTCGTGTTAGAGTGACTTATTCTCCGAGTTCCAGCGGTTTGATTAAGTGGATCATGTGATAAGCACTTATAATGAACTTCTTCACATGCTGCCAGGGGAAACCCAGCAGACAAAATGCTTAATCCCACGGCATTGCTCTGCGCATAACAAACTGATTACAAAGATGGAAAAAGCATGCAATTCACTGGCTTCTCCTCCAGCTCAGGACAGCACAACAGTGTTATACAATTTTCCTTCGGCTGCCCCAAATCGAAGTGTTCCTCGCTCCTAAATCCAGTTCAGACGAGTGCATTTTTCTGCCCGCAAGTCGCCGAGCACTGCGCCAGGCAGATTACAGCTAAGCGTAACCATTCGCAAAGCACGCCTCGTCATGCCTCCGAGTGATTTTGTTCTCATTAAAGAAAACCAAATCCTCCTCCCCCCCCCAAAAAAAAAAAATACAACAATACCAATCAACCAACCAAGAACTGACCATAAACTCATGAGCAACACAAACAAGTTTGATTTGTTTGAAAACTCAAAATCTAAGGCAGCCTGAATCGCCGCAGAGCGAGCCTCATTGCACTGCCAACACGTACATCCAGCCTTGTAGATCAGCTTTCCCGTACATTACCAGCCATTCGGTTTCCCCAGGTCACGCTATTTCTCAATTAATGGCATTGCACAGGTGTAATCAAGGGGATAATGTGATACCAATCAGCTTTCATCAGCAAAATGCTTGTCTCCAGCTGTGATGGCATGGGACAAAAAGGGCCTTATCTTGATTTATTTTTCCAGCCAATTCATGCACCTATTAAGTGAGAAAAAAGTTATCTTTAAAAATATACTTTCTACACAATCAGTAAGAATCAATAACTGCAAAATGATGATACTGCTATTAGGTTCAGTCATCAGAGATGACTTAATTGCAATTCTGTAAATCAAGAGAAAATCTGCTCTTTGTTTCCACTTGACAGGGAAGTCTCCTGGAAATGTTGGCGCGTTGTCCTTAATCACGTTTTGGTATCTGGAGCTGAACTTACCTCCCCAAAGCATTCTCTTCAATTCTACTTGCAAGTTTGGTGTCTCAGATTATATGTGGATGTTGAACGTGGAAGATTTTTCCCCCCACTTCCCTTAAAACAATCCAGGTAAGAATCATTTACTCTTAATTCTACTAAGCAGCTAGAAATTATGTTAATTTTTTGTAAAATTTATGTTAATAAAAATTATGTTAAATTTGTTTCCCCCAAGCTCCATGTGTCCAGTTTTAGAAAAATGAACTCATCAAATTGCACAAGAACTAACAGAGGCTTTTGCAGACGTGAGGCTTACTGAGGTGAGGTATTCCAAATAGAGAATCAGGCAATGGTGTTTCATTTTTCAGTCCTCTAGCACTACATAACTCTATTACAAAGGTGTATCGGGAGACTTTAATTTCTAAATATTCAGCAGCTGAAGAGCATCAGTGAGTGCTAAGTACAATTTCTTTTAGCCTTACTAATCTTTACCACATCTTTTCCTCCTGTGTGACAAAGCAGATAGAGGCGCTTGTGGTTTAAAACTATGGGCGCTAACCTAGCCATGATTGAGCTGAAATTTTGGATTAGATCATTTGGAGTATCATCGTGCTTTTTACTACCCTCGTACTTGTATGTATTAAATATGGCCTACAGATTTCCTGTGTAGGCCCGTCCCCAGGGACCGAAAACCTGATGTACACAACTCATAAATAAAGCTAGCAAGACATGAGCAAGAAAAAGCATAGCATACTTCTGGGAATCACTCCAGGAAAATAAATGTGCAAGATGGCACATCACCCTACACAAAGCTGGCAGAGGTAAGGTAACATTTGGGTTTGATCATTACAGAAAATAAAATAATTCTGTGTTCATATACGTACGTGCTGGCCTTTCACTGCAACAAAAGGGCAGAGGTAAGACTGGAGTTTGAGTTGAAAGAAAGCAAACCTGCTGCTAACAGTTGTAGCTTGTTTAACTAAACTGGAGAGCGGAGGCTGAATTCGACCCCTGGCTTTCAGAAGGCCTGCGAGTTCTCTGGGGATGGCCACCATCATTTATTTCCCCTCTCTCTGCTTCACTATTCGTACAGCACATGCTCCCTTTTGAGGGGCCATCTGAATTCCAGGTACACCTTTCCCCCACCAATGGCAATGCATGATTTTACACAGAAGCAGTGTTAAAACACCGTAAAGAAACATAAGAGCAAGCAATCAGCTTGCTTTCCTATAATGGATTTGGATGAACATATCCTCCCATTTCCATCTGTGCTTTATTCTCTTTTTCTTGAGAGTAGGATATTACATTTATTGGCACCGACTTTCCTCAGAGCTTATTCTTTTGCTCCCCTTCTGCTCTGCTCTATTTCCCCAGCCTTTTTTACTCTTTTTTTTTTTTTAGCCTCCTTAATCCTTATTTTCCCATCAATCCTATGCACCACCTACTCCCTGGCTTTGTTTACTGTTATTATTTATGAGACATTGGGTAAGTTCGAGCAACTGTATATGACAACAACATGATTACCCAGGAATTATTTAAGGGATGAATTGGCAGAAGAGACATCCTGCAAGTATGCAGATTGGAGACAGATGTGTACCTGGGTTTTGCTTGGCTGTATTCTGGAAATGTACAGAATTCTTCGAGAGCAAATGTGATCTTTCCTTGCCAATTTTTATTTCTGTGTAGATTGGTCCATATTTTTGCTTTTAGGGATGAGGCTTTACCTCCATCTTAAAACTGCTTGCCTGGCAATGCATTGCAAATTTTACTTGGGTTCTTAAATATCTGCACTTGCTGTGCAGGCATGGCTTTAAAACAAGCTGTTTATTTGTAAGATTGAACATCCTTATGCTATCAGATATTGTTAGTTTAATTGCACAAGAAACCCGTGGAAAAGCTTTTCATGCCTGAGAGTGAATGAAAAGTTACTTAGGATACAGCAAGGAGAGCTCCAGGAGAGGTGTATATGCATATCTGCCAGAGCCGAACATTTCTTTGTGTGCTACAGCACATGTAAGCCTTGAGGCTGCTGGAGATTTGAATTTGGGCTATAGCACACGCAGTGCACCCTGTGTGCACAGAATTCCCAGGGGTGCAGAACTGTAACAAAAACGGAGGCTGGCTGGGATATGCACATACCCAGCGCTAATCAATTACTGATAGGTAAGGTTCTCCAAGATCCTCCTCCTGGCAGCCACCTGCACACAATACATCGCCGTGCTTCCACCACAGCAGTCATCAGTTCCCTCCACGGCAGGGTTTTGTGGTCATGGTTGGAACATCACTTACGTTTCTTCCCTCCAAAAGCTGTTACACACTCTACGTGACATCCATCAAATTGGCAAGACAGAGCTTCAAGTGCACGCTCTGTAGGTGTCTAAGATAAAGCTGTTGCCAAGAAGGGGGCTTCCTGGGAGCTGCTGTGTCCAGGCACAGTTTCCAGTCTGAGGTAGGAGAGCTGTCATATTTACCTTGCTTGGATCCTTCAAGAACCAGTGAGGTGGGAGCAGCCACTGAGTACGGACTTCTGAACTCCTTTTAGGATTGCCTACTGCTCTAAAGCCAGAAGACGGTTTAAAATGTCACATAGCAATTCCTTAAATGTATTCAAGATATTTCATAGTTCTAGGAGGAAAATCTCATTTCCTTCACCAATTAAATTTGCCTCAAAGCGGCCTTCTTACCACTGATCAAGACCAAGTGACCAGCAGGACTTCCTATACTTAACAGCCATCCAGCATTCAGGAGAGGAGAGGAAACAACTTTAAGTCCAGATACCAAACTGTTCCTTTGTTCTGTGGCTCTGAATGCAGAGAAGTCCTTAAGGACTATCCTATTCAGGATATCTGGAAACCAGAACTCTTCTGGCAAGTGTAGATTAGATAATTTTGCTGAGTCCTACTGATTTTGCCAAGTAATCTGCTAATTAGAAGGATTGGCAGGTAAGTACAAAAGGAAACACCAATGCCTGAAATGCAGAAACCATCTCCTTGTTGACCCGTGCTATGAAGATGTCAACTCAGGACAATTCTGTTTTGAAAAGATGCCTCCAAATATTTTTGATTTCCTGTCTGTGTTTCGAACAGGAGCGTCTGCTGAAATCTTTGACCCAGCTACTTTGTAGACTACGCACAACACACACACACACAAAAGACTTCATGCAAGTATCATAATTTAATTTCTTCCTGGAACAGACAGCAATGCCACGCTCACACAGTATTGACATGAAGCCGTATAAGAAGATGGCTAACAATCACAGTGGCTTTTCTGTTGCAAGTATTTGTCCACTGGAAACTGGTTTTAAGGTCTGACCTAACTAAAGAGGCCATCCAAAAGCTATCAGATGATAACTTTCTGTTGTGACTTATCTGGCGACAAGCTATAACCCATATCCCATGAGTTACTCGTTTCCTGCAGGAAACTCATCTTTGCTCCTGTCATCTAACAGAATTGCAACCACCTATTCTGCACTGAACTGTTCTCATGTTTCAGTCTGGCAAGCATATTTCCCCTGAACCGTCAGTATTTTTAGAGTAGAATGAGAGGTAAAGGTTGTGTGCTTTGAGAAAGTCAAAGGGAAGTTTAATGCCTGATGCAAAAGCAAATCTCCTTGTGACAGTGTGCAAACTGATGGGTTTCTGTAGCTGTCCCCATCAAGGAAAAAAAATAAAGAGAGAGAAAGAGAAATTGATTAGTATTTACAAAGTATTCAGCTAATCTTACCACTTGACTTGCAAGAAACTCAGTGACATGTTTTGGGTTTGTTTTTTAATCCTCAGGATTTGGATGTTCTTTCTCACAGGGTAAATCACATCACGACTATGTTTGCACTCCGATGGAATGAAAAGTCCTTTGGACCAGATGTAAACATCCCATATTCTGCCCCTCCTCTCCCCAGGCCCTATCTGCTCCAGATATATTGTGGCAGCAAGGACTGCCAGCAGAATGCTTGTGAGCATTTCTGTGCTGAACCACCAAGCTCACTCAGGTGCCGTGAAGCTCTCCAGAAAAGGCTGTGTGCCCTCATCCGTGGTCAGTCCTGTATGCTTGCAGTACAAAACATGAGTAAGTGTGATTTGTCAGCAAGGTTTCAGGTCAGGTCTACTTTTATTGGAGTGCAGATGAAGGTCTTAAGTGATTATGTAAATGGACTAATTATGTAAATCTAGGAGACATGACAATTAGAATTAAAGCTGCGAATGTAAACGTGGACCTTGTTATCTTGCACTTGGAGAGAGTGTTATTTTTCTGAACAATGTAGCACATGAAAACCTCAATTTCAGCACAAATCTTTACGAACAAATCAGGTTGATGGGCGGTAGGATAAAGGTTAAGCATAATTTGTTATTTACAGTTTTGAAATTCATATACAAATCCCTGTGTTCCGAGCGCTAAACTCTTATGCCCGATACATATGTTGTTTGTTTTACCAGATTACATGTGAATGAAAAGAACAGCTGTGACCTCTCCTTGTACTTTGAAAGGGCTCTGACAAAAACAAACAAATCCTACTTAAGGGGGGAAAAAAAATCTTAATTTATTCATTCTGCATGTGTAAGGACCTGCAGGATTAATCCTATGTCTTTATCACATTCAAAATTAATAGTAAAAAGGCAGCTAAGGTAGAATTAGATCGCTGTTCATATTCAGTTTGGGGGTTATCTCTTAACACCTCACTTATACCACCGTTGTCTCCTAACCTAGAACCAAACTCGATGTAAATTGGTACAATGCTCATATCAGCATCCACCCGGGCTGCAACTGCGACTTCAAGTAATCGCATTTCCTCTTTCTATAACCTACAGTTACCTAAAACATGTTACTAAAATTATTTTTCTCTTTGCATACATAATTTTCAAAATCCTTTGTTGGATGGGGTGTGGCTTTTTAAAGCGTAATGATTAAGCAGCTAAAAGTATGGAGCTTATTTCCATAAAGTCACTGATATTTCTGTATCTGCACGGCAGGCTCATGTTGCTTGTAGTGTACCAAATGATTTGTACCAAAGCGCAATAGCTAAAGGTGTACGAAAACGGGGCACGCGTAGCCCAGAGTTAAATGAGAAAAAACCCTGCGTAGTCTTCAGCTGAAGTTGGTAAGTGAAGTAACCTGGGTGAGTTTTGCATGTGGCCAAAACACGACGATCCATATATCTCACCATTAATTACTCACTGCCATTACTGATCATCATCCCTTCTGCATGCCTCCTGGACTGCATGCTCTCCTTTTTAATCCCCCCAAAAATACCGCTCTGCAAATATAAGCATAAGTAATGAGAATACAGCAGCAACAACAGGCCTCTGAACTCGGCTGGAGCCGGAGGCTGCTTCCTCCCCACCAGGAAGGTAGCGTTGATCACCGTGTCTTTCTGCGAGGCAGCTGCTCTCGGCTCCTGCTACGCCATGCACTCGGGGTGGGACGCGGAAGGGAGGAAACACGGGCGCTGGGATGGGAGTCCGGCGACAGGAAATATCGTAGCTGATGTTCTGGTGGGGAGGCAGCTCAGGAAGGAAAATGCAACGACTGATTTGTGACTCACTGACATGGTGAATTTTTCTTGGCCCGTGGAAGTCTGATGAGCTCTGCCTTTTGGTCGCCTTCCACATACTCTCACTGCTGTCTAAGCTTTCCCATGTGTCAAAGGATCCAAATGCTTCCCTTCCACAGCCTTCCCATTTGCCTGAGCTACCCCCGTGGTTAAAAGGCGCAGGTACACGAACAATGTGCATTTTCAGTAGCAATTCTGCAGCTCACCCAAAGCCAAAAATTAATACTTTGAAGCAATAGAGGAGATTGCTTTGGTGTTTACCAGTTTTGTTGATTTTCATATGTACCCATATTTTAAAAAATTGAAAATATACGATGAATTATCTAAGCCTGTTACATAACCTCTCATTTTTTAAGATGGGTGTAAGGAAAAATTTGCTCATGCTTGCTGTATCACTGCCTGAAAAGAGGAAGGAACAGGCAAAGCAAGCAAGCAGTACATAGCTGCAGCTGGCTGTGCTCACGTAATCCAAACATTTAATAGCTCAGTGTTCCTAACAACAAATTAGTGATATTAATCTACCATGTATCGAGGAATATATTTGAACTCCTTGGGCAAGTTTTGGGATTAAGCTTGTGAAGGATACGGTACCTAAAACAAAATAGACAAATAGAAGATGAACATTTTCTGAACTGTGCTGCCAATGAAGGAGAGGATAAGACAGGACAGGACAAAATACAGAAGAGGGAAGGAATGACCGACCTACAGCATTCTGGACTTTAAACAAGCAGAGTAACTTTCCTCAAAGGACACACTGAACTGTACGGGCTGTGACAAGGCACCAGGCCTGGTGAGATAGCCAAATGAGCTGAGCACGCCCCCTTAGGGGCCCCTAACGTCAGCAGGGGCATTAGCTTAACACCCAAAAGAGTGGTGAGAATTTATTCACCCAGCCGTGAGAAAGCGCACTAAATCCGTCTGTGCCATTTTCCCCTCTATTCCCCAAAGAGTTGCATAAATCCAATCCTTACTATGCGGTGAATATAATCCTCTCTTTAAAAAATACAAAAATAAAAAAATCGGAATCTGAAATACCATGTTAATTTACAGGATGATTAATAGTTCTGCTGACTGCTAGAAATCCAGTTCGAGTAGCTAGGGTAGGATGGCTTTATAGGAGCAGGATGAAGTTTATTTGCTTCTCTGCAACTGCGTGTCCTCAGCTGAACCCACCGATCCTTCGCTTTGCGAGGCTTGTAACTCATGCTGCAGTTGGATCAGCCTCCGTTTCTATTTTTAGTGCAGATCTTGCTCCTTATTTAGTCCTGATTGCATAGCCAGAATTGCATTCTCAGCAGCTCAGTGAAAAGCCTGCCTGTTCCATTTTATAACTTTTCCAGACAAAAAGATGGGAAGCCCGTAGCTTTCCAAACAGTCTTATTTTAGGAGCTTGCAACACGATACGGTCCAAAACCCAAGGGCCACATGAATCCCTGCTGAAATACTACTGACTTCCCTGGATTTTTACACGGGATGAATTTGGCTGCTTGTAAGTTAACCAGGATGATTATTTAAAACAAAACAACAACAAAAACCAGCAACCTTCTTCGCCCTAAATACTTATAGGATATTTACTGAAACCCTAACATACATCTGGATCAAATTCTCTGCACAACATTTCATCCTCTTTAGATTCATAGTTTATAAATCTAACCCATGGAGGCAACTACTAGCCAGAAAAAGAAAGAAAGGAGGGAAAAAATGGAAAATGTTGGTTTTGAAGAATCTCTGAGCAGGGATGGCCACACAGAAGCAATTTTCTGCCCCTCTATTAAAAACATAAGGACGTGCTCGAACAAAGTTTTCCCACTGTAGCAGGGACACAAAAGGCTGCTTTAGGTCTCTGTCTGCATCAGCTACAGCGCTTCACCTTCACTTGGAGAGTTTGCAAGTGCGAAGATCTCTTCCAAGACGTCATCCTAAACCCTTGCCCTGCCAACCTGTAACAAATTGCCAAGGAATTGCTATGCCAGTCAGGCAGCAATCGCTGAATTCAGCCACCTTTATCGTACGTGTAATGATCTCCAACGCTCCTCTTGCAGTGGGGGAGACTGATGGAAATTTCCCCGTCTGCAGGCTGTTGCCTGGGCTGTTTCTGCTACGCTGAGAACACAAAGGCAGATTTGAAATAAAATTAACTGGAGGAGTAAAGGAATTAAAATCAGTGAAGGAAAAGATGGACTAATATATTCTTATTGTACATTCAGTAATTTAATTAGTGGACAAATCAGATGGCAAATACAAAGCAGAAGGGCCATAAAAACTGTGCATGCAGCGGATCCGCATTTGCATATTGTGTGGTCCCCAAATACCCAACTCATTCCATGAAAATGGAAGGTACTCCAAATACACGGAGTCAGGCTCTGTATCCTGATTTAAATAACTCAGGGACTGAAAGAGAGAAGTTGAATGGCGCGAGAAGTACTCAAGATCGCTATCTCAAAGGCAGGAGGTTAGAAACTGAAAGGATAGGAAGTTATCAGCTGAAAATAAAAGACCCAAGTACCTGAAAGATTGTTAATCCTTGCTGGCCTCAGGACTATTGTACCTTTGTACCCTAAGTGGAGACAATGGAAATTTGGATATTGAGGATATGCAGTGGCTGTGGTTTTCAATGTCACACGTAAAGCTGAAACTCTAACGTATCTAGGGAAAAAAGCATTAAAAAAATACTGGCACTCAGGTGACAATGCTAGAAACAGGCTAATGGAGTCATGCTGCATGGTCCTCTAAATTAGGAACAATCATTTAAGCATGGCCATTCTGACACAGATGTATCTAAGAACAGAGCTTTATTTTCAAAGTGCTGTGAAGGCCACTCAGATTTTTTACAGGTAACACTGAAAGAGACTGAACTGCCCATGAAGTCCTTCAAAAATGGTTAAAAATACAACATGGTCAGACTTCCTTTGCCTCCTTTCCAAGAGGCTCTTCTTGCTGATACCTGGCAGAGGTCCCCAGGAAGCTGATGCTGAACTGCAAGGGGCCAAGTCATGGTGTGCAAGTCTCTCTGTCCTTAAGACAATCTGCCATGTTCCAGGACGGTTTGCAGAAATCTTCCACAGGGAAATTCCAAATCTGAGAATAAAACTTGTAGGAAACACCTTAAGAAAAGATTCGCTCTAGCAAGCCCTTGGCTTGGACTTTGTCATGAAATGTCACTGTCTGACGCCACAGTATCGTGAAAAAAGATACCAATTTACCTGCAACACCACTCTGGGTATAATTTTTCATAATAGAAGCGACTGCTGAATCCATTTGGAAGAAAAGCTCGTCTAAGTGTACGGAGCTTTGTTTGTAATTCAACACCACAAGGAGTACCCTAGCAGATGATGAGAACTTTGTGTCCGATGTAGCAACTATTTCTGTGTTTTGTTAGCAATGCCCAGCTCTGTGTTTTGAGTTAGGAAATGTGCGTAACATTAAAATAGAATTATTCAAGTGCCATTTTAAATCAAAATGAAGTAGGTCACTTTGAAGTCAGCTTTGATGGCCAGTTTTGTTGTCGATTTTTTTATTTTTCATTTTTAAATGAGAGCATGAGTCTGTTCCCTCAGCGCCACTTAATCACTGGTAACTTTCATGAAGAGCAAACAAAAGGCTTCTTTTATTTATCCATTATGTTACTAAGAGGTGAGAACAGCTTGATGCAAATGAAAATCATTAAAGCATTCTGCGCTACCATTAACTGTCTGAGGATCTGTCCGTGCAAACACAGCGCGCAGCCCAGCCGAACTGCAGCCTCGTGCCCTCCTGCATTGAAAAGCTGTGCCCTGGGACTCTTCACCCCACAGCTGAAACGCTCCGTGTGATGTGCCTGAGCAAGCACTTCGTTTGGACAGGCACGGAAATGGAGCACAGAAGCAGATTCCCCTCAAACCATTACACAGTTTGAGATTCCCCTCACCCTGACGGGGCAAGGGGTACCAGCAGAGGTACCCGGTTCATAGCAGCACTATCAGACGAATAATAAGCAAAAATGTAATGGCCCAGATCAGAACCTGTGTGCAATTATAGCCAGAACTCCACACAAGTAAGCACTCCCATTTCAGACAGCATAAATGTATCACAGTGCAAAACTGTAAGTGGTTTGTAGGATTAGAGGCCTAATTAGAAATAAAACCTACTGCCCTAATTCTTTATAGGTTTGTGTGGCCATTTACGCCCATGCGAACTGAGTACAGAACACGGATTTCTCCCCCTCCTCTGGGACACGTACCTTTGTTGCCTACTCTTAAATCACGGCACAGGGGTTCGGACAATGCATTATTCAGCAGCAGCTGGAGAGGAAACCGTGGATGGGATTTTAGGCATTCCACTGCTTGAAGGACTTCAAACCAGCCCCTCCCGTCTGGTAGGAGAGCACCCCCGTCAGCAGATGGTCGCATACCGAGTATCTCTCAGCTCCAGCTTGAGATTTTGCCAATCAGGGCTGGGGAACAGAAGACTTTGAGGCCAGAGACAGTAAGGATGCTTTAATCTCCTAGGCCTGTTTATATGTTTTCATTAAGCAGTGATTACACAGCTTGCATACATAGTAGTGAGTGGAGCAGAGCGGTACCAAGGAAGAAGTCTGACCCCAGACTGCTCGTCACTCACAGTGCCTGGATCCTGAATCGGTGCCCCAAAAGGCTCAGGGCACAGCCTTTGGAGACCCTGCAGGCTCCCCAGCCCATCACAGGATACGGGTGAGAAATCGTGAATTCTGCTCTCACAGGACACTTAATGCCAAGCAATTCGGATTTTTTTTTTAACCTCTGAAGTAACAACTTTCTCATTTTATAGATGGTTGAAATAAAGTTAGCTAGAAATGTTTTGGTTTTATTAAGGCCATGCTAATAACTGATGCTAACAGCAATACAATGCTTACAGAAATGCTGTGCCTCTAACATGCTCCTTCATCTCCTTTTCCATCAGAACATGAGAAGTGCACATTTCCAGGTAGCGCACTTTATCCCTTTCAGCAACTACTTCTGTATTTTTTCCTTACCTGAGCAGAATCTGCTTTTAAACAGAACCATTTATTTTAAAAAAAATTTAAAATGCTCATACTTTCAAAGAGTGATAAAGCAATTCTGAAGGAATTTGAAACGCATGGATGCTGCTGATTTCTTTTGCCTAAAAGAACCAATTTTTGCATTACTCCAGTCAGAAGAAGACAGAATTAGGGAACTGCCTGGTAATCTGGTGCTGGAGCAATAGAGGGAAACTCAGGTTGCTGGCAGTGAAATCTTTATCAAGAGACAGATTTTAAAAATTGCAGCTAGAATATGTGATCTTTAAACAGGGTGGGTTTTTGCCAATAACAACTAAGTCAAGGTGGAGGCTTTTTGGTAAGAAATCCAGTTTCCTTTTCTGAACAGACATTAAAAAAAAAAAAAAAAAAAAAGCTTTCTGCTGATTTTAAGAGCTTTTGTATTGCAGTACAAAAATAGTATATATATATTTATTTTTTTTAACGGGTACCTAAAGATTCACCCAGAACAGCCACTGTAACTGCTATCTTCTGGCAACGATGAAGAAAAGCAATGAAGAGATGCAAGAAAGGTACCGCTAATGAAAGACATACCCACTTCTCTCAAAGCTCAAGAGGTCTTGGCACTGACAGTTGTTTCCAATGCCTAAACCTAAGCCCTTATTTCAGAATGATACAGGTTCGCAGACAAGACCAGGACATTTGATTTACTGACTGATTCTCTTCTGTTTCCTTTTAAAGATAAAGAATGTGTTTAAAGCTGAGTGTGAGAATGCGATCACTTCTTGGAAGGCTCCCTTCCCTCTCTGAACAATCTGATACCCTTTCATATTACAACATAATCATTTCCTATTTTTCCTTGTGTGTTAATACTTTCAATCAACAATTTTTCTTTGGAAAAAAAAACAACACACATGGTCCTAATGAGAACAAATCACGTAATCATTAGAGGAAAAATACCAAGCGGGTCAAAAGCCGAAGTTCCGTCCTGAGAAACACAGCTACCCAAAATGCTATCTCCACAAAATAGCTTTAGAAGTAGTATAGGAAAGGAAGGTGACGGTGCAGTGGGTGGGGAGGCTGAGATATGACACAGGAGGTATTATTTTCAGGATTTTGCTTAGTGTTGTTTAATCTTATTAGGCAAGCCATCAAGTTAATGCTTCTGAAGGAAAACAGCTATCACTGCTTTTCTAACTGCAGCAGCTGCAAGACTCCTCAAGAAACACAGACCATATTGTAACAGAATCAAGTCTCAGTCACTTAGCTGCACAGCTTCCAGAGCGAATGGATCTGATTTCCCTACTTGTCCATGAGTCCATAACCAATACATGTAATTATGGCATCTTGCCTTTCAAGAGTTCCTAATTTCCGCTACCCTATCACATTAGAGGAACAGAGCTACTCTGCAACTTTGTATTCTTCCTAAGTTTGTATCTCGAACAGTATCTATCGCATGCTTTGAGATACAAAATGATCAATGTACTGGTAAGAAAGTTAATTTTATTTGCCAGACTCCAAAGTTGTTGAGGTAGGTCTGTCTGCTGAAGGGATCTGCGCTTGCACTGTGTCAACCTGCAGCAGACATTACTGTAATCAGTGGACCATAACAATAATTAGATATACAGATCTCCAGCACACACAGAAGTATTTATATAGGGCATCTGTATGTAGAAAGACCAGGTTCTGGAAGAACTTCCAGTAATATCTTTCTGGGATTACCTGTAACCACTCTGTTTGCATTGCCTTTTCCCAGATGTGCCATTTACCCAGCAACATCTAATAATACCTACAGTACTGTTAACTAGCACAAACAGTAGTATTTGCATCTTTAAAATGGAAGCGTGCTTTGATTTTGGAAAGAGAAATGCAACTGTGTTAACTGATGGACGTCACACCAAAAATAAAATGTCACTAGTTGCTGGCTAAATATCAGGTATCTACTAAATACTATCTACTAAATAGTTCCGTGGTGTTCTGTGGCCTTCTGCATTTTAGGAAGATGCATCTGAACGTGTGCACACCATTCTTTTCTCCTGCTCCTGATTATACATTACCATTAAGATCCGCACTGGAGGAAGCAAACCCCTGAAAACATTGAAAAGCCCCATCTGAGTGAGTACAGAAAAAGAGTACTAAGTAAACATTTTCTACACTAGGTTTTCAGTAGTTGCCACATTAAATTTGTTTGTTTTAACATCTAGATAAGAACACTACCTTTGAAATTCTAAACTTACTAAAGTCAACTTTAGGCCAAGCAAGTCTGAACGTGTTGGCCTTAAAGGATAATAGAACCTCAGGCAATATTTAGCTTACCAGAGAACAAATAACACTCTTCCCAAAAGCCACAACAAAATACAAGGTCCGAAGGAAATCTTTAGATATAACACGCTCCAAGTTCAGGAAAGCACTCGGTGCTCTCATGAAACCTCCAAATCCCTCAGAATGCGTTGGATAGATTACAGCGCTGAACGAGAGGCGATTATACGGCAAGCAAGGACTGTGTAAAAATTCTGAAGCTTAAATAAAACAATGAATATTGTAGGGCTCAAGATAAAAACTGTAAAAACTGTCAGCAAATAAAAGACTTCTAGGAAAAAGGACATGCAGCAACGTACGTGTGTGTGTGTGGTGCCAAAGGAACTGTTATGAGGCCTTGTTTTCTTTGACGTCTTCATTAATCTCTGAGCAGCCACAATGTGGACAGCTTTGAGGACATGGAGATAGCTCAAAGTAATTCAGCGTGGCTCAAATGCAGTCAGAGAACAGCAAGATGAAGTTAAGTTAAAGAGAAAGCAAGCTACTGCTATGGAAAAGACTGAGAAAAATATTCTGGAACATATTCTGGAATGTATTCAATAGGATGGAAATAACCCCAAGGCATAATATTTGTAAAGGATCTAAGGATAACAAGCAAGCAGAAACTACAAATAAATTTGTAACAGAATACCAACAAAAAGACTAATTTAGATTTAACTTGCATACTTGGAAGCAGTGTATCCTGGAGCAGGAAGATAACACTTTCCCTCTCTATAGCTCTAGGGCACACTGCAGAACATTTTCTCTGTGAACAACCAGCTAAGCACTTCAAGCCTCTTGGTGAACCAAACATTAATACCCTCTGGCAACTCATTCTGCCCTACACATAGAGGTCATATGGATGCCTGAAACAAAATAAGAGACTCTGTATGGACATAAACCATAAATTCTTCATCCACACTTTTTGTAGCCACACCTGGAATTCACCAATGAGTTCTAGGCATTTTACCAAAAAGATCTCAGCAAACTGGATGGAATTCACATAAAAATAACAGAAATTCTTTGGGAGCTGCAAAGACTCAAAGGGAAACGTAACAAACCTCAGCAAGTGTAGCTTAAGGTAGGCAAGTAAAGGGTTCAAAATGCTATTTTTCTTAACATTCTGCTTGTTCTGGAAAATTATTTGAAAGAAACAAATACCAAGAAGAAAAATAATTATATGAGGTGATAAAAAGTTATATACATATAATTAACTAGGAACAGAAAGATTCAGACAATACTGGACATGTAAACTGAGTTCTACAGTACGGGTAATTGTCCTAATGGAAAAAAAGAAAGAAGGTATCTGGAACTGCAGCATGAAGTCTGCACCCATGTGTTACAGGAACCAATACTGACAGAGATGGGCAAAGCATTTAATTGGTCCCTGCCAGCTCTAATTTAATCTTACAGCACTTTAAGTTTACTCTGATGGTGACTCTCCTATCTCTTCCTGGATAACAGATGGCTGTCATATTGGACCGAGGCTTCTTTCGCTTTGTCTGATGCATGAATGGGGAGTGCCTACCTTAAGTCAGACTACATGACAGAGAAAATACAGCATTTAAAATGAAATGGGTTTCGCCACTTCCCATCCAGCCCCATGTCTGTGATTCATTCACAAAAACACATTTCACATATTGAAACAACAAATATTCTAATCACCCTAAGTGCACGTATGTTTGCCTACATGAGCCACAGTAGACTGACGGGACTTTTTGCAGTTACACTACTTGAAAATTTTCCATTATGAAATCTTTTTAATTACTCACAACTTGAAACATTTGGGCTAACTCTTCACATGGAGAGTATCAGCTAAATGTTTTGGCTATTTATCAGAGCAATAATATGAAAAATTGTTATGTTTGGTAATTTAAAAACAACTCCTACAACCATTTACCTCAGCTCTGTTGCGTGGAATAGAAATTTCAGTTTGGGAGGGTTATGTACACACATACATATGTGTACAAATAAACGATATGTATTTTGAGTTAGTAAACCCCATCCAGTCACACACATTCCCTCCTGGAAAGGCGATGGAAGGATCAACCACATCCAGCCTCAACTGGTAGCTCTGTTGTAAAAATAAACCAGTGACTTTTATTTTTACAACAGAAGCTACTCAAACACTCAAATTTTTCCCCACCACCCCACTATTTGCCAATAACTCTCACTGTCCCACAAACAGTATTAATGTTCAAATATTATATGCCATTACACACAATTTTCTCTTTTATGGCCATACCCAACTTTTAGTCATTAGACCTGAGCAGTAGACAGTGTTTTATTTTTTTTTAATCACTATGATTCAGCACTACCTCTCACAAAATCAGCTTTAGCACTACTCCTCAATTACTTAAGACTTAATCAGTTCATCTTAATCAAATTTCATTTATGAACTTCTCATCATCACACACACAATCAATAAACTGTACTTGTCTCTATACTGTTAGCTGTTCCCTAACAATAGGTGTGTTCTTGTTATACTAACCTGAACTCATTACAGAACCACATAAATATTTGTTCCTGACAAGTCATTCTCCTAGCACAAGAGGGAACCTCAACCCATCCTGAATACAGGATTCTGTCAGCAAAGAACAGATCAGGAATATCATCTTATCTCTGGAACCAAAATCAAGTGTTTACTGTCAATTTTCTTGTATGACACTTGTAACCCTAATGCTGTTAAACCAATAAGGCCACTTTTTCAACTAAAAAGAAAAAGCGGTATAGTTCTGCTTTGTTACATACATGTAATTCTTTATTCATTTTTACATTTCAGATGGTATCATTTTCTTGAATACTTAAGTGTTTTCCGGTATGCATGTTCACTGGTAGATTTTTCTGATGCCACTGATGCAAGGCCACGGCAAGACCTGAAAATGATGGAGGGAAAAAAAACAACTGTTATTCCTGCATAACTTTCCATTGAAACATTAAAAAATTCTCAGCTATTTTAAAGTTCAAAACCTCACATTTTACTAGCAAGAGATCATATTTCTACTACACAAATCCAACACAGACAATTCTTCTTACATATGCCCATTCTCCTCCAAATTTAAGGTTACCAGCAACTTTTATTTATGTGCTAAATTAGACTAACCCAAAGACATTTGATTGGTAGACTCTACTTACAAACAACTTCCCGTTTTATAGTTCTCTTTTCAACACCATCCACTATCATTTCCCATGAGCAATTCTTTATGACTCCCACTAAATTTGTCATATGGCACTAGTCTTTGCTAGAATACTGCTTTGATACTTCAACTATTTTTGTAATTGAGACCTAGCTTAGTTTTCCCATCAGGTTTTTAGTGGCAAGACATTATTGGTGTAAGATCTTTAATGAAATGTGCTATTGCCCTGCTTCTGGTAGAACCCAACTGCACTGTACTTCAGAGCCAATTGCCTACCCGGTATCTTCACCGAGAACTTTTATTTTTGTTAAGAGTTCTCCTGAATTGGGATCTTAAGCACTATTTCCAAAGTACAGCTACCTCCACAAATGAATTCTGCAGCCTAAGTGGCACTTTAAGCCAGTCCGGTATCTCGGGAGTTGCTCAATTCCCTGCTGTTCATATGCTGTGTTTCGATTTTTAGCTGATAACATCCACACAGCACTTGACTTGCCACTGCTATGATAGGCACGCACAACGCTGCCTCCAATTCTGTGTGCCTTGCCTAAGATGCCCAGTCTAATAACCATTCTTAAAACATTAAAGACAGCCAGAAACTAATCTTTCCTAATATTTTGCACAGGTGCATGAATTTATCCATTAACCTGCTGTTAAGGCACCCATATGTGAAAGGTTTATCTGTTTTCAAACCTCAGATCTGCCTAACTTAGAAGAGAAAGCTTTCCTTGCTCTTTCATCTCCCAAATCAGATCAAGGTTGTACTTGGCCTAGGTACCTACCACTAAGAAAAGCCTCCAAAGCAAGAATCCTGAGAGAAGACTTGACCCTTATTACTCCTTTAGGTAGGGGAATATTTAAGTTATACTTTCTCAGCATTTCTAGACAACTTTGAGCCTAACATGAGACCATGGATTCTGTGTGGTGCACACAGGGAGATGCAGTTCCTGTGCAATGCAGACAGACTGTCTAGATCAGGACGCCGAGTGTACCAGATACTACTCCGGATCAGTGCGCTCAGGTTTTCTCCCCGCAGAAAACGTGTTTCTGTAACCTGAATCGACACTTGAGAAGATGCAGCCCTCACCCGGCTCTCGCTCTGAAACACAGTTGGAATAAATCCAGGGCATCCGCAGAGAGAGAGAGCACTCCAAGATTTCAGAGCACAGACCTTCGAAAAACTCAATGTCTTGGAAATCAATAGGCACGCAAACAGGGATACGTAAGTCAGTTGCGAAGTTAAGATGTCCTGTACAAAATGTTACCTTCTGTGTGATAGTTTAACCTTTTAACACCATTTTGGGGGAATCTTGTTATAATAATTAGGTATTTGGAAGAGGTGTCTTTTCCCTGCCCCCTACCGTGTTTAGTTGCTAGCTGACTGCTCATATTTGCATTTATCATTTTTTTGTGAACCGTGGGTATCATTTTGTGAACGGAGCATGGATTAAGAGAAAGAAAAAACCGACGTGTCTCTTGTTAAAAAAAGAGCATAGCTGTCCTGATTTTACTCTGCATAGAAATCCTACCTTAAGACAGCAATCAGTTACAGCGATAACTAATACTACCAGCACTCCATTTTTTACTGTACAGCTGTTTAACCGCATGATTAGAAGCAGCTTTATACGTGAGCTTGATTATTTTCATGCAAATACGTGGCTGGCTAACGGGGAGAACAGCTGCTGCTTAGCAACTGGAGGAGCACAGAAAGGGGGTGACTTGCTTTAAACCTGACTAAAACCTTACAGAGTCCATACAGAGTTTGAAGGCAGCTGGGGAAACGGGTGGCAGTGTTCTCTAACCACGACATTTCCTTTTGCAATATTCGACATCCTAGGATGTTGGCATCTTCAGGTAGCAAGGGATCAGCTGCAACAAAATGTGTACGTATACACATGCATGAACAACAAATAAAGTGCGTACTAAAGGCAAACCCTGACACACAAGCTGAAATGTAGGGAAATCCACAGACAGACTTTGTTTCCATCACCTCCTGTAAGGGTTACTGACAATACCATCAACACTTCTTTGACTTCAGCAACTTGAACGAGCGATCAACTTAGGCTACCGCAAGCCAACAGCGCTGCAAGCAGCATTCTCTTTTTCCTCCCTGCTGCTCAAACTCAGCCCCTGCACCGCCTCTTCCACTGTGCAAGCGCAGACACTCACACACCTACATAACGAGGCAGACGAGGGACCTGATCTAGGTTAAACATAACCCCAACTTTTTAGTTGGATCACTTTTACCTGGCTCAGTTCCCACATCCAATTTATTATGCAGCTATTCCAGTACTCGCACTACCATGAAGAGGGAGGCAGGGGACCTCTCGTGACAGTGCTGACTCAAACCCCTTCTGAAAATACATCCTTACCCCGGTGTGACCTTGCAGACAATTCTTTATTCTACTTTCATATCCTCCTTGCAGTCAAAGCGTGTTCTAAGAAATGAAGAGAAACTGAAAAAGTACAGCTAGGAGGAAATACCCAATAAATGTCTTCATGACTAAGACTACCACTTGGATCAAGCTACTTACATCAAGAAGGAAAGACACTTAATTTTTTCTTAAAGTGCCCTGCAACACGTTCAGAAATTGAATAAATAGCCTGTAGGAACAGGAAGCTGGCTCTTGGTTAGGTATCAACTCTTCTTGTCTCAGTCCCACTGTCTTCCTTTTTGCAACAGTTCCTCCTAATTCAAAACACAGCCCTCTCTGATTTAATAAACAATTTTTTTGGTAATGAAATAGAAGACTGATTGATGTGCTTTAGCGACTCTTGCTTTGTGCTTCTAAGAAGTTTCCCGTTCCAGCTACCCACACTGCCCTGCCATGGGTGGTTGCCTTCCCTTCAGCCAGGCTAGCAGGGGTGAACTTGTGCCTGCACCTCACACATGGCACTCATTCAGAAGGAGCCAGAATCACCCAGTAGCTTAAATGCCTAGGATTATACTCCAACCCAGCCGAGGTGCAGCTACACTCATGTCCTGCTGCCTATAACAACAGGATATGGTACTGGATTGGCACCTCCCAGTACAAAAGTGGAGTGCTGATGTTGTAGCACCTTACACCTATGTAGGAAGGGGTGCCAGAGCACAGCTGCCAGTGTTTAAAGATATTAGGATGTCTTTGGACATCCTACTGCCTTTGATAAGGAGTAGTTGGAAGGTACGGTGTCAAGGAAGTCCTACCATCACGTGAACAGAAAGGCAAGAGCACACAACGAGGTAGTGTCCATACCAAAATCTGATGGAAAATCAAGGAAATGTTGTTAATTACAGAGCAGTAGAAAACATATTAAAATACTAAGGGCTAGAAACTTTGTTTGGTAACATGCTTGGTAACCTCCTAGCGATTTACTAGTCTGCATGCAATTCAGGTGTTTGTTACAGAACGCTCTTTCACTTCCAAAGGTTTTGTTTTCCACAGATTAGCCTTGCAGAAGTAAATAATAATAATAATAATAATAAAATAAATAAATAAAAAGGAAGCTGTAGCTCGGTTATTATTTAGTTGAAAACAGTTTGGGTTTCAGCCTTATTGCAACTACTCACTTTTATGCTACGAGATTTTTTGAGGACCAGCAAGTTTGATGCTTTGTTTCTGCTTGCATAAAGATGAGTTTAGGGGATACAGGGGTAAACAAGTGAAAGCAAACAGCTTATGAAGGAGTAGCTGAACGCTTACCCTCGGAGCAAGCTTCCTGCTCATTACAGGGAAAAAAAAAAAAAAGGGTGGCAACCTGACCTGCCTTTTGTCTCATCCCCAACCCAAAACACGTGTGAGGAAGATGCGAAACACATGTTTTACGCCTTGGGCTCCTGCCGGGCGCTACAGCTCCACACCCCCGCCTCCTGCCACCTCGCACCCCCCACACCCAGGCTGTGCCGGGAGGTGGGGAGGGCTGCCCCCATCCCTGAAGGCAACCGCTTTGCCCCCTCCCACCCCCGCTGCGTGCATTTCGGGCTTTTATTCCTCTTTCTTCCCCTCCTCCCCGCCTCACTCACCTTCCCGCGGCGAGGCGGCGCGGCCCCCAAGATGGCGCCGCCTCCGCCCTCCCCTCAGCGCCGGCCGTGACGCCATCATCATGGCAACAGCCGCAGCGCGCGCCCGCGGGGGGGGAGGAGTAAAACGAGGGGGGGGGGCGCGCGCACGCGCCCGGAGCGGGAGGCGGAGGCAGGGAGGGGAGGGAGGGAGAGGGAGAGGGAGGGGGCGCGCGGCCGTGCGCGCGCGCGCGCGAGGAGGGAAGGGAGAGAGGAGAGGGAGGGGAGGGAGGGAGGAGGCGGGCGGGGGGCTGCGCGCGCGCCCTGAAGGCGGGGGGGGGGTGGCGGGGGGGCGGTTGGAGCCGTTGCGGGCTCCGGTCGCGCGCCCCTGTCTGTGGCGGTGCCGGTGCCGGTGGCTGTGGCGGTGCCGGCGGTGGCTGTGGCGGTGTCGGTGTCGTCGCGGCCAGCACCATGTTCTCGGTGCGGATCGTCACCGCCGACTACTACATGGGCAGCCCGCTGCCCGGCCTGGACCCCTGCCAGGCCCGCTGCCGGGAGGCCCCGGCCGGGCGGGTGCCCGTCGTCAGAGTCTTCGGCGCCACCCCCGCAGGTAAGGACAGGGACGGGGACAGACGGACGGACGGACGGACAGACAGACAGCCCGCTCCCTCCCCTCCCCTCACCCCGCTGCGGCGCGGGGCCCGCTGGCGGCGGGCCTGTGGCCGCCCGCCCGGCGGCGCCTGTGGTGGTGGTGGGGGGGGGGGGGGGGAAGGCAGCTCCTGCTCTTTGTGGCTGGGTCGCGGCCCCTTCCCCTCCTTCCCCCTTTTTCCCCTTTTTTTTTTCCTTTCCCTTTTTCCCTTCCCCTCCCCGCCTCTCACCTGCCGGCCCCCCGTGAAGGCTGGGGAGGGAGGTGTGTGTGTGTGTGGGGGGGGGGGGGGTGACAGAGGGGGGGAGCACTCACCCAGCGCTTTATTCCTTAATTATTATGACCATCACGCTTCCTTATTATCATTATTATTCCTTATTATTCCCTATTATCCCCCCCCCCCGGGGGCGGCGGGTGCTGCAGTGCAGGCGGGCACGGCCACATGTTGCCCCCAGGGGCTGCCCCCCCGGGTTCAGGGTTTGGGGGGGGGGTGGTGTTTGGGTTTCACCCCCCCCCTTTTTGCTGTCTCGGTGTGGTTTTTGCACAAACAGCCTCCTCTCCGAGGTGTCGAGGGGTCACCGCTTGCCTTCCCTTTATGCTTACGTTGTGTAATGCTGACCTTGGGGATTAAGGTGTTTCTCCATGTTTTATGGACGTGTTGGAAAAGCCACCCCTCGTATACACCAAACGTGAAGCGAGACAAAAAAACGTGTAACAAAACACCCCAGCAATAGCAAATTTCCGTCATCCGCTCGCACGGCAGAACAGGCATTTTTCATTTTTTCCCCAATTATCTGCTCCCAGATACAGGGAGACGTGAGGCGTTAAAGCTGTGGTGAGCTGGTGCATCTCCAGCCCCGAATTGCCAAGTGGATGAGTGGGATTAATAGATGCGATATTGAGGTAGTGGGGCCTATTTTGTTGTAGCTCTAATTTTGCATACAAAGGAGATATTATGTAATAATATTTATGTAATGGCACGAGTAGCTATTTCATTATTAAAAAATGTAGAGCCTGAGGTTGTCTGGCAGGTAGCAGGCTTTGTGTGCGTGCGTGCGTGTGTGTGGTTAACTCATTAAGGCTTATTTTCTGTAAAGAAAATGTTTAGGCTGTGCCATATCATGAATGTGGCATCCTAAAGTAAACAGTGCAGTCGTTTAGTTGTCCGGCTATTAGGAACGCAGTAGGAAACCCTTGGCTTCCCAAACCATAAGCTTTAATGTTAGTTTGCATAATTGAAGTGTTTCTAATTCATCTTGGTTAGAAAGCACGTTTTACTATAGTCTGCAAAGGAAGCATGACTTGGCTGTCCTCTCCGCATTTCCTTGTTAAACTTTTTTACGGTGCTCTTCTCTGCTGTCCACCTAATGTTTGTTCATTGTCTTCAAGCGTTTCTTATTGCACCTCTATCTTTATTTTTTGAAATCAACGCAAAAAAAAAACTGCAAGCCTGTCTGCAGAGGTGTTGGGAGTAAGCAGTCATTGTCAGAAGCAGAGTGCCTGACCTCGGAGAGAGGGCTATCTGATTCTTGGCTCGAGAGTCAAAATATAAAATGAAATCAAGTGCAGTCACATCTCTATTGATGTTTTCCTTGAGGGGAGGAAAAAAAAAAGGTAAAACCAGCGTGTGATACACCATATAGGGCAGCGGTGTGTGCTTATTGTCTGGTTTACAGGCACCGTGATGCTTGTCTTCACGTGAGCTGGTCAGGAGGAGAAGAGCCCCTTCTCGTTGGGTTTAACGTGTGCGTCTTGCCTGCAGGCCAGGTGTTCAGTTGCCTCGCTGCCTGCGTGACAGCGAAGCACCACGTCTGCGGTGGCTGCTGCACCTCCGGCGTGATTAGCTCGGCACGGATCTTGGTACGTTTAAAGCTGCGCGTCCATGCTGTGCAGCTAATTGGGAGTCAGGTTCAGACCGGGCTCCAAACTCCACCTGCTGAGTGACGGGAGATTGATTGGTGCGCGCGAGTGGTTTGTGCAGATGTTCAGAAAGTTAAAACGCCTGGCAGCAGTGTGTCTTGTGTCTGGGACCAGCAGTGGACCTTGGGTCTGAAGGCACGTGCTCTTCCTGCCTCTTCTTCTGCGGTCAAAGAGGCGTATGAATGGCAAAGGTTGCCAGGGCTCTTATCTCTGAGGGCTTTTTTTGTAATCCTACACTTAACCATTGATTTAGAGATTGTACTGGCAAACCATCCCAAAATTAAAGTGGTTTGTGGTAACGGTGGTTGGGGGAGGTAAAGCGAGGCTTCTGGTTAAAAATAACGAAGGACTGAACTCCCAGAATGGGCTGTATTTGTGACAGTGCTCGACAACTTCTTTAGGTCTTTTGAAGAAGAAGAAGAAATGTCATTCTATTCAGCGAGACCACGCGAGTCATCTGTTGGCGTCCTACATCTTTGCTGAATAAGAGCTCAAAAGGCAAGGAATCAAAACTTTCCTTAAGCCCAGAGCCCGCCTACTATTTTCTGTTTTTCTGTGAGACACAAAGAGCAAAATTCTGACTGCGATGGCAAACGGCGAAGTGAAGCACTGCGAGAATTTCTGTCTGAATGCATCTTAGCTGGTTAAGCCATTTCGTTTTGTTTTAGCGGTTTGGTGCTTGAAAAGCAGACTTGCACGTCTGTTGGCATAATGGATCGGGCAAAAAGTGAAAATTCAGAAATGCTGCAACGCTGCCACGGTGGTAATACAGTAAAAGCAGTATTAAATTCACGCTTTGTTGTGTAAGATCATAGATACTATTTGATGTAGACGTCTTTGCATTTCTAAAGGAGCCTCGTGATATTGCTTCTTACGTTTAGAAACAATAGGCTTTAATTCACCAGGTAATGCTTAACTATGAAACAAGATCTCATTATCTTCTCAGGCAGTATTTCTGTTCTGCTGGCTAGCAATTTTTGTAAATGTTTTTTTTTATAAAAACAATAAACCTTTGAGAAATGGCAAGGCCTGTTGGTAAGAATGAAAGCACGCTGCAAATTGAATTTCCATTTCTGTACGGTCCTTTCTTTAATTGGTGGCTCTTGAGTTGTCATTCCTGTTGCTGAGTCGTGGCATGTGGAGCTATCAGGGTTGTGATTTATTTCCCACTAGCTCTTGGCCATTTCAAGGTCTTGGAGTTTCTCCGCAGGATTTCACTGCCTACCTCCAAAGAAGTATCTGAATGCTCAGCTGCGTGTTTGTCAGGTGTTGTTCAACTGCTGAAAGACAGAAGCAAACTGTAAATCCATCCATAAAGAAATCCGGGTGAGAATACGTGTCGTGTTACGGGAGACAGTAATAAATGAGCTGCGGTTGCTAAATTAATCACTTCACTTAACGACACCGAGTCCAAGTAGCTGAGGACACTCTTAAGGCACCCAGAAGATGCCTGTTGGTGCACGATAATGGGTATTTTAAATGGATAGTTGAAATATTAAAAAAAATAATAATAATCTGAATTCAGGTTTGGGTGTGATGTGAGGCTGACACATGATAAATTTTACAGAAATGGGTACATGTTTTGGAATTGCTTTGAAGGCTGTTAGGCTGGGAAATGTTTGTTCAATTGATGGAAGAGACTTTGGGGAAGGCAGATTCAAAATTTACCTAAGGAAAAGCGGTGTGTGATTTGAGGGATAACATAAGACTGCTGTCCTCAACTGCCACTGTTCATCTCCTTTTGAAGAATTTTTATATTTTGTGTTACGAAAACACTGATTCAAGACTGAATCTTACTTCAGGGCAGCACAAAAGCTCAGCCAAAGAAGAGGATGTTTTTAAGTTACTTCTGGCCCTGTGTTTTTCTGAGGCTGGGCGTAATTGAGAGCAGGGCTTTGCAGCCAACCAAGTCTGAATGCATTGCAGGTAGGCAGCTGAGTTGGGTTTCTTGGTTTTCCGAGAGGAAGAAAGCAGAGGCAAATGCTCCAGCGCAGATCTGGCTCCCTTCCAGCGGCGGTAGCTCTGCTATGACTCAGTGAGGGGGCCTGCTTATCTTCTCCTGTTCTTCCCTCCCCTTTCCCCCCTGCGCTGACCTGGCTAGGCTGTATATCTGATCCCATCCCAGTGTCTCTCTCTCCTCCCTTGCTGCTCACTTGAGAAGGAATGAGCTCATCACAGGAACTCGCTGCTTCTTATGCTCAGCTCAAGATGAACCTTTTTTCCTCCCTTCATTCTTGCTACCGCTCCAAACACGTTGTCCAGCGATAGCCGTTCCCCGTAACCTCCCTGTTTCATTATCCCAGCGTTCACAGCCAGGGATCCTTCTGGTTGCCCCTGCTTCCAGTGTGCAGTTCTCCAGAAGTGGGCTCTTCTCTTACGGCCTTCCAGTCCCTTCACTGGGGGAATATGAGGATGCAGAATAGGTTGCAGCCTTTGTGGTGGGGCTTATGCCTCTGCCTCATCTCTTCACTCTCCTCCCTCAATACACCGAGGTACAACTGGCCTGGGGCTGCCCAGCGTAGCCCCACGTCCAGCATACCAGTTCTGCACTGGGCAGTGGCAGCCTTCTCATTCTTCTGCTTTGAAAAATAGCCTCATGCCCATTTGTTTTGCTTTTCTCCAGAGGTTTGTAGTTTCCATAAGACGTGAACAGGGCTCAAGTAGGAATTGAGGAATTTGGGATAAAGCATTTATGCTGAGATTGTTCTCAGTGTTCGAGGTCTCTTGGTGATGTGATTGGAGGTCATTAGCCAGTAACTTACCCAATTTGTAAAAACAATATGTTTTCTAGTCCATTTTTTGTTTCATTTGTTGGTTTAGGGTTTTTAACTTTTTTTGTTTTGTTTTGTATTTTTTAAGAACTGTACTTTTTTGGAGTCATTTGTTACCTACTTTGTACAGATTGCCTGCTGAGGTGTTTGAGCAATGAGAGGCTGCCTGAATAAACTGTGAGATTCTGCTCTGCTGGTATGAAACTCGTTAAGTAGCAAATTAAGTACCTGTGTATGTGTAGACTTGCTATAATTGTTTCTTAAATAAACCTTAAAATACTGTGACAAAGCTGATATTCCAATTAGAATCCAGCCCATTGGTTTCATAACCATTGTTCTGCTTGTGGCTGGAGAGCAGCTCTTGGTCAAGTCGCTGAATGTTTGTGCTCTTGTAATTCAATCAGAAATAGATGTGTAACTGGCACGATGTGCCCAGAACCCCGTCAGCTGTTGTAGAGCCCCGAGTTTTTCACCAAGTAGCCGTGTCCATACTGAGTGTTGTCCACAGCACCTGGCTTGGAACTCATTTCTGTGCTCAGCACCCCTGGAAGCAGCTTATCAGTCTCAGATACCACTTCCAGTTCTGCTACATATTTCTTGTGGGTCTTTTTTGGCTGCTCGCTGAAATATTTTCTGTTTCGGTGTGTAAGAGGAACCTCCTCAAAATAACACGCTGGGCTGAAAATAGTCGTCTCTCTTATTTTTACCAGAGTAGCACATGGATGTCACAACTGAGGTTGGCAGGATTAGGCAATGTGTAAACACTCAGTGAGAAACAGCTCCTGCTTAGTAATTTTTGCAGTCTGAGCAGACAAGATAAATCTCTGGAAGAAGGAAACAGGTGTGGTAACACCATGCTATCCATTTCTTCTCAGTCTCCTCTTTCAGGCTTCCAGTATCGATCACTTAATACCCTGCTCTGCTAACTGTTGTCATTACCCTGTTTTTGTCCTTTCCCCTTGATTGACTTGATTGACCTCAGCGTGCCTCTGAGAAGGACGAAGATGACAATGAAACGAGCTGTTCAGTGAGAGGCAGCAAGAAACGCCCGCGCTGAAAGATTTATGTTGGAAGTTTGGTCTCAGATGAAGCAGCTGAAATCTGCCGGAACGATTGGACGGCATCACTGGAGATTCAGCCTCTTGTTGTGGGAGATCTGCTGATCAAAGTCTCAGGCCAATTAGCAGCAAACCTTTGAGTGGTTTTGTTTTTTTTTTGGGGGGGGAAGAGGGAGTTGTTTTTTCTAATTAAACATTCTGTATCTCCAGCTGTCACAAAGCCGGCCTCTGACAAGCCTGCATCTCTTGCACCTAGCCTGTCATTGCTGGATGTCAAGTTGACCCTTGATGGACTTGCTGCTTCCTCTCTTTGCCATGATGTATATACTGTCCCTGCATATTAAAGCTGCGTGCCTTCCTCACGTTCCTGTGTACGGCTCCTCTATATTAACTTGTTCTGTGGGGAAAAATTGTTTCCCTGTCTATTGAATTGCTATCGTGCATTTCAGGAACGTATTCTTGACAGATGGTGAGATATACCTGGGTAGAGAAAAGAATGGATTTGCATAGGGTCCCACATCACATCAATAGCAAAACTGATAACACAATGAAGCAGTTATTGTCTGCAGGCAGTATTTTTTTTTCTGTGATACTACCCTGCCCCATGATAAATTCATGTAAATAGCAAAATAATGTTCCTTTATATGCAGAGAAAAGTTATAGTCATGGTAACAATTATAACATTAAAGCCTAGACTTGATTAACAGGGTCCAGGGACTGGCTGGCAAGATCTGCCATGAAATCTGCATAGTTAGGCTGTAATTGCACTGTTGCTCATGATACCTCTGTGTATTCTGGTGAAAACAATTTTGCAGAATGCAGGGGAAGAATCAAATCTGTGAGCGTACAAACAGGCAGTGTTTTCCTGATTGTGCTACAGTGGCTTTAAGGATGAGGATACAGCCCCAAATATGCAAGAATCTAAACAGATACCAAAAAAGTTTGTACGAGATGAAGGGATTGCCTGAAATGCCAGCATTTGCACAGGCTTCATTCATGCACGCTTGTTAAGCTTCTCTTCTTTCAAGAGCTGTTTTTTTTACAGAGCAGCTATAAGGTGCATTAAAAGTTTGTGGGTATTTTGGCCAAGCGCTTATATAAAAACTCGCACTTGCTGGCCAGGAGTGGCTTGTGTGAGATATTACAGAGCCATTTGATGTCTGGATGCTCTGGCTTTTCCCTGTCTTGCCATCAGCGTGCAGACAGCCATTTCAGATAATTTCTTCCACTGCTCACGTATGTATGCAGCCCTCACATTGACTGTGTGTTTCTGAGCTCACGTGTGTGGCTTTGGGGTAGATGTGCGTGCCCTCTCAGATTTTCAGGTTGTGGAGTCTCCCTTCTTGGAGGTATTCAAAACCTGGCTGGACATGAGCCTGGGCAAGCGGTCCTGGTTGGGCCAGGTGACCTCCAGAGGTCCCTCCCAACCCTTGGGTGCTTACTGAGACCGCTCTTGGCAGCACGAGGTGCTCCGTACAGCCTGTTCCTGTGCCCAGGGCAGCATGGTGGCATCCAGAGGGTGTGGAAGGGCTGCCAGCAACCTGGCTTTGAGTTGGGTACGTTACTGCTGGAAAAGTTCCTGGAAGCTCTTGGTAGTATTACTGAAAGCCAGTAGAGATTTGGAAAGAGCATTCACTGCATATACCATTGCTGGGCTGGGCTCGTCCCTCAGTGACAGGTTCCTTTCCCCCAAATTACAGAGAGAGCATGAGCAGCCACTGCTGATTTACATTCAAATTGCACCTCTGTACTGTTTGCTGACTAAAGGAGTGTTTACTACAGCAAGGCTGCATGTCCTATTTTAGGTGCGATGTCAACACGCAGCACTCGGTGCGAATATTGAAAGGGCTGTGTAATGTTGCACCTAATCCATAATACTTGGCATTGCTCCTCAGGGGAGGTTTACAATACAAGTTTTCTGAGTTTTGTATAATGAGATGTATAATGAGTCGTTCATTTTGTGTTGGAAACTACCTAGGTGGTTTGCTGTATAGCACTGATCCTATTAAGCAGTGGGGATTGGAAACTGATTCAGCCCTCGTTTCTGCAGGTACTGCCTTCAGATCAGTAATGAACAAATTTTTATTGCTGCCACCCCTATTATATTTATTATCCAGATGAGGGGGTTATTTTGTGGATTTCTTAATATAGCAGCTTTTATGTTTCCTTTTTAAAAGTTACCTCTTTAACCTCGCAAAGGTGTTACAAGAGGCTTTCATTGCAGATCACTCTTCCTTGGTGTTCTTCTGCGGTGTGTTTTTATCCGCTGACCATTAAGCAAGAGGTTCTCTGAATTCATGTTTATAAGCAGCGAAACCCATTTTAATATCTGTAAGGAATTAGAAGGGATTAAAGGCTCTTTTTTGTGTTGACATACACTGACAATATTTTATAAATACTTGGAATCAAATATTTTAATATTTGAGCTGTTTGAATTAGCTTTATAGAACCATGGCTTAACCATCTTTGCTGTTAGGCCTAAAAACTGCTGTTAGCAGTAAAAATAACCCAGTGCTGCTCTGACTCTTAGCTGCTGGTGCATTTCCTACCACAGCTGGGGATGCTGCTGAGGTATGCTGCTGGCTCGCGTTCATCCAGCGCTCTGAGGTCCTTCTCTGCAAAGCCTCTTGTACAATGTGTGGAGTCGTTCCTCTCCAGGTGAGGACTTTGTGTTCCCTTTGCTGGACTTCCTGATGTTGCCAAGGTCCTGCTGAATCTCACAGCACAACCCTCTGGTGCGTAAGGCACTCCTCCAAATTTTGTATCATCTGCAAGTGTGTTGAGGGTGCACCTGTTCAACGTCCAGGTCACTGAGGTAATCGTTAAACAGTACTGGCCCTGTATCGACCTCTGGGGTATACCACTAGGGACTTGCCTCTGTGTTACTGCAAGACTTCTCCTCACTCACACTTAATTTCTTACTTCCCAGCATAAGTCATGGCCATTTCAGAGCTCTTCGTAGCGTGTTTTGTTGTTACCTCTTCGTTTATTTAACAATGTCATCCTCTGGGTGACTGAATGTGTGCTTCGTTTCATTCCTGCTTGCAGCCAGGTTTGTCTTGCAGTGTTTGTAACACTTATACGTGGATATCTCAAGTGAAGTATAACTACATAGACCCCAAAATTGTTATTTTTGCATTCTCTGTTTTTTATGGTGTGTTTCACCTGAACAGAAAATGTGGGAATGAGACAAAATAACTGCATGTAAGTCATCTTTTGACTAAAACTGTGTTCTGTATCACAGTTACTACTTGAAATTCTCCCATTTTCCCTACTTTGGGAAAAGTGGCATTTGTTGTGAATAAAGTAATTTAACTTGCTGTGGTAATTGAGGCCATTCTTTATTACATTTTTAACGAATAGCTCGTCATGAATTTGTGCATTCCTCTGTACTAGACAGGTTTGTAAACCTGCAAATCCCATGCAAAGGTGACCCTAGTATCATCACAGGCTGGATTCCTGTTTTGAGTCTGATGCATTAAAAAAGAAAAATCCAAACCAAAAACCTTAGGATGGGTGGGAAGAAACAAAGTTTTGCTAAGCATTTACAGACTGTGCCAGCGTGTCAGATTTTGGTGAGCTTGTGTTCTTATGCCAGCAGTTGGAAGCCTAATCAAAGAAATAAATCGGTGTTTTTAACCACTGCTGTAATAAAGATGAAAGGCTTGAGAACAGAACCCAGTTGTTTTAGACAGTGTGCAGATAATGGTGGGTAGTCCTCACTCCAAGAAAATTGTGTTCTGCTTAAACGGGACGTTAAAAGGTGCAGAAAGAGCGATCCGTTAGGAAAGCAGATGGCGTGGCGATATTGCTAGTCATTATTTCGAAGTGGAATTTTGTAGGAGGGATTGCCTGAACGGAAAAACAGGACGAGGGGAGGACGTGTTGAAAGGCAAGCCGGGAGCGGCCGGGGATATGGAGAGCATGTGAGGTGAGGTGGGGAGGGGGAGGCGGGTGAAGCAGTGCTGAGGGCCAGGCCTGTGGAAAACAGTGATGTTGGAGCAGCAACCACAGGGACCAGTTATCTGAGGCTGCTCCCTTCTGGTTTCACTCGCTTTGACCCTTGGGGCTGGTTTATCCCCTGGAATTTCTTCTCTCCAGCCTGGTGGCTGGAAGCAGAGGAGGTGTTACACGAGGCTTATTGCTCTGTGCAATGGGAGAAGAGGAAGAAAACAAAGCCCCCGGTAGCCAGAACTGCCCGAGAGGTGCGTAGCGTCGTGGAGAACTACAGTATCCTCAGGAGGATTTGCAGTTTGCAAGCACCTCTTGTGATGTTGGCTTTCTTGAAAACTTGTATCACTGTTTGTAGGTGAAGAGATGTGAAAATGCAAATAAAATGAACTCTGAATATCCTGTGTTCCACTTCCCAATGCATCAGTGGCAATAAAATAAAACCAGGCAGACTTCAAGCCTTGCACTGCAGTGTGAAGCATGCAGGAGAAAATACATCTTTTGTTGGCAGAGGAAGATAGATGGGTCCACAGAACACGAGTATGTATGTGGCAGATGTGTAAATTAAAAAAGGAGAGGAATGAATCACTTCAAGTGATCAGCTCTTTAGTGGAAACGATGCTTTCAGTAGCTTGCTCTTAGGTTGTGTTCCTCAGTTGCCTCCATACAAACCTTGCTCGCTTCGTGTAAGCTCGGTGTGTTGGGTAGGGAGACGCCTTAGCAAGGCTTTATTCTTCCCAAGTTCATCTTCAGCATTTTCAGAATGTTGTTCTCTTACACAGCCCACTAGCAATGCAGTGTTTTAATTTGACAAATAACCTGGCTTCTGTAGCTGCCTGACTCCTAGCAGGCTGTTTACTTTCACCGAAAATTTGAATCCTGTGGTTTTAAAGGGTGAGTGATTGCATTTCTAACAACACCCTCCTGACCAGAGATTTCATATTTTGATAGCAGTACCTTCATGATGAGAAGCTGAAGTGTAGGCATTTGAAAAGAACATGGTGGAGATAAAATGGTGATGAAAAAATGACAGGAGACCAGAATGATGGTGGCACGGGCACCTTTAGTCCTTATTCAAGGTCCTTTCTTCTGTGTGACTAAAAGAAAGGCGAACACCGTGTGATATACATACAGTATGCTCTAGTGGATTCAGGTGACTGAGGTGTTTCTTGAAAGCCCAATAGTCCCATGTCCTGTGTTCTCACAGATACCCTCAGTTACATCGTTGTGAATGAGCTGAGCGAGCACCGTAACAGTTAACCTTACGCACAGCTTTATCAAATGCCAGGCAGCACTTTTAGAAGTTGCTCTCTTATTTTCCTAGTCTGGATGCAGCTCAAGTGAGCAGAATAATTTACATGTTGCATGTTACGTTCTCTGCTACGTGGTAGACAACTCGCAGGCAGACATGGCATCGTTACCATTTACGAACCTTCTGCAGGACGACTTAAACTCCTCTGAAAAACATTTCGTTCTTAGAACAATCTTAAAGAAGGGGTGAAGGCTTAGTGGGAACTAGGACAGCATTCACAGGGGGGTTGGCTATCGGGGTAGTGCTTGGGCTTTATATTTTTAATCCTCTGGTGTGTATACATCTCTTTGAGTCCTGTGCGAGTCCCATGTTAGCCCAGGCATAGGGTTTCTGGAGTAAAAAGCTGATTCATCGCTTAATCAAGTGTCTATATCTAAATATTGTCCTCTTGTTGCAGATAAAGCCTCAGCTATTGCAGCATTCATAAATATAGGCAGAAATGTCAATGAGTCTCTTTCAGTTCCTTTCGAGACTTTGTGATAAGTTGGTTTAGGAGAAAATCGGATGAATAAGATTGCATTATAATGCTTTTATCGTCTGAAGATAGTTAATTTGATACACAGCAGTCGGGGGAAGCACAAGTAACGTTTAAAACTGTAGTACAAAACGTTGGCAGTTTTTGTAGCTGCTCTGCAGCAGCCATCAGTTAAATCTCAAAGCTTGATCGTACAGGTGAATATGTGTGCACGTCTCTAAGGTTATTTCCTATGAGCTTTCAAATCTAGTAGCTTGCATTTTTTATTTTATATTAATATTTTTCAAGGTTTTGTGATGTGCAATATTGACCTGGAATTTTAGTCCAAGGCTTTGATGCAGTAGCAGTCACTTTGCATGAATGTGGCTTTCTGAAGCCATTCCTTTTTTTTTTTTTTTTGCTTTGATTTTGTACAAATGCAATTGCGCTAGTGATTTTACACTAGGAACTCACTTAGAATTGCAGGGAATGGGAAAGAGGAGGGGAAAGATTGATGCAATGCATTTGCAGAGCTGAGGAGGTTTGGGGGATTTGTTTTTATGGAGGTAGGCTCAGTCTGTTGCCCTCAAATAATTGGGTTCTTCGTGCTACTACAGCATAATTTAGGTCGTGACTATTCTAGGGCTGAAAATAACGTTGCAGGGTATTTAGTGAGCTTATGTTTGATGTTGTAAGAAGTAATTGGAGAAGGGTACACGATTTTCTACTGCTTTTTTTTGTTCTTAAATGTTTCACATTACAGAAGCTCTGCAGAAGGATTCTGCTATGTTTCAGCTGATCAAAACACTACAAAAGGCTGTTGCTGGTACTGGAGAGAGTGTATTCATGTGAAGATTGCAGGAGGAGACATACAGAGAACGAAAATACAACTGAGGGAATTAGAAGTCCATTGCATCTGCAGTTGTGAAGGAGTCTCTTTTTTTTTTGTTCAAAGCATTATTAGAAACAGTTTCTAAATTTCTGGAAATATGTAGTGATTTGTTACAGATACCAAGCCCTTCCTGTAAGGAACTCATTACTGTACCATACAAAGTTAGATACATTCTGGTATTCTGGGTGTAAGCCAGGCTCGTCAGTATCTGTAAACTGTATGTTTAAATGTATACCCAGAAGCACAGCCTTTCTGATGGAATAGACCCCAGTGTTGCTGTTACAAATCTCATGATATCCAAAACTTTATTTAAAACTACGTTAAAATTCAGTCTAATTTTGATTTTTCACCTCTTCTTGCAGTTAAGTTGTAACTGGAAAATCCTTCAAGTGTTGTATTGCAAGCTTTTATTTTCATACAGCATCCAGGGATCACTGGGGGCATGTTTTTAGGATAGGTGAGGGGGAAAATGTGGTAGGGAAAGCTATCCCCTAAATCTTTAGCTCTGCCAATATTTAATTACTGGAGTGATTGGTTATGATTGCAGCCTCTTGATGTTATACTTGGAAGGGTATATTTTATTTGTTGCTGTAGGCTCATTAGAGAAAATGAAAAAGTTCGTAAAATATTGTTTAAAAATAGTTGTTTTTTTTTTTTTTAAATAACTATAATGAAGGGTGCCAGTGTTACATATACGAAGGGAATTATTTCTACTAAACTTTTATAAAGGTGGTGCCAGTTCTTTTTTGGCATCTAAGTATTGTTAAAACCAGGTTATTGCTACTGATTTGTCAGCTCAAATCTGTTGGTGGCACTGCTGCTACTTGCCTGAATCTTACAATGCCAGCGGAAAGGGCAACATGGTGTGGTTGTCATAGTGGTAGGGAACTGGACCTGCCTTTGGGAATTCTTTTCTTGTTCCAGCTAAGGGGAAAAAACAACACAAAACCACCGTTGTTACTGCTGTTAGAGTGCTGATCAATTATATTTTAAAAAGAAAGATCTTTTCTCCTCACAGTGCTTGTGTTGCTCTCCATTTTGAAAGAAATGTGAGAACTAAATGTGGCTTTAACTATGTAATGCCTTTAAAAAATCACTTTAGGAAAGAAAATGAAATTACATATTCTGCAGTGCAGCAGCCGTTTTACAGCGTCTGATTACAATAATTGTTTTCTTCCCAAGCACTGTGTTTTAAGCACTCTCTAATTTTAGCGTTTAATGTATTGTGATTATTAGTACACAATATAAAGGAACTTTATATTCTCTGATATTATTTGCCAGCCAGGATTGGAACTGAAAAGAGAGAATATGTGGGTCTTTGGTGGATTTTGTTTTTTCCCTGTAAGGAAGCAGTCTTTTGTTTTTTTGGTTTTGTTTTTTGTTTTTTTTTTTTAACCTTTTTGTGTTCTTTTTTCTATTTCTGATGATTTTTGAGGTGACCAACAGAATTCACCACCGTGGTACGTTCCATATATTACAAGGAGAAAAGTGTGTTTTCATCAACCTGTGTTTTAGTAGCTGCCAGCATTTAGAAGAAGGAAATCTCCAAGTTGATGTTGGAGGCTGGCCATGTAAGAGGATAAGGCGCCAACTGCAGGGAGCGTTGTTTTTCTGGCAAATAGCTTCTGTGTACACTCATCCCTAACTCGGAATTAAATCCGATCTGAGCTGGTTTCCGACTTTGCGAGTTACTTGAAGTTCAGCTCTGAATTAACGAAGCACAGGTCACATCTGCAGTGAAGATTGCTGCTGTTTTGACTGGGTTTGGGGTTGTGCAAGGGCTTCAGGAGCTCTTTGTCCCATTCAGCAACTTTGCAAAGAGGCTCGGTTGCAACTGGCCGTCAGTGCCTCTCATCGCTAACCTCTGTGGTTAACTGTTCAGCTTAAAAAAGACTTCTAAAATCATCTCTCGCGAGGCCCAGGGGTACTTCTGCTTAGGCCTAAGCATAGACAAAAGGCTTTACTCCAGAGAGGGTTTGTCATGGCTGGAACTCATGTTGTTTGCTATTAAGATTTGCTCAACTGGTTCAGAAATCTGTAAAAAATCAGACATTTCCTACTGTTGCTAAGGAATATGATGAAAATGGAGTGACCTTCTCCAAAAGTGAAAAATAAACAGCGCAAAAGAAACTAGATAAAATTAAAACATGATTTCGATTAGCAAAATGTGGAAAAAAGTGGGAAATGTAGTAAAAGATTATAATTCCTGTTTACTTCGAAATAGGCTGCCTTTTTCTTTGAGGGGGAACACGAGTAGTAATGCTCTGTAATTGTCTGTTGGTAACAGAGATCTCGATTCCCTAGATATTGAACAGTAGCAGCCACAACGACAGGATTAACGTGTCAGATCTCATGGTAAAGATGTCTGGTAAGTAGCCAGTTGCAGGAAATCACGTATGAGATCTTTCTTTGTTGTAAGACAGCTTCTTAATATTTGCGCTGTTATTAAAATTTCAAGCGACGATTCCTCGGGTGCAAAGCAGTTTGTCCGTAGATTGTCTAGTTAATTGGGTTCTGCAACATCAAGACCTGATTTTTGAAAGTACATAACATTCACAATTCCTATAAAATCAGGGTATTTCTGGCTGCGTCCAGGAGTTCCGCCCTTATGGTCTGTCTTTTTTTTTTTTTTTAATGGAAATGTGCTACAAATGTTTTCCTTTAGAAACAATAATTGGAGTCCTGTTTCCTTCTAATGCGTAATTGTCAAGGGTAGTTACTTATTTGTAGGGGAGAATAGACAGAACTCATAGTCTCATTTCTGCTTTGCGTATGAGCTTAAGCTTTTTGTTTCTTAGGGCCATAATTTTATGTGATTGGCATTTTTCTTGCAGTCATAACTTCAGGGATATTTTCTCCTCTCCCTATGGGAAGTTCATGTCCCAAAGCGAATTTTAGATACCATGTCCTGAAAACCTGATAATGGCAAGAAAAATCTAAAGACTTGCCGTATCAAACCACTGCTCTTTTAGGAAGTACCTGTGTTGTTTGGTCATTAGTTTGTACTTTTGCTAATGAGAATAACTATAAATGGGGTTAAATTCTTGCTAATTCATGCATACAGCGAGTGAATGAACTTGTGCTTTACATTGCGTGGGTCATTTTTAATTTGCTAATCAAGAGTGAGGATTGAATGACTTGTACAAGGTCATGGAGTGGTTGAAGAGGGATTCACCCCACTTTTCTTGCCTTTGGGTGCCTTAATCACAGCAGCATTTAAGATAACAGTACAAGGCCGTGCCTCTAACAATTCCACACAAGATCCATGCCTTTTTGCCATAATTTTGTGTGCAGAGTTGTACAACGAAAGTAATGAGAAATAGAGTGGAAACAGACATTGTGGAATATGTACTGAAAAGTCATAAAACAAAGGGTGTTATTAAAAAGCTATATTTTCAGGGGAAATAAAGATGTCCATTTTCATCAATTTCAGCTTATTTCATTAAAGTTTATGCTTTTTTTCAGCACATGTATTAGTAAGGTTTCTGAGTATTCTGTCCTGATAAATGATTTAGGAGTGACAGCACAGCGTTTTGTTTCCTGAAGGTTTGAGTTCCAATCGTGCTGTGTCTTCTGATGTTTTGACCCACTTTCAGATACTAGGCTGTATGTATGCTAGTGCACTTCCACTTTCTAAAAAAATTATTTGAAGGCTAGTCCCTGACATAGTTTGGCTCGCACAGTTCCTTTCTTTAACAGAAAAAAAAAAAAAAATCCTGGACAGGGAAACTTGGCAGACAGTCATATTGGAAAATAATAAACATGCCTCTGCCAGAAGTGTTTGAATTTGTTACAGTCATCTGGTCTGGACTAGTAGCTGCTTAGAGATCTATGAATAGCAACAGGAGAGGCAGAGGAGCAATTTTTCTACAGGCATAGGGTTGAAACGATGCGTATTTGGAAGTTTGCCTTTGTCATCAGAGTTAGAAACGTAGCTCTTAAAGTTTTCCTGGGGAAATTAATAACATGTAATATGAGATAGAATTCAAAAATTTTGGTGGGACATTCATTTTAGTACAAGGCAGTGAAGAAACTCCCCAAGTGGCACTGATGAATGATGTTCTGACCAAAGATAAGGAAAAAATAGCCTAATCTATGTTTTTAGTTCTCAAGGTCTTTTGTTACTTCTGATGGCGATTCTTCTCTACTGCTAGAAACAAAGGAATTCTTTGTCTCTCGAGGGGCCGGAGCTCCAGATGTTCCTATAGGCAGCTTCTCGTTAGAGTTGCCCAAGCCTTACTGTTACCTTCTCTCGATACAGAGTTTTCAGGTTGTTTTCCCAGTTCACAGCCATCACTCTTATTAATATGATGTAGCAGTCACCTTCTGTGTGAGAAGTTCTTCTTGATCTGTGGTTTTCTCTGGAAGCACTTCTCATGTATTTTACTTTTAATATATTCATCTTAGTTGATCAGGCTTTTAAATGATCACTAAGTGTTGTTCCCAACTATGTAAATACTTTTTAAACACACGTTTATTCCTGGTTATGGTCATGTGTTTGCTGCAGTTGTCCAAGTGTTGGAGTGTTCACTGGAAGAATAAAAGTTGAAGAGCAGTAGGATGTTAAGAGTTCAGATTTGTTTTGTTCCAATGATTTCCTGTGACACTATGGAAGGTGCTTCTGATACCTATAAAAAGAAAAAAAAAGCAGAAGAGAAAACTAAATTAGTAAATTGGGACAGTGCTGTCCATGTAGTCTGACCAAAATAATTTAAATCTACATTATCATATTGCCTTTTGGTCTAATTGTCAATAAGAAACATATCCCTTCTGTTTCTTTATTGTCTTGGACTTTGCTATCAATACTTCTAGTTTCTTTTGTTGTGGGTGCCAGAACAAGTTGAGGTATGTCTCTTGTTTCTTAAACTCATTGTTAATAATGGCATCTTTATCATCCAGAGGGTTGAATTAAACCGACTCAGCTCTTCTCATAAGGGCCAGGAGCTGGGACAGCAAAATAGATTTCAACATCTAAAGTAAAAGTCATGCCATTAGTAGTGGAAATAAAATCCAAGTGCTACATAAATCTGCAACTCAGGAAGGGGATATTTGTGTTCTGTTGTACTGGCATTCTCAGAGACCTCTTGCTTTTCAAAATCAAGTACACCCTGAGAGATGATGGTGACTTTATACTCCAACAGCCCCCAAACATTTTCACTAATTAGCAGTGTTTATGGACTGTGAGCTAACTGCATCAGCAACTGTCCGACAGACCTCAGTGAGTAGAAAATTGGAGACATGATTTGAGAGTATGCTTCTGAACTTGTATAAACTTACTCATCTGTCTCCTGACACTCATTAGAGTGAAGTTGTTGCGTGACTTCAGGAAGACAACCTTTCTTTTCAACTCTTGGAAATTTAAATAATTGCTTCTGAGGAAGACTCTTAAGGGCTCTCTTACAGTGTGCCTTCACTAAGCAATTAGTAGTAGTGCTTTTGGTTCTTGCCCAAAAGTGTATCATACCATTTATATTAACAACCTGCTCATGGTTTCAAATTCAGTCAAATTTACTGCCTTCTGGGAAAGCCAGAGATTAGAATTCAAGCATGTTCCTTACCCAAGCTTGCCGTGACAATGCAGGAAAAATTATTTAATGGCCTGTAGTCTTCCAGTCCTCTCGCTGCAGTTCTTGAAGGGCACAAAAGCAGGCATTATGGCTGGTACAGGCTCTTGGAGGATCTCAGCATGAACAACTGGAATGTACCGCTGGAGGTAAATGGATGGATGCAAAAGGTGTGAGAGAGCAGAATTGCAGAAGGGTGGTTTACAAGGCTGGATCTTCAGGTTCATCGGAGTTCTCATAGGGTAAACAGAATAAAACAAAAGCTATTCCCAAAGAGACGCAGGCAATTGCGTCTCTGAAAAGGAAAAGAAAAATATGTTCAGTAGCTTCTAGTAGTCTTTGTTCTCCTTTAGTGGCAGCTTCTACTATTCCAGTAGTTGCACCACAGGAAAACAATGGTTTCAGAAGATTGCCATATGTCTATTCTGCCATCAGCTGAAAAAAAGACTTTATAAATGCTTCTGTTTCTGTAAGCCCTTGGGTAAAAAGCACCAGAGCCACTGAAGAAAGCCAATTAGTATGGAACTTACTGGTTTCAAATGTTTACTTTGCAGTCGTTTCATTAAAAGGTATAGTCAAAGTGCATAAAATCACATCTCGTAGCTAACCTGTAGTGTTAGCCCCAAGTTTTACCTCTGTTCCTTTGATAAAGAGATTGCATCCTGTTAACTTACCAAGTGTATGCTGTCCTGGGAAATTAATGGATTGGTTTGCGTTGTTTTGACTGCTTCCCATTTTGAGCTGACATTTAGTCCTAAAATTCTTCAATGTTCTTTTTGTTGTCTTGATTTTCTTTGGGTCTGCACTACCCATGGTTTTGTATGAAAAACCCTTTGATTAATACAGTGAGATGTCTGTATTTTATTTGGATGTTGTTGTTTCTTCAGTTATCAGTCTGAAGTGAGGAGCTTAATGAAGTCCTATGGGTATCTTATATGTGGGATGTCTTCCATCCTATTACTAAAACGTGTAGCGTTTAAACAGATAAAAATTGTGGATTTACTTTGATCCAGCTCAACGGTGATGACTATTGGTATTTTCTCAGCACATTGAAAATGCACCTTCTCTTGATTTTTCAATTCAAGTTGCTTTTGATCATCTATTGAAATCAGAGACTTAACAGAGGATGATTTGAAATAGTTGTGTTAAACTTATATGGATCTTTGATTCCTTTTTCCAAACGTGATAATCTGTAGACTTAAATTTTCAAAACCTAAATCAGTAAAGTTCTCTTAGTGAACCGGTGTATGCAGGTTTGTGTAATGTATGCTGTTCCGTGTCATCTTCAGTTTAAGCTGGATTGTGTGCGAAGACAGATTTCCTAGAATATTAGCAGCAATCCCAAAGGACATGAAAGAAAGCACTTGGGAAAACAGGTAGAACTGTGATTTGTCTTCCTAGCTTTGATTTCAAATAAGAATCAGTTCTGTAGTTGTAATTGCAAAGAAATGTTCAACACTAAAACTAAGTCCAATAAAATACTGTCAGCTTGAGCTTGTCAGAGAGCTTGAGGCAACAGCTCTGAGGTATGAACAAGCTCATTCTTAACTTTGCCAATTTGAGTGCCAATAATGATGTTTTAAAATGTCAGAGTATTTTACTATTCTGATTTTAGTATTTACTATTACTATTTATCAAGTTTTAGAAAGTAATACCATGATGCATCTTCTCACATTTTGAAAAACACAGAGCCTAGACAGGCTGGCAGAGTCAGTGAAATAAGCAGGAGTACATATGTACATGGGTAGTAAACCAAACAGCAACAAACTCTTAGAATCGATGTGACTTTTCTGAAATATTGTAAAAGGTTAGACATACTGATATATTTATTGTCAATTCAGGGTGCTATACTTACAGGGCATACACGTGTTCATTTGTGAAGTTTAGAGATCATTTCTCGAGGAAAAACTATCTTCACTGCTTTTTCTCTTGTTTCTCTTTTGTGTTAGGATAAAGGTTAACTGTGAACGAATGGCTTGAACTTTTGTCAAAATACGTTGAAATAGAAGGTGAAGTCAAATTTTAAAAAAGAAGACAACAAAATATATTGAATAAAGTAACACATACCTTTATCCTTAAAAGCTGACTGGAAAAGGTCCTGGGCAACATGTCCTAGTTGATCCTTTGAGGTAGCTGATGTTTTCATCTAGTTGGTGCTTTGAGCAGGGAGGTTGGACTTGGTGGATCTCCAGATGTTCCGTCCTCAGCGCTTCTGTGATTCTGTTAATGGGACCGAAGTATTGCGTTTCAATTAATTGAATTAAAACAGTTGAATTAAAATATCCAACTAGTTCATATTTGAAAATATTTTGTTCTTTGGTTTTGTTGAACTAGTTCAACTCATTCTGTTGTACTCAATGAAAAGAAAGCCACTTCTACCTAATGTTTATTCATACAACCTAAACTAAAACCAACTTTTGAGCTTTGAATGAATATCATTGAGCTGATTGAAAAAAAAAATAAAGTGAAGATATGTTCTGCATCTGTTTCTCTGACAGAGACTGTCACAAATGGGATTTATAAAAAAAACCTGTAATTCCAGGTTGCTTGCTTTTCCATTTCCATGGTTTGATTTTTCTTTTAAAATGTTTGTGTTGTCCATGGCTTCTTTAACTTTAAGAACCATTTAATTGAAATGATGTTAATGGATTGCATCAAACTTAAAACCTCAGTGGAAGTTGTTGTACTTTCAAACTTAATCCTTAAAAGGTTTGCTTTAAAAGGAAAGGGTTTGTTTGAAAGTTACTTAAATGGAAACAATTCAGTTTTATGGCTGTCTCTTCCTAATATGACCCTATCAAAAAGGTTTAATAGTTTTTTGGTATTTAGTTGCTGAGGCTTTTTTTGCATCCATTTTGTGAAAGAGTCTAATGGCATTGCCCTGCACTTAAGTGATTTAAGGCTCAGGTCTGGGTTGATTATGTTTTAGTTCACATTGATTGGTCTTTTCAGAAATGTGATTAGTCGATAGTACTGACATAATTCATGACTGCCTAAAAATGTAAGGGTGACAGTTAACTGTTTGGGTAAAGGACTGATTTTAACCAGGTGGAATTAAGGGAGAAATTCAGTGCTGCTAACAGAGGTACACCATAGTTGTTCATGGTGACACACCACAGCTGTTCCACTCGAGCATTGCAGACTTCAAAGAACTACCAGAGTTTGACAAGAGACACACTATTAAGGCAGTAAGTGATTAAATCTTCAATCAGGGAACAAAGGCAAACAGCCAACACTTGGTAGAATTTGCATAGTTCGGATTAAGTTACATTTGATTGTTGGCATTTAACAACTCACTTAGCATGCAGAGTATCCCTTTAGCAAATTTTCATTTGTCAGTTTTGGTGATTGCAATGAGTACCAAAGAATTTTAAACTAGAAATGTTTTAATGCAAGTGCAAAGATGCAGAGCATGACAGTACTCTGTTAGTCCTGCATGTAAAATTCTGGCACGCAGACGTTTCAACTGCAGTGCTGCAGCTTTGAACACACATACACGCCATATTTGTATAGCATATATAGTTAAAAACAATAATTATCTTTTCAAATATTCAATGTATTTTGCATTTAGTTTGTTCTTTTTTTTACCTCTATGGTAAAAAATATTAATTCTTGCATGCTTTTGCACATGTGTTTTTGATATAGTAATTGATGCATTTTTGTGTTTTTATTTTTCCACTGTTTGTTTGTTTTATTGCAGCTTTATTGTTCTTGAGCCATGTGCCATGAAGTGTAAGTATGTTGCTTTTTTCTGGCCTAATGAACAGCAATATTCATTGCAACTACAATAAAACTAGGAAAAGTAATTTTTTGAGAGTATAAGACGCAGAATTGCTGCTTGGTGATTTCAAAAAAATAGTCACTGTGATGTAGAGAATTCAAGGTCAAAGTTTTTCTGATAGAGCGTATCACCTGGCTCTGTGTGCTTTCATCTGTTTTGAATTATAGCATGTGGCTGCAGAGTAAGTGCTGGAGTTTCATTTTTGGAAAAGTTTAACTTCTAGTTCCTTTAAGGAGCATAAATATTCCTTGTGCTTTCCAGGAGAAGCTACTGGTTATTGTATTTATAATAAACTATTTTAGTGCAAGTGTACTGTACGATTGATTTGTATCGATGAAGTATAATGCTGATAGAGTTCAAGGAAGGCAAAGAATTACAGAAAGTTAGGTAGTGCAACAGTCACACATGTAAATCACTCAATAAAGTTCGGATGTTCAAACAGGGAGTGGCATATATTAGAACAGAGCACGTCAGTGGTGTCCACAGTACAGAAAACAATGGCTGTGGCACGAGTTTTGGGTGATTGCAGACATGCTGCTGAGTGAATCTCCGTGTGATGCTGAAGAGCTGGTGTCATTTCGAGTTACGTGAAGAACAGGAGAATGCTGAGGAGGTTGAAGGTAGCGTATGTGAAACGAGTGGCAAACAGTGTCTCGGACTCCTGCACCGATGTATTTTAAGTGATGTTGAAAAAACGGAGATCAGAAGAGAGCTCAAACATGCTTGTCCTCCTCTAGAGGATACTAAGGCATGTTTTCATGAGATTGCACCAGGAGGGTGGGGAAGTTCTAGTTCTGTACTAGAAGTTCTGGTGCAGTGGGGAAAAACACAGAAAGAACAAATACCTTGAGTTTAAGCTAGTCAGCATCTTAAACACTCAAGTAAAGAAGAGTTTCAGAGTGTGAGGCATTTGGGGCTGCCTGCTCAAGGAAAGTGGTAGCTGCCTCTTCTCTTAAAGCCGGACATTGATCTTCCTTCTAGAAAAGACTGCTTTTGTCACATGAGCTGCTGGGAGACCAGGTTAACTTGCAGGTCTGCAATAATCTGGAAGGCAGATCCAATGATCACATCTTCCCCCATACATTAAAGTACACTAAATACCAGTCCACTGTGCCAATACGATGCCCCTGGGTGCAAAGTTCTGCTTCTGCTCCCGTCTCAGCAATGTGGACTGCTAATTATAGGCGTGTGAAGGAGGATTGGAGATCAAATTCCCTGTGAGCCTCCCTCCTTGCATTATCTTAGAGCTTACTGCCTTGTGATGATCAGAGATACATCTAAACAGCTGACCTCAGTTATTGGGGATGTCGATAAATGTTGTGGCTAGTCTGCAGGGGTACGAACGGGGTTGTACTTGCTGGATCTGAGAGCTCGTGCGACCTCTCTGGCCGCAGCTCTGCTCTCAGGGTGTTACCCTGTAGTACCAGCAAGGCAAACTGCCCTGGCAGGAGCACGATACCTTGTAAAGTTACGTGCTACTTAACCCTGATGTAGCTTGTGCATGTCTCCCGGATGACAGGCAAAACAAAATGCCTGCGCTTTCAAAAGCATTCGAGCAATCAGTTGTTGCATCTTCACCTGGTGTTACAGCCACCGTTCGCCCTGTCACAGCGGAATCAGGACTGGAAGCGAAATGTAACTTCTCCATGAAATGTCTCATCGGGTAATCAGGGTTTCTCTCCGCAATTACCTTAGTGTCTCGTTCAGGGGAAGGAGGTGAGTGTCACAGAGCAGAGACGCCTGCATTGCCTTCCGAAAGAAGCTGTTAAGTGCACAGTCTGAGGAATCTCTGCGTCGATAATCCAACTTCTGAGATTGGCTTGTTCTTAGAAATGCAGCTGATTAATAATTCAGCGTGGCAGGATTGGATTTTTTCGACTGCTTGTGATCTGAGTGCCGATGCCTGGACTGTGCGTGCTCTCATCTTGGGGAGCTCAGACTATAAAGGGCAAGTGGCTTCAACCTGCTGTCGTCTGCTGCTTTCAAGGCAGAAACCTGTGGTGTCTGCGTACCTTGACTCGTAGTGAGCAACCAATTCAGTTCATAGCTTGTAAAATAAATGTGGTGGGGGTAGAATTTATTCACCCCTTCATACTTTGAGTAATAAAGGAAAAATTATTTGCCAGAAGATCTCTGTTCTCTGTCTCGTCCAGCTCTGAACAACTTGCTATTGTTCCCCTTCTGTCAGCAGTCTTCACGTGCCAATTTGAGGGTTCAGGCAACTAGAAACTCCTACAAAACTGGGCCAGATCTTCCTTTTTGAGGGGTAAAAGGCTTGAGAAAGTACTTAGCTAAGAAGACATTATACCCTAGTGGCAAACTATCTAGGAACTCTTCACTGTATTTCTCATAAAGCTTCACAACATAGAATTGTTGTGATTTGGTTGGCAGTAAGTTGTGTTGGATGTTTCTGTTGAAATATTACTGTGGCCTTGATTCTTTAAGCAGGGTGTTCTCCCTACGCACCTTTAGGAAGGTGACGACTATTGCCAATTCCTCTGCTTAAGGAAACTTATGATTTAATTTAAATTTTCAGAAATGAAGCATCAGAAGTGATTTCCTTTGTGCTTATGAAAGCATCATTTTGTTTTTTTTTTTTTTCCCCTCAATTACAAAGGGAAGTGATAGTATGACAAGAAGAGGTGCTCAGTTTGTTTCCTTTGTATCTTAGTGTAACATTTTAGATCGGATGGTAATAGGAAGAAAGCTGGTTTAGTGTCATATCTGGTAACTACAGTTTGTTAGAAAAATGCATCTGGTGGGAAGAACCTGAAATTTCACCCACCTCTTCTAAATCTTTATGTATGGACCGTGCCTGTTCAGTGCTATTCAAAATTTACATGGATTGGGGATTCATTTTTCCATCTTTTACTTCCATGCTGCTTTGTAGCCAATTCTAGATGGGCACAGCTGACAGTGCTCCCAAAACACTGCAGGGATGTTGTCTGCGTACCCACTGCCTTGAAGTAAGATGAATTACCTGCTGAAGGTGTCCATCTGCCCCGTACCTCTTTGACTGTAGAGGGAGCATAATGCTTAAGTCATTATGTGGATGAATTCCATGAATAACAGAAAAGTTAGGTCTCTGGACCAAGAAAAAAAGACTCATCCAACTCATTATAGCATGTAGGTGTGAAATTCAGGCTGTTAGAGATGCCGGTGCTGTTCCTACAATTTTCTCTGGTTCTATCTGAACACTGAACCTTTTCTTCCCAAGTCAGACTTCAGTGGTAGGTGTCTTGAGGCTCCTTTTGCTGTTCAGTTCAAGTAAACAGTGTGGTTCTGTTGACCATTAGGCAGATGAAAATAAATGCACCCATTTTTCCTCAGGGGATAACAGTACAAAAACATCTTGGAGTGAACAGTAGCACAAAGCACGAGTTAGAAAGTCGGGATTTGAGTAGACATAGTGACATGGGTCAAGAAAAGGAATTACCAACAAGAGCCTTATGCAGACAAGATGCATGTGGTCTGAAAGTGCAGGCAGGTAACTAGACAGATTAACTTACACACGGTGTGATAATTGTACAAAGACTAATTCTATCAGTATATTGTCTTGTGTCTACTTATTTTTGCAATAATTGTGCCTCTGCTGGAGTAATTGACTTGGAACCAGGAAAGTTTTAAAAATTATTTTGACCATATTATTTCCATCTGAACTCAGATAATGCTTTGTTAGATGTTTCCATTAGAAAAGGGAAAGTTCTATTTATTTATGTTTATGGTGTACACTGGGAGCTTGTCTGCACAATTTTTTTTATAAGCAATGAGCTGCAAATTACTGTTAAGCATTTCTTTTTAACTAGAGTAAAGAGACTTTAGAAAATACCGTGTTTTGTAATACACATCCCTAGAGCTATATGTCTTCCAGTTGAGTGCAGATGTTAATTATTAGTTGGTTAACCTCAAATTTCTCTGGAGGAAAAATGTACGCCTGGTCACATGGCAGGCCACAAAGTTGATTTCTATCATCAGTATTTGTTAAAAGTTTTGTTCTCTTTCAACAATAAGCTTACTTCTTTTCCAAGCGTTCAAGTAAGCTGGTGCTCTTCTTGCATGCCTAGCTACGGGTGGTGGTGGGTGTGTCTCAAGTCCTCTATTGGGGGTATTATAATTAGATTGCTTTTGTTTCACTTTTTTTTTTTTTTTTTTTTAAGTAGTTTGATAAATTATAGTTCTGACACAGTAACTAAAAAGTGTGCTGTGCTATCCCTGGGGGATGCGTTGCTTCTATTGTGTAGATGTGTTTGAAGCTCCATCGCCAAGCCAGTTTCTGGTGCTATGATTTCTTTCTGAACAGTTTTGCCCATTTGTTTTCATTGTATTTCATTGAACCTTATAAATAAGGAACATTCCCCAGACCGGCATTAATTCACTTTGGGGGAGAAAAAAAAAATCTTACTGTATGAAATTTTTGTCAAGTCTGAGATCTTCTTTATTCTTTTAACCAGTTTGGCAGTCATGGCTATATTCTAGTTAGTAGGTGTTCAGGAAACCTGTCTTGAAGTTGTGCACTTCAAACTGTACTTTCTTTCTTCATTTTTGGTGTATTGTGTTCCCACTGCCTTAAAGTATGGTCACATGATTTAACATTAGCTATTTGTTTTGCCTGTTTATGTTATGCAATAAAAAACTGCAAGCTTTATAAAACTTTACTGGCAAAATTCTTGATTGTATGACTTTAAAAAAAAAAAAAAAAAGTGAGGAGAAAACATGAGTTTCCCATTCAATAACCAGTGTCCTAACTCAGATCCTGTATATTAACACTGATAGAGTTGCTCTGCTTTTAGAAACACTTGATTTGCTTTACACTCTGGATTGATTAGGTCTTTTTTCAGCACGAACCTCAAGCCATCTTATGTTGTTTACAAGTGATAAGAACAGTAGGATTCACATCTTGCAAATGTAGAGCAAATCCCATTTCATTTTGGTAGTCATTAGAAGTCATTTGCTTTCTCAATCCATTTTCCAAAACAGTTGTAAATTGCTGTCTGACCTACTTGCTTGAAAAGTAAGGGACATCTAGAGATTGTAAACTACTTGTAATACTTTAGAGTTTTGTGTCAATAACCAATGAGACCTCGCAAAAGACCGTTTGCCCAGTTATGTTTTAGTAGGTGGTTAACTGGCCTTTTTGCTATTTCCTTCCTTGTATTTGCAGGAAACGCCGCTTTTTATCCCTTCAGCAAAACCGTGCACATATGGATGTATATACTGTCTGACAGTTCCTTCCCACTTTCAAGAATGTGGCAGCACAGGAGCGTGCTTTCCTTTGCTTTGGAAGCAGTGAACTTTTAGGTTAGACTTTTGAATGCTGCTTAAGCTGTCTCTTCGCTGGCATTGGGACTGCACAAAGCAAGAGCTGCTGTCACCTGCCTTGTGCAGCTTTGTGTGCATGCCGGCACAGTAATTTGGGCGGCGATGGTGAATTGGACTTGGGGAACTGGTGTATTGAAAAGGGTTATCTTTTTGCAGGGTGAGTTTTTAGCTAAATTGATGTTCCATCCCAGTTCTTAGTGCATATGTTCAAAGGCTTTCACAGTCTCAAACAAGAAGTGGAGAAACGGGGCAAGAGCAGATGACTGTGGCAGCTTGATTTTCATCTGATTTTGTCTCTACAGCTGAATTGCCTTTTCTAAAGAATAATCATTCTGTATGTCATGTCATCTCTCAGTATAAATACACGAGCACTATCTTGTATTTAAATGCTTGGAGGACTTTTTTTTTTTTCTTTTGCTATATTTTGCTTTTTTCCCCTCTTTTCTTCACCTGTCGTAGAGGAATAAAGGTGCTAAAATTTAAAACTGAGGAGCATATATAGCAGATTTAATACTTCGGTTTTATACAGCAGTATCTTACTTCATTTCTTCCTAAATGGTGTTTATGTTAAAAGTGGGGGTGGGGAAGGAGGAGGTAGTATCTTGAACGCTGAGATATTTTCCATTCAATTTAGCATAATCTGAAAACTCGGAAATCTAAACAGCTTACTATATGCAAGGTTCAAATGATGTTTTAATAAATCTCTTTTAAAAGTTATTTTAAAACGTAATAAATTAGAATATGCATATTTTCAACAGTACAGTCATACATCTTTTTACATAAATGTGGCATTTTAATTTGCAAAAACTAACCAGTGAGCAAATGCTTATGTATCTACGTACCTTTATAATGTGGCTTCTGCTGGGTTAGTGTGAGAAGGAAATCTCTGCAACCAACTGCATTCGTTGTTTCACCTTCTGATACACTTGTTGATGTGTGCAGATGCTGAGTGTGCAGTGCTGTCATAAAGCTGTGTTTAGGTCAAAGTTCCTGAGGAGCCTAGCATATTATTCATTCCAGCCACGAGGTGACTCTGCTGTTAGGTCGCTCTTGCAGAACTGAAACTGTGCAAGAAAGAATTGATACACCAAAAAGGACAGAATGCAGAGATGGCCAAACCCGAAGTAATTTATAAAGTGCCGGGTTCACTATTTTTGGCCTGGCCTGATCATGACTGAGAAGACTAAACAGTGTGAGAGGTGTCAGTTGTGCTGGGGCTGAATTTGCTGTCAGTCACTTTGTGGTCGGTAGGCAGCTGTTCTGTGTAAGAGCTGATGTAGGAGCTTACACCAGTAAAGCACACTTTCTGTCATACCATTCATGGTTGCTTTGTTCTCTAAGTTGTAGTAATGCATTGCTGGTTCCTGTAACAATTTTATGACTTGCCAGCATCCTTGAACTTTTATAAATTGATGTTTTCAGCTTGAATGCATACAGCTTTTACCTGTTTCAGACTCTGGTTATTCAGTCTCTTATTGCTAATTGATTTGCTTCTTTAAACTGTTTATCAACACATAGGGAATCAGCAGAGAAGCCTAGCTGGAAAGATGAGCTACATCTCAGCAGCAAAAGAAAAACATGGGCTTATTGGCCCTGGGAAATACCAACAGAAATTTTGGTAACAAAGACTTTTGGTCCTCCTATATCCTGAGGAAGGAGTCGATTACTCGAGCTCTTGATCTAGCTCAGCAAGGTCTGTCTGGTGGTGTTTAATGGCCAATTCAAATAGATTCTTCTTCCTCTTCCGAATTGCCAAATTTTGACTAGTTCCCCAACCCCATTGCCAGCTCGTCTAATCTTTTCCTCATCTTCTGTAGGAGTTCTGCAGTCCTTATTTATCAGTCTGTTGTGTGTAAATTCCTTCTTAAAAGAAAGCCGGGGTTGAAGGTATGCCAGAATTCGTTTTCGTTGTGTGAAAGCATTAGAATGGTTTTCAGTAATGGGATCAACTGCTATTTTTTCACATTCTTTCCACCAATTAACACATGGTACTTAGTGACATTTTATCCAATTATGCAACTGCTAGGCATAATCTTACCATCTACAGTCAAAAACGGATTCCAAGTAAAACATTCACTTTGAGAGGCTTTCTCCTGTAATTCTGATGTATTTATTATGTTTTGTGAAGCTCCCCACAAGTCAGAGCTGAGGTAATGTTACTGTCTTGTACGTGAAGAACTCAGCTTCCAAAATGCCGGTACTAGAGTTAGAACTCTTGGAACTGCTGCGGGGTCTCAACCCCAAAGTATTAGGGTCTAAGTTTCTATATTATTGCTGTGCTTAATGATTTAATTAAAAATGTTTAAAATGTGTAAATGTTTAGCAGTTTTCTAAAATATTTCTGGCTGATGGAGTACAAAAAAGACGGTGCCGGCATGCAGCGCTGACTTGCTTGCAGATTCCAGCTCTCACCTGTGTACCAAGTGAAGCTAAGGTGCCGTGAAAGAACCACCACCAGTTGCACAAATAAACTTCATTTAATATATATACCCGAGGAGCCAAAGGCTTACGGAGGAACAGCTGGTTCAGGTTTCTCTTGGTAGACGGGCTGTTTGAGCTGCAGGTTAGATTTAGTGTGGTGTCAGGGTTATCTGCCAGACTGTGCTGTCTGTCCTTCCTGTTGTGCTCAGCCTCCTGCTTCCTGTCTTCTCCCTGAGTTTCTTTGTCTCTCTATTTATCTTCTTGCTCCCCCACTCCATGCACTTTTTGCTTTTTTTCTTCCCATGCTAGCAGGATCCCAGTGGGAGAGCTATTGAAAACCTGGGGGGGGCAGGTGGCCTTAGTATTTGACTGCAGTTATTTTGCTCCTGCTGCACACTGTAGTTATGCTTTCAGACAAAACCACAGGAGAAATCCCCATTATTGCTCAGATTTTATTTCTAAAAGAAAAGGTTTATTTAAGGATGTGTGACTAGATGGCCATGTTTGGCTTTGCTTAATTTTAGACGTCACTGAATGTGTTAAGGACTGGAATAGCCACATATGTATGGTAAATCTTGAGAAGAAAGCTAAATTTAAGCATTCTAGTGTAAAATTGCTGTAGCTAAATCTGACAGCAACGTATTCAGGAACTCCTTAATTCTGAAAAAAAAAACAACTGTGCTCACGCTTGTCTTTTCACGTCGACTTCCATGGGACTGTTCATGGGATGAAAATGAAGCATCTCCTTTTATGTAGTTTAGGAGTCCTTGTTTGTAACAGTATTTCTATACAATGAGAGCACTTAAAACTTTTTTACATAATGCTTTATGCAGAATATGTGAATACTGTAATCTCATCTTCAGTAATGCTAAATCATCATCTAAAATTGGTACTTTTTTTTACAATCTTACTTTAGTGTTTAATTAATTGGCTAGAGAATCTGTTACCTGTGTTCAGTCACTAATAATATGAAAATGCAGCTCCAAAAAATTCCAGTTGTCTGAGTCATTTTAATGACATGATTTTTTGAAAAAAACTGTAATGTGTGAAAACTTGTCTGACTTGAAATATAATATGCCATACATCTGAAAATTAAAAATCTAAGTAGGTTTGTAAAGCCAACTTGTTAGAAACAGTCTCATCTAAAGATCTTTGCAAATTAGCAATTTTCAGAATAATTCATAAAGAATTTTAATAATAGTGTCACGTATCACTTTGTCACAAAGTATTAACTTCTCTTTTCTTCTTATTGATTCTACAGTTACCCAGATTTTTCCCCATTTTTCTCTGAACAATGTGCTACATTAAAGGAAAATCAGATACACGAACGGTTTCCTTATAAAGCACTACTTAAAAAGTAATGTGGTCGTCATAAGTATGTGGATACACAGCTCATTAAATCATCAATGATAATGGCGTTAAGAGTCTTCCAGTAGGTATAATCCTAGCAAGCTGCCTGAGTCGTGAGTTCACAGTAACCTTTCAGGAGCCTGAGCAGTGTTGGTAATTCCCGAAGTACACGTACTCGATCTCCTCCTCCTCCCTGAGTTCAGTCTTCTGTGGGCCTTTCAAAACACAGAGTGGAGGGAGCTTCTGAAACGTGGTATCCTGACCTTGAAAGAGCAGGAGATCTCTGAAAGTATCAACAGAAAGCTACATTTTAGAAAAAACAGGGGTCTGGTGGTGAGAATTAAACGTCCTTTTTGACAACACATCAGCCAGAAGGAATCTGTCACACTTCTCTTGCTTTCGGTAATGTTCTAGTCTGGATCTTAGAATGTTAAGGTCAAATGTGAAGAAAACGTGTTTAGAAGACAATTGAAACACCTACTGCTGCGATTTATTTTAACACGGACAATCATGCAGGAACATTACTTCAGGTACTCGTTCCTCTTGATTTTGAAAACAAAACCTAGTTTTCGAGGGCACTGACACTTAACTATCTTCACAAAAAGTGTAGTTCAGAAGTCTCTCCTTAGTAGTCGTGCTCCCAGGAGAGCAGTGATGTGTCTCTGAGCATGGCAAAGAGCTCCCTCATCTACTGCTTTTTACAACTGCAGGATGAGCAAAGTTGAAGTGATTATGATTGTTGCACGAGATTTAATTTGTGGATTTATGGTTAAAAGGTGTTAAAATGTACCGCCTACGTATCACTGCCGTCATTGGGCTGGGAAAAAGGGTGAGCAGGGGGAGATGGGAGGTAAATCTGAACAGAGCAAGGCGGGGGAAGAACTGGTATTAGGTACTCCCTCTACTCGGAGCATTTAGTGCATTAGCTTAAAATGTGAAGCTAGATTGCTAGCTGTCTTTCTCCCCTTGTTCTTTTTAATTATATGTGAGGGAGAGCTTTTGTTTTCCATGCAGAAAGGTGATCAGTACTTTGAGTAGCGCTGTGCACAGAATTTCAACAATTCAAAATTTAATAGCCAGTGAGATGACCCTGTGAAATAGGAATATCTGCGTTGGGTGATACTGCATCAGCAACAGATAGTTCTGAATAACACTTCTTCAACATTTCTTAAAGAATGCAGACATGGCTATAAATACTTTGCCTTGGCAAACGAAACATCCAGTCTACGCAGTCTTTGCAGTCACTCTGAAGGTTATTGAGTAAATACAAACCAACCTCACGAAATGATCTGCACAAGGCAAGCAGTCTTTGGATACATGCTTTCTGTAAAGTGCTCAAATGTTTAATTTTTTTTTTTCAGTAACACGGCGACAGAAAAGGACCTTGCAATTTTAATTATGCGAAGAACTAGAACAGCGTGTATGTTACCAATTAATGACTGTAACAAGCCTAAGATAAGGGTGCTACAGAGGCTGGGCATTCTTTGCAGGAAGAAAGGCTAGAGCAGGCAAAAAGCCATGGAACCCTTCAAGTGCTGCCAAGAGACAGCAGACTTTACAGAAGATGAAAAGAGGGGGATGGATGCCTAATTCAAGATGAGGAAGTGAAGTAGCACGTTACAAAAGAAACCGAAATAGGAAGTAAGATACTTAATAGTATTGCAAAATGTGCGGAATAAAATAGTAACACCAGCTGTATTACTGAAAGAGCATTCATTTACATATTTTGTAATATATAAAAGATCAGGAGAAGGCATAAAAAGATCACATTGGAAGGGTGACAGATGCGGTGCATGCGCTTAGCAGCTATTGACTTTAGTGGATGTCTAGATCTTTGTTTACCTGGAGTAAATGAAAAACCAACGGCTTGGTAGAAACCGCAGCTGAGGGCGTGGTGGGGATCTGGGGACTGTACTCACAGACAAAAAGCTACAATACAGAATTCTTTGAGACACAGTGGATAAATTGGGGGGGAAAGAATACGTGTAGAAAGAGCTCATTTCATTTACTTTGGTTTTCAAGGACTTTTTTTTCCTTGTGTAAGACTTACCCTTGTGTGTCTTCTGACAAGCAAGGAGGAGGCTACCTAGTAACTGAATGGCGAGCAAAATAAAAATACAGAAATAATGTGTGATTTCTGTATTTCATGCTATTTTAGAGTAAAGGATGAAGAGATCTTTCATCAGAACAAAAAATGATACTGAAAAATACTATAACTTGAATCTAAGTTTTCTAATGCTGCTTTTATTTCTACAAGTCAAAACAATTATTTTTACACTTGCACAGTACCTCTTAAATTAATCCTGAATATCTGTTGATGATAAGTATAATAATCATCGAACAGCTGTTAAAGTGGAATGAAGAGGGTAAAAAAAAAGAGCTGGGGAAAGGGGGACAGTAAGATGGAGCATTTTTCAGTGTGCAGCTTTTCTATGGTGCAAACTGTAGAGCTGTTGAGGATTCACAGCTCTGCAAGATGACTTGGGATTCAGACCACCAGCCTTCAGGAATACAGCTTCTGCAAGTTATTTGTGGAGTCGCTCCCTCTGTAACAGCTCCATAAAATTGAATTTGGCTGGGGATTGGTTCATAGCAAACCAGTCTGCTACAGCAACACCAGCTGAAAAGTGTTTCCCGCGTGTAACTGAAGGGTTTTATCACGAGAAACCTTAGGGAAAATTTAGAGTAAGGATTTGAGATACATACAATCTCAATTTATAGCATTGTTTGAAAAAGCTACAATGGATTAGAGTACTTTGACACCCAGCCTCCTTGCTGGAGTTTCTTTTTTCCCACACTTGGAAATGTCCCGAACATCCTGCCCCTTTGTGTGTAGCCTTTCTTGGAAGACTCCTGAGCAGGCATATCTGTCCCTAATATATTTTCAGATAGGTTCCTTATAAAGGATATTACCTCCCACATCATTTATTATTGTTATAATACAACAAATGGACAATGTTTATACCATTATGGTATTCAATGTAAGTTACAGTAATATGGCTAATTTATGGAAAGTTTGTGGTTAAATATGTTAATGTTGCACTGAAAGTTTTTATTACCTTGGGCACTGTGGGTAAATGCTGTTTTACATTAAGTTGATGTGGGACTTCTACTCTGAGAAAAAGTTTAAAGCCGATATTTTCAACTGTAAACACTGAAATTTTCTGGTGAAACTGTCCAAGACTGGTAAGCTTCAAGCACATAAGATGTTAAGAACTTTTTTATTTCATTAAAGGCTATGTGTGATGAGAAATCATGTCTGTCAGGTTTGCTCTGGGGTATCCTGAGATGTTGTGGTGTAACACTGGTAGGCAGCCCAGCACTACACGGCTGCTCTCCAGCTTCCCTCTCCTCAACAGAGCAGGGGGAGAAAATACGGTGAAAAAAGCTTGTGGATTGAAATAAGGGTAAGGAGGTTGCTCACCAATTGGCGTAATAGGCATAACAGACTCAGTGTGTGGAAGATGAATTTATTGCCAGTTGATAAAACTAGGGCCATGAGAGCTAAAAGTAAACTGACCCCCCCCACACACACACACCCCCTTCCACCTTCTCCCTCCAAGTGGTGCAGGAGAATAGGGAGTGGGACTGCGGTCAGTCCCTGACGCTTCATCTCTGCTGCTCCCTCACGGTCCCTCTCTGCCCCTGCTCCTGTGTGGGCTCCTCTCCACGGGCTGCAGCTCCGGCCCGGGGCCTGCTCCTGCGGGGGCTCTCCATGGGCCGCAGCCTCCTCCAGGCCACATCCACCTGCTCCACCGGGGGCTCCTCCACCCATGAGGGGGCTGCAGCGTGGAGATCTGCTCCATGTGGGACCCATGGGCTGCAGGGGGACAGCCTGCTCCACCAGGGGCCTCTCCACAGGCCGCAGGGGAACTGCTGCTGCCTGCCTGGAGCACCTCCTGCCCTCCTGCTGCACTGACCTGAGGGCTGCAGGGTTGCTTCTTCATGTTCTCATTCCTCTCTCCCACTTGCTGTTGCACAGCAGTTTTCTTCCCCTTTCTTTAATCTGCTCTCCCAGAGGCCCACCCAGCATTGCTCCCTGGCCTCGCTCTGGCCAGCAGCAGGTCCCTTTTGGAGCTGTCTGGAGCTGGCTCTGCTCTGACCTGGGGCAGCTGCTGGGCTCTGCTCACACAGGCCACCCCTGCAGCCCTCCCGCTACATAAATCTAATAGAGAAGAACAGTGCTTGTTTTTGTGGAGCATGTTATCTTCCTTTCAGGCAGAGGAATAGGCTGAGATGAGATAGTTACCTGCAACAGAGGTCTGAATGAAAAAAAAAAAAAAAATGTGCAAGAGGTATTTATGGAGTTAGTCCTGTTTGAAGAATAGGGCAAGAGAAAGCCAGCATAATATGGTGTCATTTATTTGTTAACATAAACAGGTCTGGTGAGAGTGTTTATACTCCACAGTGTATCACTTCTCTGGGATTACACCAGCTTGGTGGTATTCATGAATTTATAAATATTCAACATTTCTGAAAAGTGTCTGTGAAAAGGTAATGCTGATGAAAACACTGTTAACCTTATCACAATTAATGTCAGTTTTTTTTGCCTACAATTTAGAGTAATAAATGGTCTTTGGCAGTATCTTACGGTGTGTTTTTTCTGACTTACTACCTAGCTGACAGAAGAGTATGTGTTTTCTTCTGGTTGAACAAAAATGTTTGAACTGTTTTTTTTTCTGGTGCAGGGAAGACGAGAGTTGTGATGGGAATGATGTGCACTCTACAGTACTTGTACAGATCTGTACATACACATGAGCCTCATATATATAGAGATCGAAGTTCAACTTCAGTTAACAACAAACGAAACTTGTTGGACACATATATCTCCTATTGCACATATATCTCCTTTGGATATATGTGCACCAATATCCGTTCACATGTGGTTGTTTTACTCTCATCAAGAAAGACTGATCAGATAGCTAAGAGAAATCTGTAGCAGTAATGGTTTTTAATGAAAGCTAGTTGAAGAAAGTGGGGAAAAAAAGAGGCTGTGTGACTACTCTGCATCCCATTTTTATTCCTGACTTATTTTTCCATCTTATACAGGATGCAGTAAAGCACACACACCACAAGCTTATCTGGGAGTGGGAGTAGGAAATATTCTATTTTATATTCAGCTGTGCTTTGGTCAGTGTGGTCTAATACAGCCTGCCCCTCTGCTGCAGTCATAGGGTTGTTTTTCATAGTGGAATAATAGTTTGGCCACTGTTGCCAGCCTGTATGTGGCAAGAGCCTAGTATGATAGTTAGGATCTGCAGCTAGGGCCAGCTGCATTTTCCACCTTCACGTGGTCATTTTAGCTGGCATCCTATCCAGTGATTTTTGACACTCATAAAAATATTACTGATATTGTCCAGCTGCTTACATGAGCTGTCTGCCAGTAGAGAAAGCAAGAATAACATTTCGTATGGCTCATTTTGTAGATGGGTATTTGACACACAAGTACCAAACCTAGTCTTGTATGTCCGCTTGTTTGTACTACGAAAGGAAGAAACTAGTGTTGCTGTTTCTTCCTAATTCAGAAATCATCAAACTTATGAAGAATGGTTTGTACATAGCTCACCCATCAATTCAAGGTAGGAGCAGGTAGTTTTATGGAAATCATAAGGACAACCTCACTGAGTTGGCATACTGCTGTTTCAGTTCCTGTGCTTTTCCTTGGGTTTATTTGTCGCTTATGTCACACAGTTCCGTGTGATGACTGTACGACTTTACAGACTGGAGGAAAACAGGATTTGGTACACCAAATTGTCTCTTACGTTTCATGTTTCAGGTGACTAACACAACTTGTATCTGGTGAAAAGCCAAAAGCTTGTTTGCAAGCACATTAGCTGAGCAGGTATCAGTTGGAGATGTGACAACCGAAGTGTGTACTTGGGCACTCAAATAAATCAGTGTTTCAAAGGTAATTTTGTTTGGTGTTACTTGGGCTATTGTCTTTGAGATTCTGAGCGTGCAAACTGCTTGTGCCAGTTTGCTTTCTCTTCATGAAGGCTTGCTGAGACAGACATGGCAATGTCCTCAGTAGGATACTGCTGCTTATGTGAACACTTCATCCTGTTTTTCTAGCTGTTGCACACTCCGAGAAGCCAACTTTCTGCTGTAGTGTTCCTTTTGTATATTTATCCCTGTAACAGATCTTTCAGATACGAAAGTACAGTTACAGCTGTTTCACGAGAAAGTGCATCATCTGTGGTAAGCAATTTGCCCAGGGCCACACATGAAGTCTCCGTAGGTGGTATTTGAACTCTTCTCTTTATTTTTAGGCTAGGTATTACTTCAATATGCACCTGGCAGCACAGTTTCCTAATTTTAAATTACAAATAGAAAACCCAGTCCTTCTCCCTCTCTAAGGATCTCTGCATCAAGGGTGAGGAATAATCGAGCTGTAATGAATCACAGCCCTCATCTTCCTCATGGATAAACTTTATTTTTTTTTTCTAGTAGAAAAAAATAGAGTAGAGGTGTTGCATGTTAGAGGAAACAGTTACTGACTGACGAACTATAAACAGTGGCAAGTCTCTAGCCAAACACTCTGTTTGGATTCAAACAAATTTAATTAAACTATTTCGCTAGCCCTTTTACAAATGTTGCTGAAATAAGTGTTTTCATATGTGCCAGAGAAAAACTGAAAGCTTTGACACAAATGTGTAATATTATATATGAAATATGGTCTTTGGGCTCTGTTCTTGATTTTGCTTTGAGGTTATCTTGCTGATGCAAGATCTTTTTCTGTTATTGTTTCTCCAGTGTCCAGTATTTAAGACCACAATGTGTGGACTCCTCTCTTTCTTCTCACCCTCTTGGAAAAAAGATGGCCTGATGTAGGACTCTGGGAAATGTTGAGTTTTCATTTAGTCACTGAAGAGTTTACATAAGTGTAATGTACTGTTAAAGGACGCTTTGACATTAGAAGATGAAACTCTTTTATGTTTTTTATGATGTGGCAGGCATTTTAGGAGAAAAGGGCCTTCCCGACTTATGCCGGTGAAGGGATTTGACTTCATCAAAGCATTACCTTGTTTCCGAATTCATGTATGTGATTTATTTGCTTTCTGTGTGAATCAAAGAGTGATGGCTTTCATTTCACAGGTTGTATTAGCAGTGTAAAGCAATGGAGTCCTATCCATTTTTAGTAGCTCGGTATTGAGTAGCATTCAGTGATCGGTGCCTTGACAAACTCACTGCAGTGAGTGGGATGGTTTAAACTGTCGTCTGACCTGTGCAGGGGATGCTCACACTGCTACTAGCTAGCAGTTGGGGTAGAGTAAATTGTACTACTCTAATATTTTTACCATTTGTTGTTCTAGTATTTGCACCACTTGCAAATTTTGATTTTTATATTATTTTTTCTTCTAACAGAATTGTTAATTCTCTCACTCCCAGTAGTTGTTATCACTTACAGGGTTGGATGTTTGTGCTTCTTTTGAAAATTTTCAATCTAGATAGTTAAACAGTTACTTGAAAATACCTCTTCATCTTTTAAAGATGTTAATGTTGCATCTTCTGATTTCTGTTGAGTTTGCTTTGCTCTTACTGGTGAAGGAAGAGAATCCCTTCTGGCTTCCCAGCCTTTCTGTGCCACACACTTGATGCATTCACATGCGTTCTTCCACTAATACGATCCGTGTTTGATTAGTCCTGCCACTGTACAAAACTGCACTTAAAGTTCTTTTAATAGATTGCAAACGCATAAAAAGCCCTTTGTCTTCCACATTTTACATCATTTTCTTAATCTCCAGCCAGAATTTTCCTAAAATCTTGGGATTTTGCCATGTATTTAAGTGCTGCTGCCTTCTCCTTTTTGCTCCCATCCTGTTGCATTGTATGGTGGTGTGGGAAAAATGTGTCATGGATCAGTAATTAAAGTAACAGTCCTAGGGAGAGTTTCAACAAAACAATGCTCATTTACATGTAGGAACGGCTTTTGTGCACTTGTTCCCTGTGGCCCTTGCTTGCCTTCTTATAACCGGGGTATCTTGTTCTGTGGCAAAAACACCACAGGAAAATATGGTTGCTTGTAGCCCATCGTCGAACTTTTCTCTAACGTTGTGTTTATCTAGACTATGAGATGAGGTCTATCGTCTGTTCAGCCTGGAGAAGAGACCTGTTTTCGACTGAGTCGTGTAGTGGTAGGACAAGGGGCAATGGCTTCACATTGAAAGAGGCTAGATTTCGATTAGATATTGAAAAGAAATCTTTTTACCACAAGGGGTGGTGTGGCCCTGGCACAGGCTGCCCAGAGAAGCTGTGGGTACCCCATCCCTGGAGGTGTTCAAGGCCAGGCTGGATGGGGCTTTGGGCAGCCTGGGCTGGTGGGAGGTGTCCCTGCTTCTGTCAGTGGTCTTGGGCCTTGGCTACAAGATCTTTAAAGGTCCCTTCCATTTCTATGAAATCCAGAACAGATGGACTTCTGTCTCCTCCTCACACACAGACTTCCATGCGCTAGCTGTGGTGAATCCTTAGGTTTTGTAGCTCAGGCAGCTGTCAGGATCCTTGTCTAAACGTATTCCTTAATATTTTTCATGGTTTTCATTTGTGCTGAAACTTGTCCAATTTGGTCTTAGCTCAAAGATGTTTTTAGAAGTTCAAAGCAAAATAAATTTTATTTTCAAATGGAGGATAAACACTTCTCTGAGGATGCTGGAATACTAATCCTCAGGTTCTGCAGCTTGCTGTACTGGGAAATTAAGTGTACTTATGTCTGAGCTGGGGTTGGACCAGATTATCTCCGGAGGTGCCTTCCAACCTCAGTTGTTCTGTGATTCTGTGATTGCATCTCAGTTTTATCCATGCCCATCATCCTGTGTGGCTGAGCCTTCTGGTGGTCAGAAGAAATCAGTTCCCGAGCAGAAATGTAGTCGCTTTGCTTTCCTTTATCCTCCTGGTTTCATTTCTCTTCTAATCGTATCGAAGATTTCTGTCTCAGGCTTACTACAGCTTTTTCTTCTTCTATTTTAAATGATACCGTAGCGCAAGGATTACGTTTGGTATGTGTTCCTAATTGTAATGCATACAGCAACCAGCTTCAAAAATTAGCAGGCTTGATTTCTTAATCCCCGTCCCATGGGTTTCAAGTGTACAAAATGCTATGTTTGGCTTTAATGCTTCAGCAACATTTATGCCACTTGCTTTGGTAAGTGTGGGTTTAGAGCTCTGTCTAAAAAAATGCTAGGGCTCGCTTTCTTTACTGTCTAAAAAACTAAATGTTTTTTATGTATTGATTGATTGTTATTCTGGCTATTAACCTGTATCGACGTTTAGTTTCCAGTTCCTTCTTTTCCTGGAATACAGCCAGTTTGCTGCTCGAGTATCTCGTAACATCTTGAGGTTTTGTGTATTGCTGCCTTTCTGTGCTGCAGCAGCACTTCTCACGTTCATTCATTCGCTGCTTTGCTCGGTGCCTGAAAAAAACTTGTGAGTAAGCTGCAGCTCTGCTTCCTGATGTGAGCCCCTTCCAGTCACGTGCTGGAGTGCTCGCTCTGTGACTTGCAGATAGCTCAACCGGGGCAGACCCTGTTCTTTAAAAGAGCTCGGGCTAGAGAGGTTGTTTGGGCAGCAGCCACATCCAGGCTGATAGCCCGTTATCACCACCAGTCGGTTCATTTGCATACACGTTGCATTCATTTATTAACAAAGACATCATACGTTCTGCTCGTGTACAGAACGGTTGTGATGAAACCTTTTTCTTGCAGACAGGTAGGTGGCCTGTCTGGTCTGGAAAATGGGAATCCCTCTGCACGGCTTCAGGTTTGCCTCAGGAAGCTGAGGGGAGCGGCCCTACAACCTGGATGGCTCTTCTCCAGATTGCACTGTGTGTAGAGCACTGCTTCCATCGATGCGGCAGATGCAAAGGAACTGATGAATGGATGTAAAAATAACATCTGCTGGGCCCTGTAGGTGGTCGCTGTTGTTCCAGCGGTACGAATGTGCTGCTGTCTGTATCTCTGAAGAGAAAGAGAAACATGAGATCGACGTGTTTAAAGCATAAAACCTCTTAACCTTATCCCAGGCCAAGTTTGTAATTTATGTTAATTGTAAGCCTGTGTGGTCTGAGATCCTCAGCGGGTAGATCTGTTTTCTTCTTGTGGCTCTGTTGGAAGGGATCCACTCGAATCCATAGCAGCATAGTGCAAACCACGGCCCCTGCTCCTGGGGTCCAGCCTCAGACCCAGCACCCCAACCTTTGCTGCAATTTGGGGTTTTTACTTCAACAACGGGAACAAATGACTGTGCTTACATCAGTAGGGTAAGACTCGGGGTAACGCGGTTTGTAAATAAAAATAGAAGTACAACCAAATGGCATGAAAAATGAGTTAATGCTGACAAGGAGCAAAGTGAGGAACTGTATAAACCCATGTAACTTGACAGCTGCCAGCCTGCTTGCTTTCTGGGCAGAATCAAAACCAAGGAGTGACTCTGTGTGTGTTTTCAAAGATTTCCCTAGACTTAGATGGCATTTTGATTCTTTGGTCAATCGAAAGCTATAGTGTTTTCCATGGTGTTGGTTGGTTTTGGTTTTTGTGCACAGGAAGGGAATAGAGGGCAAGGGGACGGAAGGGAATAGAAGGAAGCTTCCTCTGTACCTGTCCTGTTTTATTCAGCAATAAAGGGGTGTTTCAGTTCAGCAAAAACTGTGCAATATCTGCAATTGAAATGGATATATATTTTTAACTCAATTAACTTGAGTAACCAGATGCTAGCTGTAAAAGCTTTATTAATTGTTCTCTGTAACTTGAAAGGAACCTGAATTTAAATAATAAGTTCAGAGCATCTCCCTGTTTTATTTAGAGCTTTGTAATTTTGTTTTGTGGGGGAGCACGATTTAATTATAATTCAGAATAGTTTGGCAACCATTAAAGCAAATGTATTTGAGCGCTATCAGAAAGAACAAGAGTTCATAGCTACTTCTGTAAGAGACCCAAGTGAGGAACTGATTTGGCTTGACAAGTTAAAGGTAACAAAAGTGGGAATTTCTAACGTTCACAGGGGGATAGACCTATATATCTGCCCAGAAGTTCTTATTCTGTAGCTCCAATATCAAGTGTAGCTTGGGGTGGGTTGGTTTGTTCATTTTTTTAATGCCTCAGTAAGCATTCGCAGAAACATATATGACAAAAATGATTTTTTTCTTGAATGTCATTCTTGCATACGTGCTTTTTTTTAATAATAATAAAAAAAAAAAGCAAAGGGAAAAAAAGGAACTGCATAAGTTTAGACCACTGCTGTTTTTAATATGGGGGTTAAAAACCCTTTATTTCAGGCAGTCTTAAGTACAGCCATGGGGAGACACACATCTGTTGGTGACTTTGTACAGAAAATTAATTGTCTGCCATCACCGCACGGATCAATACTGCCTCAGTTCACATGCTACTAATGAATGACTTTTCCCACAAAAAGGTGGCAGAGGTTCTCCTGCCATATAAAGCTGCTGGTTCTGCCCTTTGTCTTGCCATTCAAAAAATCGTAGTTCATATTGTTTAGTTCCTTTAGTTTGGTTTCTTTAATGTGGGCAGATTTCATCATACGTGCCCCCAACGTTATGAATGCGTATTGTGTACTTGGGGTGTATTTGGACATCGCTGAAGAGACTTGATGGGGTTGATTTTCTAGGAAGTGAAAAGAAAAAATCCCAGTGGAGAACAGCCCCATGTGCTAGCATCCAGCATCCTCTGAGCTGTTTCTAGGTGTAAAAATGGACAGACATCCTCACCCGGGAAGCCTGCTCTGCTTGCTCATTAGAGGACTTGGAGCTCTCTTTACTGGGTGGCCAGTGGTGCGTCCACGCAGATGCGAGATGAGTGAGTGTAAGTAGTACGGGCAAGGTCCCTCTGCTGAGAAATAATCTCAGGTTGGAGGAATAAACTCGTGGAAGTCTGTTCCTTGGAGTTGTGGACCAGTGAGGTTGTGCTGCCTCCCTGTAGTGTTGTGATTGATGAAGGCGCTGCCTTCAGACACTTTGGCTGACTTGGTACAGAGTGCCTAGCCAAGCAGAATACCAAATGCTGTTCTCTGTCATTGCAGTGGGGTGGGGAGTAGTCAGTGTGTGTTTACAGTAGCTTTCTGCGAACCTTTTTCATTGACCAGTGAGAAGTCGTGAGGGCTTTTGCGGGCTTGGAGGGTGGCGATGTGGAATTTGTTAGGTTTGGGAGTGAATGCATGCTCTGGTGTTTTATGGCGAGGAAAGGAAAGAACGTGTTACAGCTGAGAATAGCCAAAAAATAAAAATAAAATGGTCATTCTTGGGATATCCCGATCCACGTCGCTGTCCTTACCTTGTCCAAAGCTTGAGCTGTGGTCTAGTCTAGCACAATGGTTTTTCGTGGTATGTTTTTTCATTCTGCTGTTCTTGCAGGCTCATGAAAGCTAAAGCTGAGAAGTAAGCGTGTTGGTAGAAGGTTAGAGACCTGTGGAGACCTCACAGCAATTCACATACTGAAAAAGTTGAAAATCACTATGTTTTTTTTTTCTACATCCTAATTTGTGCTTTAATGGCTAGAACACTGACTGTCCAGAGCATCCACCAGGTCATTCGTTTTTAATTTCTGAGAAGTTATATGCTCATCCCAGTGAGGAATGGGAATCATTTTGATATCTCAAAATATTTACAAGGGCTGGGAAACCATTAACCATCCAACACTAATTCACTATGCAAAATTATTCTCAGAGTGTTGTTATCTTATTCTTACAGATAAAATTGTTAGGATCATGCTTATATGATAGCAGAATTTGCCACTGTGTATGTCATCTAACCACATCTGATTCTTACTGCTGTAGTCAATGAATCAACTGTGAGAACTGCTCTAAATTGGCACCTTTGTATGAATTAGACCTGAACTTGTTTCGATTTACCCTGGCAGTAGAACCTGAAAATATCCTAAAAATTTTCAAATTCAGGAACTACTTAAAAGAAATAATGATGTAGTCATTCAAAAATAAATGTTTGCCTCCTCTTTTTAGGTCAAAAGACTTGTCTCCACTTACATGGTATCTTTCCTTACCTCTACGTACCGTATGATGGTTTTGGACAGCATCCAGAACGCTATCTCCGCAAAGTGGCATTCAGCATTGACAGAGCACTTAATGTGGCTTTAGGCAATCCGTCTTCTACTGTTCAACATGTTTTCAAAGTGTCGTTAGTATCCGGAATGTAAGTATGACCTGCTACAGTTCTTTCTGTTACTTGTTTTGAAATGCTTTTTGCAGTTTGATTTAGAAACACTTAATGTGGACTTGGGTGACTGTGGTGCTCTTCCTTTTTCTTTTTTCTTTTCCCCTCCATGTGTGATTTCCTACAGGCCTGTACAACTGAAAAACTTTTCTCACTTGCTTTAAACTAACATAATCAACAGTTATGCTTGACACAAATGGTTGGCACAACATTTTTTCCTAAACTTGCATCCTACTGCCCGTCATGTTTCCAAATCTGTTCCTTTCAGTTTTTTCTGTCTCTGCTATAACAGCAGTACTTTCCAGCCAGCATTTGCTACATGTCTGGCTTATTCTAGGTTCCCTGTGACCAAGCATGTCTTGCAGGAGTCTGCCTCCAGGTCTTTTTTTTTTGATCATCTAAGATGGCCCCTCGAAGTCTACCACAGCAACTGTCAGGTCATGCTTATCCATCTGATCCTCCAAGCAGCACAGACCATGAAGATGAGGCTCTCACTTATCTGTCAAGCTGACTGCTCTGTTTTTATTTAGTGTAGCTTTCTACTGCTGCTGAAACTATATATTATTACTGGATGTTAACATTTTAAGGATTCTCTTGATCAATTTTTATTTGACTTGCATAACCAAGGACTGAAAAATGTGTCAAATCATGGTGAATAATAGCAAGCTGTCCTGGAGGAAAACAGTTAATCTGTATATGCATTGAATTTTTCATCTGCAAAACAATGTAAATGCTAATTTTCAGTACTGTGCAGCACTACCTTTTACTTTTCTTGTTCCACGCTCTGTTGAAAGAAATCCTTTCCAACAATTAGTTTCAGGAAGATAATCTTTCTGTTCCCAGCTAGTTGTAGTGCTATCGTCTAGATATTGCTAGCAAAATGCCTGCAATATCTCTTTTTATTAATATTTTTAATCAGAACATTGTTTTTGCAATAGCAGGAAAGCTAACCCACTGTATTTTTTATTTTTGTTATTTCTTTGAGAGCTGTGTGGACGTTGGCATAGCTGTTCATGTTTAACCCAGGCGGATTAGAGTGTTGAAGGCAATCTTTCTTCCTCAAATCGGTGAGAAGGCAACAGACACAGAGTAGGAGAACCTGCCTCTTTGTCACCTCTCTTGCCTTAGAGTTCAAGTCATTATTGAAGGTCAGACTCTCACTGCCTCAAACCAGCATTGGAAGGACTGTTTCAAGTATTTTCTTTGCTTGCTTAAGAGGCTAATGGGATACACCTAGCAGAAATTGCAGCACATCTTCATCTTTTACCTGGGTAGATAGACATGCTTATGTAGTGACAGAAACCTGTTTGCTTTCTTCTGTTCTGACTGGAGTCACGGACCTTAGAGTGTCTCCGTGGTGAGAGACCTGTATTTTAATTAAAATCTTGGAGATTATCTGTTCTTTTCTGTATTAGTTGGAAAATTGTTATGTAATAAGGTGTTTGTTTAAACCTTTTCAGATTTAACATAGGATTGTTGTCGTGTTAACTTCAAACATAGTGGATGTCCAGGGATAAGCAAGGGGTTAAAATATGCTGTCCGCTTGCATCGTGTAGTTAAAGTAGGTGTTCATATCTAACCTTGAAGGGCTCATAAATCTTACTTTCCCTGTTGTGCCAGATCAGTGTAAGTATGGATCATTTGCCATGCAAGTGCTGACTTTTTTAAAACTGGCTCTTAATTTCCCTGCCTACAGCATATTGAGCCATTGTAACTCAATGCGTATAAGCTGTCATTAAGTTTCCGACAATTTCTGTAAGAGATTGCTTCGTTATATAAGATCTCATTTTCTCCTTTTCAGCTCTCAGTTTGTTGTTACAACTTATCTCAGCTTTAATAGCACAAACATCTTTTGAAACAGTTCGGTATAAATGTGTGCAAACATAATCGTATTAAGGACAGCAGTATTAATGCTGGGGTTGTGCAGTTCTGTTGAGTTTGCGTTTAATTTAGGACTGAAAACCTTCTTACTACCTCATTTTTTAGACTTAGCAAGTAAGCATCAAAGCTGCACTTTCTAATAATACTCTTGACTAAGAGATTTTATTTTATTTCGGAGAGGTAACATTTAAATGGATGTATTCATGGACTTCTGTTGACTTCAGTCACGATTACTGCAAACTGTAGGCTTCTTGCATTTACGCAACGTGTTGAATTATGGCCTGTTTCCTTAACATGCTGTATTACAAGCATGTTAGATTAGATTAGCATTCTTGATGCTGAAAAGTCAGTAATTCAGTCAAGTAATACCAGAATTAATATTGCCTGTGCAACCTCAGCTTAATCTTGACATATTCATTATGACATGTATTCTTTAATTGCATTCTCAAATCCTATTTTCTTCAGGATTCATGCCTCATTTAGTGCACGAGATGACTAGTAATCACTGGAAAGGGGCAGCTATTCATTCTTTTAAGCTGCTCTCATTGTTCAGTTATTTACATTACACAGCTGATATTTATTCATTTACACCTGATCTGCGGAATTAATGTTCTCAAGGACTTTGTTAAAACATTTATCAGAAGAGTTGAACGCTGTTTTGAGGCAGTCCAGTGCTAATAAATGCAGTGAAAGTGCTATTATGATATGGCATCAGTGAGTTTACATGGGGGGAAGGTGAGAAACAATGCTAAGCCAGAAGTGCTTAAGTGAATTTTTGTTAGATATTCCGACATGCGTAGGGCCTATTGTTTTTATCTTTAACATTATACTAGTAATGTAGAGCCTCAGCTGCAGCTTTGAGTACTTGGCATTTCACCAAATAAAGTGGAAAATGTTTTAAATTAGTCCTTCAGAAAAGGAGTGGCAGCATTGAAAAAACACTACCTACCTGTCATTTTGTAATCTTGCCGTCTCTGGCAAACTTGTGACCCATGGTAAGAGCTTCCTGATGAACCCACCTACCTGCATTAGACTGAAATTTCTACTGCAAAGTGTGCAGTGTAGCCCTGTCTTACCTCCCCAGCCTCTGCATTCTTTTTTTCCATTCTTGCTTTTGCCTTCCTCCCCAAATTCGCATGTGCGTGCTCCACATCTGACCCCACCGAGTCAGCCTCTTTTATGAAATGTCTGTTCAGAAATGTGTGATGTGTTTTTAATAGTGTGTAAAGATAATGGGTTAAGATTCTGTTTTGAAATAGAGTGACAGTGTATTATTAAGTAATACATTTGGATTATAATGATTTTTGGCCCAATGCGTGGGAGTTTTCAGTCTCCTGGATATGCAGTTCATTTGTGTTTTTTTTCCCCCCTCTCGATTTTAATACGCTTCATGGTAAATTGCAGCAGAATAAATGCCACTGCATAACCGGCTAGCCTCTTGCTTTTACTTCTTCCTCTCCAGGCCTTTTTATGGTTACCATGAAAAGGAGAGACAGTTCATGAAGATCTATCTTTACAATCCTGCAATGGTAAAAAGGTAAGGATATGGTGGTGTGAAGTTCTGGCTTGTATCTTGAATAGAAAAAATAATATTTGGAGCAAGATTCAACAACATCTTAACAAGAGAAGCAATAGAAGTATTGTTCAAGTTTTTCAAAACAGTGAGAAAATTACTAATTTTAAGCATATCAGTAATCGTTTTAAAGGAGTAACATGTTACGAAAACAAGACCAAATCATACATGCCTGGTTATCTTAACTGTAATTACTCTGCATTTGAACATGTTTGCGTCAGGATATCTTTCCTGTAACGCCTAAGGAAAATGTTGTAGTTAGTACATTTAGTGCTCTTTCATATATTATGAAATGGATTTTGGTAGCTCTTATGTTTTAGATTCCAGTACTCATTACTAAAATTAAAATATACTTGGAAAATTGGATAGTTTTTGTTATTAAACAGTTTCTAAATTTCACAATAGAGTAATAGCCTATAAAATAAAAGTACTGTTGACCTCAGACTTCCTGAATTTACTGCAACTACTGTGACAGTAATAAATAAGGAGGAATGATTTCTCAAGCATTGATTGTCTAGTATTGCCTCTCATAACTTTTTTTGAAGATCTAATATGTGATTGTAAGATGGGATTGCCTGTTTTTGTTCCAGGCTAGTAAAATTCCACATTATGTTAAATTTCCATCTTAATGTAATCTGTGTGCACGTATGACTTGCTGACAGTTATTTGGACCTTTTACTTTGAAACTTCTCATGTTTGAATTACTCTTATCCAAATAAGGACTGACACTTCACGTAGTTTATTCTTTTAATCTTAGATAAAACTTTATTTTTTTGAATACAATTTATGGCATTTAGAAATACTTACTGCTAGTCTTTGATTTATAAAGCTCATATTACTTAGGGATAAATGTATTGCACCGATAGATAATTATGCAAATACCTGCAGTTGCTTTTTAATGTGCAGGTGTTTAAAACAGCAGATTTGTCATACTTCTGGGAAGCTATTAAAATGCTGCTTCTACGCAGACAGTTTGAAACTTTAAAAACATGCAGGACTTCATATATATGCAAGGGAGAACTGGAGAGAAATTCCAAGTTATTACTGGTTTGGAGGCATACAGCTGCCATATTTGCTTTGTAAACGGATTTCCATGGACCGCAGTGGCTTTGGACATGTTGCAAAAATAGTACATGGTATGATTTTTCTTTGGAGGTTTTGTTTTATTTTTTTTGTTTGTTTGTTTTAAAGCCGGAGGATTTACAGCTCATTTGTAATTTACACCCAGTGTTCATTACCAGGAGACATTTTTGTGGATACGTTTTTGTGAAAACAAAGCTCTTAAGATTTACGACTAAAGCAAAATTTAAGAAGTGTACATACTTTATATTTTGGTAAAATCAGACATCAGTATTGTTGTACAGGAAAAACAATTGTTGTTTTATGTTCTAATTTGTTTTTAATTTTAGAGTATGTGAGCTTCTGCAAGGTGGAGCCATAATGAACAAATCTTACCAGCCTCATGAAGCCCATATTCCCTACCTCCTTCAACTCTTTATAGATTACAACTTATATGGAATGAATTTAATAAACCTGGCTGCTGTAAAATTCAGAAAGGCAAGGAGGAAAAGTAAGGAGTTTTTTCTTAAGACTAAGTAATTGTTCTGAAAGCTAAAAGCTCACATTTCAAATAAAATGTCACTAGTTGTAGCATTCCTGCCGCGGTTTGTGTCTGAATGGGTATCACATCGTTACAGTTTGTCTTCTGGGTCAAAACAAATTCCATGTGTAATTTTTTGTATTTTTTTCATTTTCTGCCTGTGTATTGGGACTGGAGAAAAGACCATCTGAAATGAGATGCTATGTATCAAAAACCACATGTTCTGTCAGAAATGTCACTTTGACCGTTTTCACAAGACGTTCATCGCTCTTTTCAAGTTAGACATTTAAAACAAAAAACATTGTTTATAGTATTTGATATTTGGATTTATACAAAAGATGTATAGTAATTGTGTTCCTTTAATTTTACTGACATTTGTTTTTCATCCCTATGCCAGTTTTAATTCATTTTTTGCTGCAGTAGTGACTTTCTAGTGCGGTAGTGACAAAATTTTAGCTAGATTATAATAATTTTCCACTGTTCTTAAGCAGAACGCTTCCGCTTGTACTAAGGTCATTTGCTCACTGTTGAAATTTGAGGTATAAAAGTCTGAGCAATTGAGGTATTTTTAATTTTTCGTTTTAAAAATTAGCTTGGCATTTAGAATGTATACACTTGGATAAAACAGAAGATTGGTAAGAACATCCATAATTTTATCTAAATGCTTCAGTATAAAGGGGGTGTAGCAGTAGGAAAAACATTATGTCTTTGGTACTTACATTTAAAAAAATAAATGTTGTTTTGCTAAATCATAATTGTTCTTACAGCTAAAGCAAGATTTTAAAAGAACGGTAAAGTACCTTTCTGTAAAAACAGGAAATGAATCATGCTGACTTTAATTCTTCCCATTATTCTTATGCATATATATCTAGACAGCAATAGATTACTCCATGGAGTTTCATAACATCTAAAGAAATACTCTTTCCATATACAGCAGTAGGCCATGCTTTTTGGTGGTGTTGTAACTGCAGAAAATCAAAAGCTCAGCCACAGCATTTTCAGGACCTTCAGTCCCGAGGAAGTATAGTCAGTGCCTGTCATTATCCAAACATCCAAAGTGGCCTTCTGGAGACACATAATCCAGCTGTATTAAGTAGTTGCCCCCATTGTTTTTCCATAGCTCTTCTTCCTTTTGCTTTCACATGATAGATGATAGAGATGTAAGCTGTTTATAGTCTCATTCATCATTTATTTAAGAATGAGAGACCTAGGCCATGCTTACCTGCCTGCTTGATAATGTCCGTGTCTTGGGTGTATACATTCGTTTTAGTCAACTGTAGTTTGTGCCCCTCAGGCCAGACTGCACTGTGTGTCCTAGATGGCAGTAGAAGCCTTTACCTAAATACGTGCAGCATATTTATTTTTCCTCCCTTGCAGACGATGATCTAAAAATCAGTTTGATGAGGAATAGAAACATCCATAATCAATCTGTTCCTAAAAGTAAGTAGGCAGCATCAAAAGCCTGTTTCCAGTGCTATTTTTGTCACTTAGACGAGCAGACAGTTTTGAAGGCTGAGGGAGGTCAGCTGGTAAATTTGTAGTAACAGGAATACACAGACATAAGCTGATATAGCTGAGAAAATTCAAGGTTCAAGCAGGTCTTTTATGTTGAAGTGGGAGACTGAGTAATTTTTCAGGTTTTCTCCTCCAGTTTCCTCTCCAACGCCATTCCAGGGCTTTTTTCTTTCCTGTGCTACATCCGTGTATATTGTCTTTCCTTCGTCTGAAGAGTGAAGGTTCAGAAGGAGACCGCAAGGGAAGTGGTAAATCTTCAAAGGGGACTTCTCCAGGATGACCTTGGAGCACACTTCCTTACGCTGAAACCTCCAAGCGAGTGTTTTCTGTATTTGTAGGTCAGATGATGTCTGCCTTCATTGTAGTTTTACACTTCTACTATGCCACTACTTCTGAAATGTATTGTATTCTCTTTCAGCTCATGGATAAGAAAAAAAAAAAAAAGTGTGACGCAGAATTTAGTGTTTACTTTGGCTTCTAATTTCCATTGTTCCTCACCTGAGGACCCAGGCACTTGGGAATCCTGAATTTTACTCAAGACTAAGCAATGATGTACTAACATACTCAAAAAATAAAAGCTAGAATTTAGGTTAAGATATGAGCAGACAACACCAAATTCAATTGTAATAAAGTTGGTGCATTGAGAAGACCTTTCTTGTGTGTGTCCACATGTAATTAAGAAAGTCATGGCATTTCAATGAGAGTATAGTTATTCTGAAGCCACTATCATGCAGTGCAGTTTATTCTTCAGAAGCATTTTGGCTGATAATATTAAATAATAGTTGAAATTATGTAATTATATTTGTAAAAAAAATTAAAACATTACTGAAGCATACGTTAATTAATGTCTCATACTATTTTTCTTTTTAGGTGATATATCAGGTGCAAGTAAACATCATAGAATTCATTTTGCAGAAAATTCAAACAGCGCATCTTTCATCGAATGGGATGAAGATGAAATACCAAGGTCAGTGTGCCTAATTTTTTTAACATACGCTGTACTTGCTCATTAGTAGCAACTTCTATGTACCACAGGATTCCAGTCTCACATTTAAAGGAACCCTATATACAGGGTTTTATATGTTTGTTTGTTTTGTTTGTTTTTTAAAGGCACTAAGGTGATGCAGATGATCATTATTTTGTTTCTTAGTATTTTGTCCACCTGAGACTTTGTATCCTTGGTAAATGGTGGGGAGAATCTAACTGGAAGTTAACAATAACAATATATAAGGCAGATTCAGTTTTCTGATTCTTAGAAAATATGTTTCTAGCTAACAACTTCTGATGAAAAGCTAAGCCAGTTTAATAGTTACAGAGACAACTTACACATCAGTTCACAGATTCTGTTTTTGTAATCACCCTTAACTCAGATGAATAGTGTGCAGCTGCTGTTCCAATTTGTCCATTTCAGATAGCTGTGTAAGAATCTCCACTTACAATTCTCACGCGTGTCTCCTGTGCTCTTAATTTTTTCTAGACGTTTGATAGTCTACAGCTTGTAATGGCTTTGCTTCTGTAAGAAAAAGCATGTATTTGGTTTTTGCAGTTGAGAGAGGGAGGGAGGGAAACAACCAATATCTGCTGCAACTCAAATTTGTGTAGTTTATCCGTAACAAATCCATTTTTAAGCTACATTTTAAAGTTTGACAGGTCCTTTTAAATACTCTGTCATCTAGTAGTCTTAGTCTTTGGGCAGTTCCTGTCATTCTTCCCTGAGCAGCTTATCAGGTTCAACATGCGATGCTGCTTGCTAGCATTATATGCTGGGATCATTCACTTCCACAGAAGAAAGCAAGTCCTTTAAACCATATTTCTTCTTTTTCCAGTGTGTTTAAAACTTGAGTTTTTAACAACATTAATCTGATAGTCGTCTCATGGCTTTATTTGTACTCAATTAATAGCCATTTTTTCTTGGGCTATTACTTCTCATCTTCAGGGTTTGTTACTTCGTTCACAGCACATTTCAACCTTTATCTGACTAGGTTATGTGAGCCAAAGTGCTTGACTCCTTTTTGGGGGTAGAGAGGTGGATCATAACATAGGCCACGTTATCTGATGTTACTTGATGCATACTGGGGACAGCAGCAAAAGGAAGCAAATAGCTCTCCCTTGGCTGTCGCACCCCGAGAGGGATGCACCCAGCGCAGTAGGAGCCATGGGTGTCTCCTCTCCAGGCTCTCGTGTTCATGGCTCTACACACAAGCCTTCTCTCCCCCTGCTGCCATGCTTTTGTGTATACAGCCAAGGGTGCAACACCTCACTTGTGCCATCCTATCTCAGAGCTCTCACACACATTTCAACTGTGGGATGTTAACGGTAACAGGGCAAATATCAGGCCTGTCCTTTGTACTCTGTGCTTTTGCCAGTAGGAATTTGTTCAAATGTGAAGCCTGCATACTGCACATTACTACCTGTCCTGGGTTTATGTGGCAAGGGCTTGGGTGCAGGGGTGGCCTCTTTGAGCAGAGCCCAGCAGCTGCCCCAGGTCAGATCAAAGCCAGCTCCAGACTGTATTAAGGACTGACCACAGCCCCCATTCCCTGTTTCCCTGAGCCACATGGGGGGCGGATGTAGAAGAGGGTAAATGGGGGGAAGGCATTTTTAGTTTGTTTTTAGTTTCTCATTGTTTGTGCCTACTAGTGATAAGCAATAAATTGTATTAATCTCCCTATGCTAGATGTGTTTTGCCTGTGACGATAATTGGTGAGTGATCTCCCTGTCCTTATCTCAACCACTGAGCCCTTTTCATCATATTTTCTCCCTCTGTTTTCTTTGAGCAGGGGGAGTGAGAGAATGGTTGTTGGGGATTTCAGCTGCCCAGCAGGGTAAAAACACCGCAGGACCAAACAAATTATCTTTAGTGCATTATGCAGTGATACTGGTTGTTCTCCCCCTGACATCTTTTACAGTCATTTACCATGTCACTTTGTCTCACAATCGTTTTAGGATTCATTAGTACAAGATGTTTCTCTTCTTCCTTTCTTGTCCAAGTGGTAATATTCTAGTTGGAATCTCTTATAAGTTCACATAGGGCCTTGTATCCCATTTTTTAATTTCATCATATTTCTCTTATTCCAGTTCTCATTTGTTCAGTTCTTGTTTTATGATACTATGATCTGGCAATGTATCCAGTGTATCTACCAGACTCACTTATCATATTTCATTAGCACATTTCTGGATTTCCTGACAACAATATTAATGAGATGAGAAATAAACTCAGTCCCATAAACTGGTCCATATTCCATGCTAAGATTTTTTTAATCAACCCTGCTATCTTTTTGTATAAGCAGTAGGAATTTTGCCTTTAGCCAGCTTTTTACTTGCTTTAATAATTTAGGAACTAATCTACATCTCCTCCAACTTAAATCGCTTCCCATTTGATACTGTGTCAAACGTTCCTTTGTCTAGAAAGCTAATTATTTTATTAAAGGTTTTCTAGCATGACTGTCTTCCTTGTGCTATAGGATGCACATGTAACAAACCTAAACTCTTTTCTGTTCATGATTTTGCTTTATTCTAAATCTATACAAAATTATTTGCCTAATTTCTCCTGGATTAATTATGGGAGACATCAACTTAAAACAGTGAAACAGCGTTCTTGTCATTATAGCCATATTGTAGTTTGTCTCAATCTCAGTTTGCCTTCCTACTTCATTTCCTTTAAAATTTTGAAAATTTCCATCTGCATTAGTTTAGTGGGCCCGTAAGCATTATGATCAACCTTGCCGAGGAGAGATCTGACTTTGAGGATAGACTCTGCCTTTTCTTCTATTCTTCCTTAACAAAGTATGTTCTATACTCCAAGCATCAGTTTTCTGCGTATAGCTGTATCAACAGCTGTATTAGTATGTACTTTGTTGTGCACTGCCAGCACAGACCCTTCGTGTTATTATTCAGTCTTCTTGAAGAGCTCGAGTTACATATTTAAGTGCTTTGTGAGTTGTTGGGCACAAAGTTTTTACTTACTTTATTTCACCATTTGAATGCTTGCAGCCGTACTTGGAGTTTACATGTCAGTACTGAACTCTTAAGTCTTTGCTCTTCAGTTGTATCATATTAGAAGATCTCATGAATCTGTCAGCTATGCATATTTTAGGTTGTTAGCTGGTCTTTCAAGAAAAAACAGAAGGGGAAAATTGAGTCAAATGTTGTTTGAGACCCCAAAATTTATAGGGCTGCCTTGTATTAATGATGGAGATACCTGTTTAGAATCATTATTCTTGGTATTGCGTGCATGCAGAACCAGTCTTAGAGATAAATTCTAGTGTGAATCTGCCAAGTCCTTGCTGCAGGTGATACCAAGTTCTCTAATTTGACCAAACTGTGCCAGTGATTTGTCATTTCTTGACTTTGTGGTACAGTATAGTAAATGGTTGAATCTGGTACCTAGTGTTTAATATACAAAATATTACTCAGAATTTATATATGTAACGTTAGCAGCATTTTGCATGAGTAAATGCCAGTGGTGGATTCCTATTTGAGAAAAAAGTTGAGAACTGTGCCAAAGTTTGTTGACTGAATTCAACTCTTCAGTGCTAGGTAGCACCTTGCTACTGTACCACTTCTCCAGAGCACCATTCAACCCTGCCATGTACTGTCTTACTTCTGATAAATCTCTGGATTAATAATGACTAACTAGCTGCTGTTGTTAGCTTAATTTATTAAGCCAGGGGCAGTTTTTTAAAATCTAATTCTGGAGTGATTCTGTTATGAAGTTGACAGATGTCCAAAGCCAGTGGTGCCCAGGAATCCCTGATGTTGTAAGGGTTTTAGGTATGAAACGAGCCAGCGTTAGCAGACTGGAACCTGCAAATCCCGCCAAAAAATAGGCAGTGGTCACCTGAACTTGACATTGCTGTCCAACAGCTTTGACAAGAGGAATTTTTCATATAGGACACATTTATGTTTATCCCTCAGGTAGCTGATAATAAATGATGAAACACTTCCATGAGTTCCAGTGAGGACTTTCTGGTAAACATCAGGCTTGGAGTGATCTGACAGTCAAGTCTACCACTTGGACATGGTGTGTTAAAAGCAGAACAATTGGCAGGATATTTTTTGAGAAAAGCTTTCTTTTTTAAATCCTGGATCTGCTATTGAACTCTATTTTATGTGCAAGCGGAGAGATCGGACAAATAACACTATTGTGCAGTCTAGCAGTTAGATAATGTTAAAGATTTCTACTAGTTTTCTGGCTGTCATAATTGCTTTTCTCACTTGTCAGAATGTACATGTTTTTATTTAGCCACTTATTTTTTAGCAAAATACATATATTATTCAAGTCATTGGAACAAATGCAGACAAATAAAGTTTTTCTTCCATGAACAGAATATGGAATAATAGAATTATTATGTGAAAAGGTAAAGTCCTTGTCAGTGCAGTTGAGTGACATCTCTTAGGTCCTCTGTGGGATTCATTTTATATCTACTGTCCTCAGTTTAACATTATAAATAACTGAGATAGTCATCACAGAACTCATTTCCCTAGCCTGTCATTAATATTGGTGAATTAAGTTACTGACCTTGATGTCCTTTCTTCAAGGTTTTTGAGGGCTTTGATCTAGCAAACTGTAGTGGGTAATTCTTTAATACAGTATCAATTGTTGCTTTAGTTCAATGTCTCAGCACCTGAGGAACCAAACCTTGGTACTTTCTTTGAGTACAGTGAGCTCAGCTTTCATCCTCCATTGTTATTATGGCAGTGGATAGTGCCAACAAGCTTCTACTTTCCTCAAAAATTAGGATCGTTCTCTTTAGCCTCTCTGCCTCGTCTCAAAATAATTGATTTGGAGCTTAGTTACAAAGGTACAATGGATTTGTATTTCCCTTTTTCAGCATAGTCTGCAGGTATAAAAGGGAATTTTAAATGAATTGGTTTGAATATCTCTAGTAGTCTAGTCAGGCAACACAGTGTTTTGCAACCATGATTTATCTTGCTTCTCATCAGAGTAAACTTTAATCTTGTACAGATAGGTTGCCTCCAATCCTGTGCTTCTCCTTGGTTAAGCCTGCCTTTCATACACGTGTATTACAAGTTGTGCCTTGTGAACAATTCTGTCTACGTTCTGTTTTACAAAATGAAACCTAGATGATATGAAAAGTGTTGGCTGGGACATGATAAATCTTATTTTCTAACCTTGTTTTAATAGAGAGATTCTCAAATCATGATTTTGAGATTACATTGACATTGTCTTTTTCATACGGTATAAACCCAATGGTTAGCCCTACGTATCCATAGGGCAATATGTGGTGAACAGACCACTTTGAGAATCTTCCAAGTCATAATAATTGCTAATCACCTAAAGTAGTTCATGTGTTCAACTGGCTAAAGTTAGGAGACTGGATATTTTCTGGCATTTTCATGCTGTCTTCTCACCTGGTAATTGCAGCCTTATAGCTGCTCAGGATATGTGGCTTGATTTAGGAGTATTGGGAGATGCAGTGACATGAAAAGTGTGCATTCTGGTTGTATTGTGGACTCGTTTCTCAATTGATAATGTGACTGGGAGGGAAGGGAAACGATGGCAACGGATAGTACTTATGTTTGCATTAAGTATGCATTAGGGCATGGTAGTCTGCTTCAGGTAAAAAGGCTGAGCTGCTTTGATTTAGGAGTTCTATGATCTATTTTTTTAATTATCACAAAAGCTCTGAACCAGTACTGCTGACTGGAGGGATTGGTAATCATATGTTAATATGTATCTTACAGTCATTAATGAATTCTACATGTGTGCTTCACTAGTTCTGTTGGACTGCTTTTTGATGTTTAAAAGAAAGAAATGTCTTGTTCTGCATTCTTTTCCTGTAGCAGAGCAAAACCAAAACTAAAATAAAAGTGAAAAAAGTTTGCAATATTACATCTATGGTATTAAGGCAACCACAAAACTTGACGTCACAAATTTTAAAAGTATGGTTGCCCAGAAATTATTCTGCAAACTTTTTCTCTCAGCTTTTAAATGATGTGCTTTCAAAATATTAAGTGTCTACCAGTTTCTGAAATTTACTGTCATGATACCTATTCATTTTTTCTTACCCTTCATTTCGGTTCTGTTTCTCATTTTTACAGTATGTATAATACAGGGTTTCACTTCCCAATAGTGTTTCCCTTGTTATAATGTGATACAAGAGGAGAGGAAGGATGATTCTTGGAAGCTGAGTCTACTGTAGACAGGTTGAGGTTATCACAGAAAACCCCCTCAGCTTACTGAAGAAGAATATTTTTTCCTTACCCCAAAAGTCACATTATGCATCAGTTGCCCAACCAAACTAGAGCTTTTCATTACTGTGATACATGGACAGAATCAACAACCAGATGACTGTATATCTCCTTTCAGTCCTCTCTGTCTTTACACCCATAAATGCCGATATTTTAAGATTATTTAAGACTGGTTTAATTTTTTGCTTAGAACTCTAACACTGGTTTTACTTCCATCGTGTCATGCAGTTCTCTGCCTAAACAAAACTACCAAGCTGTAAGTGTATAGAAATGAGACTTAAATAAAATAGAAAAGATGAACTGTTTCAGAACTTCATTCTTTTATGTTTAAAAATAATTTTCTTATTTACTTAGGAGGTCTCAGTGTTCTCCCCAGCAATGCAGGAAGCTATTTCTGCATTATGCAAAATGCAGTTGATATTTCAACGGTTAATATTTCTTCATAGGTTGATAAATATACACAGGATTAATAAAGTAGTTATAGCCTAACAATTTCACTTTTCTCTCTACATAATAGTGGGATCTAACAGACTTACTAGGAAAAGTATTTGTTTTCCAGTGCCTTTCTTTATGTGGTTCCTAGGTTGGCTTTCTGAGCTGCAAGTGCACATTGCTGGCTCGTGTTACGTTTCTCATCAACCATCTCCCACACCCTCATGAGTGCTTCTCTGCAGGCATGCTCTCAATCCATTTTCTGCCCAGCCTGTATTTGTCCTCGGGATTGCCCTGACCCAGGTGCAGGACTTTCCATTTGGCCTTGTAGGACTTCGTGAGTTTGGCACAGGCCCACCTCTCAAGCATGGTCCTTCTGAATGGCATCCTTTCCCTCCAGCACGTTGACTGCACCACACTGCTTGGGGTCATCAGGAGACTTGCTGAGGGTGCACTCAATCCATGTCACCAACAAAGACATTAAACAGTCCTGGTCCCAATACTGACCCCTGAGGAACACCACTCATCACTGGTCTCCACCTGGACATCAAGCCATTAACCACAACTCTTTGAGTGTGACCATGCATCCAGTTGCAGAAAAGTCATTGAGTACTTCTGTCTTTTCCATATTCTGGGTAACCAGGCTTTCCATTTCCTTCCAGTGAGGGCCCACATTTTCCCTAGTTTTTCTTTTACCACTGATGCACTTACAGAAGCCTTTTTTTGTTGCCATTGACATCCCTAGAAGGATTTAGTTCTATCAGGGCTTTAGCTTTCCTAACCTGATCCCTGGCTGCTCAGACAATTTCTCTGTATCCCTCCCAGGCTGCCTGTCCTTGCTTCCACCCTCTGTAGGCCTCCTGTTTCTGTTTGAGTTTGGCTAGGAGCTCCTTGTTCATCCATGCAGGCCTCCTGGTGTTTTTGCCTGACTTCCTCTTTTATTGGGATGCATCCCTCCGGAGCTTGGAGGAGGTGATCCTTGAATATTAACCATCTTTTTTGGCCCCCTCTTCCTTCTAGAGCTTTATCCCATAGTACTCTACCAAGCAGATCCATGAAGAGACTGAAGCCTGCTCTCCTGAAGTTCAGGGCAGTGAATTGTGCGCCCTGCTTGCTGCCCTAAGGATCTTTTACCTCCACTATTTCATGGTCATTGCAGCCAAGACTGCACTTGAGCTTCACATTCCCCACAAGCCTTGTTGGTGAGAACAAGGCCCAGCACAGCAGCTCTCCTTGTTGGCTCCTCTATCACTTGGAAGTTATCACCAGCGCATTCCAGGAACCTCCTGGGTTGCTTATGCCCTGCTGTGTTGTCCCTCCTTAATTTATCCCACTCCCCCACCCCCTTTTCTTCTTTTGAAGATAATACCTCAGCCTTTGCCCTTTGGGCAGTAGGACCTCAGTTTGTGGAGGAAAGGGTTGTTCTTGTGGGGGAACCCAGGAAAGCTGGGGGCCAGAAGGAAGTGAGAGAAATGTTGCACGTGTTTGGAAGTATTCCTTCATTTGGCAATTCACTTACATCACGGACTGTAGGTGGGTCTTTGCATGGGCTGTTTTCTGAGAAGTCTTCAGAATTTTTCTCTTACAACATAAGCAGTATCTTAGCAGTTTAATTTTACATTTCTTTCAGATTTCTAGATAGCTTAATACTTCATTTCCAGAGAAGTTGTCAGGGATATCTAGCTTTAAATACATCTGTTGCCTATTTGCACTATACTGCCTTCTGTTCGGAGCTTACAGAGAGAACTGGAAATACCGATGAATTATATCTTAGAATCTACACTGATATTCTTGAGCCTTTGTTGTTGTTGTTAGAGAATACATGCAGATGTTGTAAGTAACGAGACAATTAACCTAGACAGAGGATCTTAAAGATTATCAGATTTTAATTAAAGAATAGCCTATTTCAGTTGTTGATAGCATTGAAAGGATTTTCTGTTCCCCTAAAAGTTTGCCAAGGATAAACAGACTTTGACATACACCTGAGAGGTTTCTCTTTCTTAGCCTTCTCCATGGACTTCTTAAATATAGCTCACTGACAGCAACAGGTGGAAGGCCACTGACCTTAGCACATATGTCACTGAAAAGGAAGATGATCAGATCACTACACAATAAGCTCAAATCTGTTTCTTGTATTTTAAGTCTTTACCAAGCCAGTTAATCCTAGTTGTGCTTATGTTTGGGATGCTAATACCCAGTTCCTATTTACCAGGCTTCCTCCAGGCACACACCTCACCCCCTAAATAAAAAGTAGGTTGTGAAAAATAAAACAGTTTTTGCTTCACTTCCCTTAGTAAGAAGTTTTACACTGTTTTGATTGCTCTGAACTGTGAACATTGAAGGAAAGTTCTTCCTGCTATTTCTTCTGGATATAAGGTTATGCTAACACAGGTGGTCTATTGCCTGAGAGTTCTACAGACCATTTCATACTGTATTTGATGAGGAGAACATTATAAATGCTGTAGTATTTAGTATTGTTTACCACTTCTTTCTCTTCTTCCCACCAAAGAAAAAGTGTAATCCCTTTAAACTGAAGAGACAAATTTCCCATCTAATTAGATTTGGGATATAACCATTAATTTAAGGCTTTGCAGGTGAGGATGAGAACTGGTAATTCTGTATTCATTTACTCATCCTCATCCCCCCAAAATACTTCATATGTTAGTTAAAAAAAACAGTGATGATGCATGTTTCAAAGTCAACATACTGATAAAATTAACTGACATTATTTATGTTGTCACAGTTCTTTAATGTTGAAAGGTGTTGAGCCACAAAGTACCTGTGAATTGGAGGTGGATGCAGTAGCTGCTGACATTTTAAATCAACTGGATATTGAAGGTGAAGTATCAATAACTTTGCACATAAAATATTTTAAAACAACTGTATTGTCATCTCTTTGTTAAGGTTCAGCTTAGTTAAGCCACAGTCCAGATTCCAGATTTCAGTATTAGTCATCTGGTGATGTTATAACATTAACATTAATATAACATTAACATAACACTAACAGAATTTGAAATTAGTCTGTTTTCAGAGCAATACAAAGAGGTTTTCGTTAATGCATAACAGAAGGCTTCAGAACTCTAAGTAAAATACCAATATCAAGTATGTGTGTATATATGTACATATATATAGATACACAAACCTGGTGAGAAGACCAGCAATAGCTGAAGAATTTTCTAGAAACAATTAGGAGTTTTATGCTATAACTTTGGCATAACACTGAATCCTTGAGTAAGGCAAGAATCGCAGTAAAAATAGTAACAGGTTAGAATGACAAAAAAGGTAAAAAAAAAAAAAAAAAAAAGTTTTGTTGGGGGAAGAATGCATTTTATCATGTTGACAGACTTCCCTTCATGTGTTATTGTGTACTTCAGCCCAGATTGGCAGAAACCCTGGTTTGCAAGCTATATGGGAAGATGAGAAGCAGCGACGGAGAGAGAAATGTGAATCTTCTCAGATTAAGACACCAGATTCACAAGGTAATAATAATAATAATAATAATAATAATAATAATAATAATAATAATAATAATAATAATAATAATAATAATAATAATAATAATTTAAAACAACAACAACAAACCACCAAGCATATATTATGCAGCTCTTTATCAAAAACTTTGAATGAGAAGCAAGCAGGAGGTAGAGTTGAAAGCAGTGTATCAAATTTCAGGGCTTTTTAGCTGTACTGTTTTGCTGTTCCAAGTTTACTGATTGACCAGGATGTGTATTCCAGATTTAAAAGTAAGATACAAAACCTTGCCTGAAAGCATCTTGATTGAACTAGCTGCAGAGCATTCAGCAAGATAAATGATGATGACAATTAAGGTTGTGTACTCTGGGATGGAAAATATTTAAATGTTTAAATACTGGCAAAATTAAATCTCTTATCCTGAAGCTTTCTATGGTAGTTTATGATATGGCCAGTTCCCTTGAAATAAAGTGAAGGTGATGTTAGATGAAAATCATAGAAGGGTAGAGAAATCCCTTATTTTTATGTAAAATTCATTACACAGGACTGTGCTCTGCAAATTAATTGCATAATGAACAAGACTGTTCTCTGTAGAGCCTAGGCCTTGTTTCTTTTAAAATATGAATGATATTTGACAAGCAAGTCAGAGGACTGCAAGAAGGAAAAAGATAGATTTCTGGCTGAGGCAAAGTACTTTCTGATTGCTTTTTGTTCTTGTGTTTCTCTGTAATTCTATTCAGGCTTCATAAACCAAAATTTTCAAAATTGTTCACTGATTAAGTTGTCTTTTCGTGGATGCTCACCTTGATGTAATTGCCACATGATTTTTAAATGCTGTTAATACTTGCAGTTGAAAATGAGATCAGTGGGAGCAGATGAAGTATTTTCAAGTTTTTGAATACACTTGAAAAATCAGCCCTCGAATTTGACACTTAAAATTAGCGGACACTTCCACTTTGAGCTATTTCCTAATAGAATTAGGAATTTTAGCCTCTCTTTGTGTTGGAAGGCCCAAGAAAAAGTGAATAACATATCTTTTTTAAATTTTAAAGACCGGGGATTTGTGCCAGCAACAGAGAGTGAAAAATATTTTCAGAAGAGACTTAAAGAAATCCTCAAGCAAAATGACTTCTCTGTGTAAGTGCTTAGCCATTTGCCATAAACTATGGTATTCTGTGTAAACCTTAAATATGCATTTAAAAATTGGTTTTCAATTAACTAGAACGTTATCAGGATCAGTGGACTACAGTAATGGATCAGAGGAGTTCTCTGCTGAGCTAACACTACATTCTGAGGTACTTTCTCCTGAAGCCTTTCAGTGTACGCCAGCTAATATGGTAGAAGTGCATAAAGATAAAAAGATGAACAAAGGTGAGTATTTTTAATAGCATAATTGCTTAGGCGTAAATCTATGTCATGCTTTGGCTGTATATGCTATTAGCAGAAGCTAAGGAAGATTTGATTGTCAAGTGTGAAAAAACCTCTGAAGAGTAGTTTCACTTTTATTCTGTTGTTAGAGTAAGCCTTTTAAAATTGCTACAGCAAATAATGGAAACAAACTTTAATAGTAAAATCCATTTTAAGTAGTTTGCTTTCATACTGTATTGATGTCTGTGACTCTTTGAAGGTTTATCCTTTTGCTTTTTGTTTTTCTTTTAAAGAATCTGATAGGATGCATACTGATAAAGAAGAGGAAGCACTTATTAATGAAGAAGCAATTTTAAACATTGTGGAGAATAGTCAGAGTTTTCATCATTTGTCTCAAAGACTGAGTCAGACTGCAGTTTTTAGTGAGTATAATTGGAATGTCTTTTCTTCTGGGCTGTTTTATTGTTCCACAGTCTTCATTGTGCTCTCTTACCCTGCTAGTTGTGAAAGAAAGTATTTTATCTCACAGAATTTGTCAAGCAAATTGAAACTTCACCTCTGCCACCACAAAACATCTTATTTTCTAATAATGTCACCAGTACAGTGTATTAGTAGAAGCTACTGTGTTTTACTGGTTAGGTAAGCCTGTCCTCTTGACGGGTCAGCTCAATGCAGTCTCTTGGAGGGTAGTACTCTTCTTTATGCTCCATGGGTTGTAGGACTAAAACTATTAGACTAAACACGATTTTGACTGTCTGTCTGTGATATTCTTGCATTTACTGTGTCTTTTTCACAGTAATGGCAGAGAACATGCTCATGCGCTGTCTTTAGAATTTCTGCTGTCTGGAGATACTGGGCTCTAGTAGGCTGATAATGAGAGGCAAATTACACAAGAAATATTTCCCAAAATGTATGGATACAAAAGAATGGTTGAAAGCAAAGAAACAAGAACAATAAAATATTAAAGAGAAGGAGAGAGACCATGACAGCAAACAAACATGGGTGGCATGAGGGGAAAACAATAATAGAATAGCACAACAAAGGAATTTGCATGGAAAGTTACTTCAGGTAGAAATACTATAGAAGAGATAGATGGTACATATCTCATGCTATTCTGTGTACATTCTGAGAAGATACATGGAAGCTGATAAACATACTCGCTGATTTTTGTAGTGAAAAGGTTATTTTGAGAGGTTGAGAAATGGCTAATAGTTATACAGATGTGTCCTGTGTCTGTGTGTTTGAGTTGCTCAACCAAATAGGGGTGTTGAAAGGAGCATTTTTTTCCAGTGGGTAGGGAATCAGATGGAAATCTTACACCTTATTTTTTTCTTTCTTTTTCTTTTATCTTTTTATCATGTAGCTACTAATTGCTGGTGTCTCATGTTACCATCAGTTTCTCATGTTCCTTCATAGCATGGACTAGTCTTTACTATGCCCTTTGTAGAGTCAAAGTGCCATAAGGGTTGTGAAACACACTACTTCTTCTGGTGTGAAGTATATAATAATGTTTATATTAATGGGAAGTCAAGTTTGGAGGTTAATGACAGGGCATTATAAAGGGCAAAGAAGGAGAGAAAGTGAAGTTTATTCAGAACTCCAGCAAAGGCAGTGTTTTCCATTCTAAATGATAGAGTGGTGTCTTGTGAAGCCTTTGTAAAGCTGGGAAAATGGAAAATGCTTTCGTCACAGATATTGAGACCCATATGATTCTCAGGATCACTGTAAATCGTGATATTTCCTGAGGAAAGAAAATAGACATTGTAGTTCTTCAGCCAGAGGAAAAGGAGAGAGAAGTAACAAAGATGCCTAATAGACTGGAAACCATAAATTGGTGATGAGGTCAAATGAAAGGTAATCAGGAAGAGAGTGATAGAAAAATTATGACTTGGAATGATGCTTAAGAAATAAAAATGAAGAATGAGAAAACATGCATGAGTTGGTATAAACTCGGTTCAGATAAAGCAAATCAAAAATGAGATATAAGGGATGAACAAAATCAG